>NC_071102.1:33325000-33655000 GCF_024256425.1 Clarias gariepinus
ACTTTCTGACTCAATGACACACTTACTTAACACACTGACTGACATAACATACTAAATCCTTCCTGTCCATAAGACTGGTGCAGCGTGGCATGTGCGTGTGTGTGTGTGCGCACACGCGAGTGTGCACATGCTGAAACTCACACAGGATGTTTATTGAACATGACAGGAAGAAATTCATCCACAGGCAGCATCTTGCTCAGAGGCTCTGCCTTCAGCAGCTTTTTAGCTCCTTGTAATGACATCATGTATCCCAGAGTCCAGTAAGAATAGTCTGCCTCCACCAGGTTGTGTATGTTTGGCACGGCTTTCTCCTGATGGTCCACCTGCATCCTCTTTCTCCCGATGTAACTAAGATTTTTTTTTTTTTTTTTAAAAAGGAAACAATTCTTATAAAGGCAAACACACCCCAATGGCTGTGAGTGTTCCGGGAAAAACATTTGACTCACATCAGGTCCCAGTCGAGTCCCTCTCTTTCCACCTCACTCATCAGATTCTTCAGACGGCGCTTGAAGAAAATCTCAAACCGCAGATCGTCCTCGATCACCAGGGAAGTCTTCAGTCCACGCTCGACAATCTATCAATCAAGAGTCAGCATTTGATAAAAACTGATGCTTTATTAACAAACCTGAAGCTTTGTTTGTGCACAGATGCTTTTTACCTCCTTCCAGATGTTGTAGTGGGAAAGAAAGCAGCCCAGCTCTCCTTTTGTGAGAGGCCGGCCGTGGTAGGGGTCGCTGTAGCCTGGCAGCATGTGAATCCCCAAACTGTGTATCTCACTCACATTCATAGCTCTGAGAAAAATGCCAAAATTATAATATAATACATTAGAGTGTAATTTTGATCAGGCAAATTACCATGATTTCCTGTTTTCTCTAAATGAACTATGAATATGCATCAATATTGAAACTGGAAACCCTCATGCATTCCTATTATCCCTATTATCTGGATAGTTGTTTAAATCATAAAATGGCATGAATGGCATTTTAGTATCTTAAGTCTTTATTTAAACCTTTTAAGGTCTACACACTCCTGTGTTTGTTAGCTAGGCAACTTCTACTGCATGCAGGTTTTGGGGATACAGGTTCCAGGATCGATCTCGGATGAGATTTGTCTGTAGCCATGGCACATCTCGGTGACACAATCTTTTCCATACATAAACACCAAGAGTAACAGGCTGTTTTGGGAACAACAGGAAGACAACCTACTTGCCATCGACAGCAGCCACGATCTTGCAGTCGATCCCCTGCATGCGGAGCGCTCTGAGCATGCGAACCCGCCGATCCGCCCGGCGCTGCAGGTTTATCATGAACACCTATGTACATTCAACACACACAACGGATTGATGTAGATGTTTCTGTTCCTAATGAATATCTGGTGGAGTTTTCATGCAGATCTGAAATACACACTTGGTACCTCATCAAAGCCCATCTTATCGGTCTGACTGACAGGCGGGCGGAGATACCGGGAGGGTTCTATTGGGGGATGACGCACTACATGAGGACAGAAGTGAGACAGTTAGGCAAGTGGTGAAACTTCACGTATTAATATTTATGTTGTTGCACTCACTGTAATCTAAGATGAAAAATAAGTATATAAATTATGAAAAAATCTACAAGGGGCATTTAAGTAAAACCAAGACTTTTCTGGTGAATAGAAGAAAGACTCTTAACCGCAGTAAAAAGTTTAAAAGATGCAACATTTCAAAGAATGCTGCATTTCCATGAATGATGATCTTGGCCAATGTGGGTCGGAGCACACCGCAGTCGTTCCTGTGAACATTCAGCGAGTGGAACAACGAACAACTTGTCACCACCTTTCTCAGGAACTTATCTGGGAGTTATTGCTACAGAACTCCAAGATAGTTCATACAGTTCTGACCTCGTGCCGAAGCATTCCCTCATTGTTTTAGTTCCTGGAAGGCCAGCATTAGTGCAGCATGGGATTACATAGAGAAATAAAGGGAGTTTTTACTTTTACTGTTACTGTTACATACTTTTACAAAAATGCTTTTTTCTTTCTTTCCTTGTTGGTTCTGTTATATGTGTGTTCTTTAAACATCTAGTTAGGAAAAATCTGAATTTCCAAAGAGAATTTTGTTAAAAAAAAAAACTCACCGTTTATCTCCAGGACAGAATGAAGGAAGCTGTCGGCTTCATCCTGAAAAGTGTTGTGGGAGCGCAGGGGAACAGGCAAAAACCCATACGTCTCTTTGTTACACACAAACATTTGCACCTCTGGATAGGACAAACAAAACCCAAATACTTCAACATCTAACAAAGGTGTTCTTTTTTCTTTTTTTTCCCTAATACATTTTATGTACTAGTAAGGTACAGTACTCACCTGCCATTCGAGCTGAGAAGGCGAAAACTATAATGTCGTCGAAGGCCCAGTTGTAGTCGTCGTGCGGAGGGTGAAATGCCAGAAGTGTGGACGCTTCTTTGCGCAGATCCACCAGGAAGGTGGAGTGAACCATGGGCACAGGGAAGCAGCCTTTCCTCACCTGCTTGCGTATCGGTATGTACGCAGGCGTGCGCTTATAATAACCCTGAAAGAACACAGAGTTACGGTAAGGTAACTGTAATTTGGAAATGTGGAAAAATAATTCGACAGTAATTCGACATCATATTATGCTGTAAATGTTTAAAGTTCAAATTGCTTTAAGATGATCATGGGAATATTAATAAATGAACCACACATTTCTTTTTGCACTGACATTATTAGTAGCGCTTTACTACATTGATATTCGCTAAAAAACTATTTGAAAAAATTGCCATCATTACATCAAATCCCAAATGACTACCTGTGTACTACATAGGAGCTTTAGTTATAAATAGTGTAGACCCTACAGTAATTCCAGTATGTGCCTGTTGCAAAGGCAGACTGTATAAAAACAGCTACACAAACCCTCTGTGACGTCACCTATAGGTTTTCTGAACAGCGTTTATGAAGCTCCACAGTGGGGGCTCTGATCGTCACCATCTGGCTGGAGTTGCTCTGTCTAAACCCTGGTTAATCCATAAACAGGAAAATGTTGTTTGGAACATGGCTAGTTACCTCAGTTAGCACAAGCTAGCTAGCTTACTTTTAGCTTTACTAAAATGCTAAAATGGTTAACGCTAATTCATATGCTAATGTTTGACTGAACTCATCATCCATACCCTATATGCTGTCTTGTGTCAAGTCCTGCATGTCTTGTGGTAAGTAAAGCAATTCCAGTGAGATGGTTGGCTAAAGTGATGCTTAGCAGACAGCTAGCGGATTGTCACCTGCATTGTAGCTGGTTTAATTTACTTTTAACTGAGGAGTTCCATAAAACATCACACAGCCATGTCATGAATGGTAAATCTAGCTATTGAAGTTAAAAGTTGTAAATTTTTGGACTTGACGGCAAGGATGTTTATTTCTGTTGTAAAGTTGGATATTTTAACATGGGACTCAATGGAGAGTGACTTGATTTTGGAGACAACACAAGTGGTCATTTGAAGAACTACACGTTTTGACACTTCTGCGTTAAGACTCATTTTTCAGACCCGGAGGTTGCAAATAAACCATCTACTAATATCAGCATTATACATTATCACTATTAAGACCTTTAGCATTATTTGTTGTTTTTTCATATTACAAAAGAAACAAACAAAGGCTTTAAACTTGAGTAAAAACAATTAAATTAATAATGTTTAATCAGAGTGTTTTTTTTTTTCTTTCTAAAAAACAATCAGTACAATAGACAACATACTGTAGTTGTTGGTTTAGGGGTCAGTGCACATAACACAAATCATATTTTTTATATCATTTTATATTCTTTTAATATTATAACAGACAAACAAATAAACAGTGTACATTTTATGAACCAAATGAACCTAATGGAGAAAGTAACATTCAGGCTATAATAAAATCATGTGGTCGACCTCAAGACTGAGACTTCTGGTCCTTTTAAACAAACCATTTTATTCCTATTTTGTCCACCATCTCAATTATGGTTGGCATAAAAGAAGCGATGTTTTAAAATGTACACACAAACCTGAGCGGTCATACCACACCAGAAGTTGGAGTAAGCTGCTCGAGACTCCAGCATCGGGGCAACGATGGTCTTATTCTCTTTAATCAGCTTCCATAACACATCCTGGTTTATCAGGAGATTGTCACAGTCAACCATCTGATAGAGGAGACAGGAAAAAAAGTGTGTGTGTGTTTGTGTGTTTGTGTGTGTGTGTGTGTGTGTGTGTGTGTGTGTGTGTGTGAGTGTGAGAGAGAGAGAGAGAGAGAGAGAGAGAGAGAGAGAGAGAGAGAGAGAGAGATCAATACAGGGTATTTAATGAAAAACATTACATACACACCTGTTCATGTATACTCTAGAGCATTTGTACTGTATACATCCCAATTTAATTAATCATTTTTTGATACTGAATTTGATTTAGCAGAGATTCAATTCAATACCCTAAACACTGATTCGATATAAAGATTAGGGTCACTGATTTAAGCTTCTTTAACCGATATGTAGAAATAAAATTATTTCTAATATTTTGGCACATATTTTCAGATCGTACTCAATGTTCATGCTTAGCTTGTGAATGCTGTATAGACATTAAAGTATGTACAAGGTATTTAATTCAATGTTTGAATTTTTTTTAGAAATCATGACTTCTTTCATTCTTGGCATTAAATAATTTTTTACCCAATTTGGTATTTTAAAACTTATTTAATAACTTTTAAAATAAAATAAAAAATTTATTTTTAGAATGTTGCATTAGACGGAAACTAATTTATCTGCCATCAAATCCGTGATTTATTTAATCTAATCATGAACAAATGACTCATTACACACCTAGTCATTAATCAGACGCTTCTAATGATGTGTAACTTGGAACCAAGTGTGTGTGTGTCCATGTGTGTGTAATAGTACTGCTAAAGCAAATACACACCATTAAATAGTCAGCCCACATCTCTCGGGCTGATTCGAGTGCAGCCTGACGCAGCTTCATCACGTGAGCGTATCGGTGATTTGTCCAGTGTTTGGGTCCTTCCTCGTCATCGTATGCACTGATGATGATGATGCAAAAATAAAGACAGATATGAAACACACTGCAGCTCAAAATGTTCTTCATAATTTGTTGAAATAAAAACCAAAACCAATTGACAAGAGACACAGTGAAGGAGGCGTGGCCTTTCTGTCTGTCAAGTTCAGTGAAGGAGGCGTGGCCTTTCTGTCTGTCAAGTTGTCTTTGTGCATCTCAAGTCAGTGAAGGAGATGAAGGTGGACCATGTCACTCTCCTTATAAGTAAATACCATGTACAGTACAAAACCAGAGGACCAGTGTTTATACACTGAAGCAAATGAAAATATTTATTTATAAAACCTGAAGGCTGCGAAATTATGGTGAGAACAAGTGAACTAAAATTATTACAGTAGAACTACTAATCTGTTTTACAAACCTGGGCTCCTCTTTAGGTCTCCACTCCACGTAGTGGTACAGCTTCTGTACGCTGACGAGCCAGTCTCGGAGCATATACGTCGTGTTGTCTGCATTATGATCGGTCGCAACCCTGTGCGGCACAAAATAAGACGCGTTCTTATGACTCGCATTTGCATGAGTATGAGCACTTTAAGGTGTTGTGAATAGGCCGTACACTTGCAGCTGTTGTAATCAGTGCAGTTACACCAGCATACTGCGTACAGATGTGTGTTATATTGCATAAAGCCCGAACCAGATTCAAAATAATATATTTCCTATGATACGCAAAAGGGAACAAAACTGTACTCTAAAACAAAAGGTCTTTTAATTGAGTAATAGAGGAGAAGTGAAACTGCTCAGTAGTCAAATGAGATGTTTTCATTTAATGCTTATAAGCCTCTTTCATTTAAGGCTTATAAGCCTCTAACTTACCAATAAAACATAATGGGGCTCACTGTTATAGTTGACAGATGGGTGGTCTCATCGATGTAAGAACGGCCCAAACTATTTGTTTTCTTATTAAAACACAAAAATCTGGTTATATTAATGAGAACCTAGAATGAGCTGTTCTTGCAGCTTTGTCGTCGACTGTTACAAAGCACTGACACTGGAGACGACTTCTAAACACACACTAAGCTCGCACACAATGTGGTGTCTAGTTCATTTGTGAAAATGATTCCTCATGGTCCCAGAACCACTCTTTCACAATTTCACTCCTGGAACATACCTGTGCCACCAGGGAAGAAAAACTCCATAGATGTGATATCCTGGTCATTCAGTACATTACATGTCATCAGCTGACATCATTTTATTGTCACATAATGTTGCTGAGACTAGATCTGAGCCCAAACCCTAAAACAACCCCAAATTATAACACTGCCTCCAGAGGCTTGTACAGTGGCCACTATGCATGATGGGTGACGCTTTATGCACTTCCCTTCTTACCCTAACACGCCCATCGCTCTTGGCACATAACCCCTTTCCATTGCACCAAAGTCTAATCTTTATGCTTCCAAATTTAAGCCTTTATTCTAATGAGTCTTTGACAAGTTGTTTTCTAATGCACACACAGTGTTTAGTCCCAATCCTGCGAGTTTAGTCCCAATCCTCTGAGTTCTCACAGTATGTGTATGAAAATGCTCTTACTTTCACTATTAAACATAGCTCAGATTTTTACTATAGATTTTTTACTCATGCAACTTCACCGAGTATTTAAGTAATCTCCATTCATGATTTTATCTAACTGCATAGTTGATGGTTCAGCACTCTCTTTCCAGGTTTTGATAATATGCTGAGGGGCTCTTAATCCAGTTCCAGTAATTTTAAGCCTCCTTAGTCTCCTCTTTGCTTAATGAAACTGAATAATTTGACCCTTCTAAAATGTAGACAGTTTGGGCCAGGCAGTATATAAATGTTACAGAGGAGCAGTGTAACTGAGTTTGGGCCAGGCAGTATATAAATGTTACATAAACATCTCCTTACCACTAACTTGGAAACATTTAATTTAAAGATTACATAAAGCATTCTCCATGCATGTCTATTTTATAAGAAATTATAATGTACGAAGACAGTTCAGGTCAAACTGGTACTTGGATGAAAATGTATAATATTGAATGACATTTACAGAAGACATTGAGCACAGTACGGTGAAGAGACTCTCAGTCGGTGTAAAACATTTGAATTGTGCAAACATTTTAAAGAAGCCCATCTGTCTGCTGAATGACGATCCCGGTTGGGGCCAATTGTGTTGTTCCTTTGCACATTCACTGAGTGGAACACCTGATGCTTGAGATGCTTGTCTGTGGCAACTGTACACACAATCATTCACCAACACCACTTGCAGATTACAGGAACTCATCTAGGAGTTATTGCCACATTCCCCATCCAGTCCTGTCCTCACTCCAAGGCACATTAGTGTAGCAGGGCATTATTATAAAAAGATATGTAGGGAGTTTTATAACTACAACTCATAACTCTGTCTTTTTATTCTGCATAATCAAAAGTCTTGTTTTGACTTGAACGCCTTTTGTATTAAAAAAAAAAAAAAGCACATTAATAAAAAACCTGCACTGTGCTTTGCAGCTGTAACTATAACACACTTAGAGGTTAGACTTATGCGATTACAGGAATATAATCACCAGATCACTTTTTTGTCTTACATACAGTTTTACATACATACTGTAAATATTACTCAAACAGTGCCATCCTCTTGCAGAGCTGTACCATACAAACTCTACTCTTTAAAAAAAATCCGGCAACACATACTGTATTGCTGATCTCGGCTTTTCTCGAAAATGTAAGCAAGCAAAGATGGTGTGTGATGTTTAAATATCACCGATGAACAGGGCTTTCTTTTAAGTCTATGCACAAATGGCTTTTCATTGCCTCTGGAGCTTCCTCTAGTGGTACCCGATACCTTTCTGGCAGGACAAGCGAAAGGGCTTGAATGCACTGGCTTTCAGAGCCTGTAACCTGAAAATGCAGTGTATATTCAACACCATTGAAGATACAGTAATAGAAATACAAAAAAAAAAAAAAAAACTTCTGGAAAGAGGAGCTGGTGCTTTGTATTTTATATCAGGTTTTTTTCTTTTGGCTTATTAACTTTAAATGAGAGAACCAGATTTTCCACATCATCATATATTGCTAAGTAGAAAAAAAAATAAAGCAGCATATTATTATTATTATTAAGTTCATTTTGCCCATACTGTATATCATTTTGTAAAAAAAACAAAACAATAAACTGCATGTCAGCGTTGTCATGTTCTTCAATCCGACTGAAATCATTCCGGTTAAAGATTCCAGTTTAATTGTTTACATGGATGACATGTGCATTTACATGCTCAAAGCATTCAATATGACTTGCAGAAAGTGATTCTGATCGCTGTGAAGTGTAGAATCTGATAAAAAGATAACAGAAGAAGAATTTTTCTCCAACTTTGAGGTTCCCCATTTTTTATGAAAAGTACTGCCTTATCAGTGGTTATAAGAATCTAGTCTCATCTATGACTTCTTAGATTCTATACTACAGTACATAGAATATTTAAGCCAATCAGTGCCTAAGCCAGAGATCCAGAGAAGATCTGATGTGAAAACTGCTGGAAGAGAGATGTTCGTTCTTATAGAGTTCAAGAATCAGGTTTCATTTTTAGAAAATTGTCACGTCACCTAATGTTACCCCCACATTCAAAAAGAATATATTTATTCCAACAAGAGAAAAACATTCAGATAAAGTTTTTACACTGCTAATATTTACTCACTGAATAGATTATTAAAATGTTACACACCACACTCTCATTCCGATGAAGCTGGATCGGGTCAGATGGTTACGACTGAGGTGTTTTCATGCTGCATTTATATCCTGATTGGGCCATGATTCCTATTATTAGCTGTCCATGCAAACACATCTACTGTCCTTCTCGTCAGCAACAAGCTGATAGTCCTGTTCATTAGAAAGCATGATGGATATAATGATCCCATACCAGTGAATATATTTTATTTGCTTTTGTTTCTGGCGCAGGCTAAGACGGTGATCTGGGAATACAGTTGCAAATTATTTCCACTAAAAACACACTCTGCACAAATCTCTATGCTCTGTCCCTTGTAAATCCACAGCTGCTGCTGCTGGACAGATGTTTGCATTCCCTCCTAATTTCCTTTCTGTTCTGGGTCATGGTACCCCTCAGATAGCGAACACTGGCGTAGCAGCAACGAGGCCCCTATAAGTTTACACACATGTCGGTTTTATTTGGCATTTGTTTATCTTATTATATACACCACAGTGCTGTCGTATTCTCAAGTCTGATTGGTCGGCTTAGCGTGATAATTTAGCATTTACACTGCGTTAGTGTAACTGCTCGAAAATGTAGGTTGGTCATATTACAAAAAATATAAATATGGACAAATGTGAGGTCTGTATATCGTATGATCACTTACAGACGTTTGCACCCAATGAGAACATCATAGTAACATAACTGAGTTTTATTCAATCAAACTATTAATCTGCTGCTGAGAGTCATTTTTTCCCCATTTGCCTTTTCCACTGTAAGCCGAGTGGCATTAAAGCTAATATTTTCCCTCAGTGTGCAAAATAAATAAATAAATAAAAAAAAACCCACACACCTAACATTCAGAGTAGGAAAAGACACACGACTGATTTTCAGCTCTTGTTCATTCTTAGACTTTTGAGTGTGAAATTAGAGTAAATGCACTTTCCAGTGTGTGTATGTGTGTATGAGTGTGTGAGACAGAAGCAGGCCTCTACCTGTACTGGCGGCACTCAAACTAGTACAAACACCACACACAGTTTCAGACACATAGTGATTCAGATTTTATCATCACAGATGCATTTCAAAGACTTAGAGCTCACACATCGTTCTCAGATAAAGATCTCGTCGCTTTATACCACTGCCTGCGATGCTGAATTGTCCAACCTGATTGGTCTAAAGGTGTTGATTCATTTGTTTATCTGTTCCGATCAGCAGATGCTTATTTAGTGTGCATCCAGTGTCATGGCTTTGTAACAGGCAGATGCAAAGCTCTAACTTTTTGTCTTTCATCATGGAATTGTAGTTTATTTTTAGATATTTTTTTTAATGGAGTGTCTCGAGAGAGGAAAAAAAAGACAGGATGTTGAGTTGAAAAAATGTTTATAGCTATCTTGGACTAAATTCTAATTTTATTTGCCACATATACAGGCACACACATACGATATGCAAGGAAATCCTCAAATTAAAAACAGAATATTTCAATAAAGTAATAAGAATATAAATCAAAAATATATATTCAAAAAATATATAACAGAATTAAAAATAGAAGTGCATAATGTGTATACATTATTAAGGATAAATTACACACTGTATAGAAAGCAATCAAAATTCTGAGAGTGAAGTTAGACCTCAGTTATTTGAAAAATGAGCAAAATGCAATCGAGAACAAAAAATGTGCAATGCAACAGGAAATGAGTAACATGTAAACAATGCGCAAAATTGAAACTACTTATTGCTGACTATTTCTTCAACAAAATTGACTAAAATCAGTGGTTTAAATGAGCTGAAAATCTGTCTATCAATTCACTTACCATTCCAAAGTTTTATAAAAGGGTAAAAGATATTTGTATATACATATACATACAGTACATAGTTTTGTGGGTTTTTTTGGTTTGTTTTTTACAATAAAACCTTTATTGATGTGAATTTACATATTGCAGATTATTTACTGGAGGCTTGTTTGCATATCACAGATTATTTTAAAAATGCATTTGCATACCGCGGATTATCTTTAGAGCCTCGTTTGCATGTTGGAAATTATTTCTTGAATAATTTTGTAAAATTAAAGATTTTACCTGTGCTAAAACGTCATCTCATCATAGAGAACAGCTTTTGGGCATTTATAGCGTCCAGTCAAAAGAGCCGAGACATCAACCAATGTGCCCATCTCCAGAGTCTTAAAACTCAACTTCAAAATGAGTGTATGTGAGTTTGCACAGGTTTAAGACCAATGCACGCAATATGCACTTTTGACAGTAATGTAATGCCATAGCATCAGCGTATCAGGGTGGATGGAGACGCGTGTATACGTAGTGCCGACTGTAAAAAGTAGGTATAGGCCGTAAAACATAAAGTTTTTTTCTCCCCTGGAATGTCTTGAACCAAAAAATTTTAAAATTCAAAATAGTTTTTCAGAAGGATATTGAATAACTTTCTTTACCAACTGCTTAGAAAGTAGTTTCAGCTTTAAGACAATTCACAGATTTATACTAACGCACATGATCTGATGCATTGTCTTTTCTATACATGTGCCACATAACATATCTACTGATAAACGTCAGGGTGTTTCAAAAGTCTTTATAAAAAGGAGAATGTACACTTTTTAGCCAGAAAATAAAAATAAATAATAAAGTCATCATGTGCGTCACAGTTTCTTTTTTGTTAATTACTTTTGACATTTAAACAGTCACAGAAACACATCTGGGGTATGATGAATTAATAGAATCTGATTATGGACTCGTTTGCATATTGCAAATGTATAATTAAACAATATAAAAGTTTTTAATAGTTTAATCCCCAGTATAAGGATTTATTATAAGCTAATTGTTATTTTACTGGTTATTTATTACACGCGCTCATAAAACAGAGTTACTTTGATTGATACATTGTATCAGTGTGAGAGATCTGAGAGAGACTGGCAACATTGTGATTCCTTAACATTCATGCCAATAAAGCGAGAGAAAGGAGAGAGAGAGAGAGTGTGTTCCCCCCCAAACCCCCCAAACAAAACGATCAACGTATAGGAAAAACTGACTTACCAAAGTGCGATGCGGTCCTTGGGGTAATTCAATCGCTCAATGGTTCCGAGGAAATAAGGCAGGGAATGGGCCGAATTTCGGCAGATGAGTGCAATAACGACCCTGGGAGCCAGAAGAGGAGACTCGGGACTCCAGCGCTCCTCGGGAAAGTAACCGAGACCCGGGCCGGTAATGTTTAGCAAACACAAGAGACACAAAACAAGCCCGAACATCGCCGAAAAATGCCCTTCATACACACCAGCTTGTATTCAGAAACACTAAACTGAGCTCATGAAGCGAAATCACAGATTCAAAACTGCTTTAAGGAGGTTCGGGTAATATAAATTGACCGACAAAAATTCAGCCCAGTGACAACACTGCATCCACTACTCGCTTAAAGGGCACGTCACAAGCACGGTTAAAGGGGAGGGCTTTCCTGGCGAAGACTGGCCTGCTCTGGAAGTAGTTCATCTGAGAGACGACTCTCTCTCTCTCTCTCTCGCTCAAGATTCTAAATTGCTTTATTGGCATGTCTTCTGTTTACATTAGTATTGCCAAAGCTCAGAAATATGTCAGAAGAAAATAACTGGAATAGATATATAAGAAAGTAGGAATAAAATATAATTAAATACTGTAAAACAAAAAAATGAATATATACACACAAAAATTATATAATAAAAGAGTACAGACATTTACCTCTGCAGTCCAAAATAAAGTGTAACAACAACAACAATATAAATAATAGCGATCTGTGTGTGTATCATGGTTTGCAAAATTTACCAGAAGAACCTACTTTACACTCAGTAAAACCTACCACATGTTTTATCTATAAAACTGCACAAATCTGTATCTTACACTACTGATTATTTCCAAACAAATAGTTTTTACACCAAATATTGAGTGTTTTAAATGAGTTTGCTGCAGAACATGTCAGTCTTCTGATAACTTTGTCACACTCACTTCTTTATATTTTCATGTAAAAAACCCAGAGGCCTAAACAGTGAGATGTAACTCATTCACTCATCTTCTGTACCGCTTTCTCCTGTATTCAGGGTCGCAGGGGGCCTGGACCCTATCCCAGGAGACTTAGGGCACAAGGCGGGATACACCCTGGCCAATCCATCGTGTGGCACACACACATACCTGTACACACACTTATTCACACCTCAAAGAATCAAGCCTGGCTGGGAATCAAACCTAGATCCTGTAGGAGCTAGGCAACAGTGCTAACCTTAAAAAAAAAAAACAATAAATAAATAAATAAATAAAATAAAAATCTTTTACATGGGTTATGTTTTTTTTTCTCCCAGACAGACATTATTTACCCGTTGGGCCTGTTAAGCACCAAAGGGTTTGCCTGAAAGTACACATCGAAGTACAATGTGATGCATAACACAAGTTCAGAAGGGCGATGGATTTTTACACGTGTATTTACCAAAAAATGGCAATCATGTAGGGGATATTTTTTTCATAAGGTTATTTTGGCTAAAAGGCACTTTTGTCTTCTTTGTACTGTATAGAGGCTTTTTTAACAAAGCATGTGCATAATTGTTAAAACTTTCTGTAAGGAATAACCTAATTTCATGTTTATAGTAGGAGTCTCCAGTGCCAGCACTTAGGACAGAAAGACAAAAAGAAAAAAGACTGGGTGGTAAGGGACTGGGTGCATTGTGGACAGTCCACAATGTTAGTTATTTATTTTTTTAAAAAGTATGACATGGTATAAGAGCTGTTATAAGAAAATAAAGTCCAGGTTATCACATCATCCTGTCATTGATAATTTTTCTATGTGAAATAAATACAAACATTAATTCAAACATTATTTTTAATATAAGACAAGGACTTTACAGTTTTCCATTGTTTCATTGCCATTAACTAATGCAGAATATTTCCACTTGTTAAATCACGTACTTAATCAATATAATAAAGCTGGACAATCGGTTAACCAGAAAAACAGTTCCTGATTTAAGTTCAGAGTTTAGCACCAGGTCCTGGTCGCTCCACGTCCAGTGTTAAAGAAGCAGCTGCTGGGTCATCCACCAGCCAGAAGAGCTCGCCGTTGGTCGGAGCAACAAGGGCTGCAGGAAGGACCGGGCCGTCTCCACCTTCCAGGACTTGCTATGAAGGTCAAGAGAAAAACAGAAGGAAGCAGAAATGTGTGCAGAGGGTTAGGTTCATTAGAGGGCATAGTTTCTGTTTCCTTGTTAGAGCAGTACTTCCTCCTTCTTGTAAAAATAAAGCAGAACTGACACAGAATATGTGCAAAATATTTTAGTGCATGCCTTTAGCACGGGGGCTTTGCTGCCTCCTGTGGACACGAACACCACGCAGCGGGCCGCATTCACCACGGGCAGTGTGAGGGTGACCCTCTGAGGTGGCGGTTTAGGAGAGTCGCTGATTGGAGCTACAGTCTTCTGCTTTTCCTGAGAGGGAAGCACAAATAATGAGGTAATAATGAGCACACTTTTACATAACATTTATACACTTGTACTATAGGCAGTGATTGATTAATTGGGGTTTAAGCCCTGGCACCACCAAGCTGCCAGTCTTGGACTGTATTGCACATACAGTACGCTGTACTCTGATCCCAGCTTCCTAACATGCTGGGATAAGTGAAGTGAATATCTGTCCTGTGCTATAATGTAATCTACTGTATATGTGACATATAATAAAGGTTCCTCTTCATCTTCTTCTCCTTGAATCTATCTAGCTCATGCTGAATGTGTAGGCAATGTAACTGGACTTGAAGGTATTTATTAATAACGGCATCCCTTAAATCTGTATTTTAATAATACACAATGTGGACCAAAAGTCTGGAAGGTGAGGAAACAAGTTTTTGTGTATGTGATGAATCATTTCTTGTGCACGCGTTCTACTCAATCTTTTCTTATTCACACCTTAGGTCTGATAAAGGAATGTCAATACCTTTTTTTTCTTTTAAAACTGCTAAGCTTAATTTTTTTAATACAGGAATATACACTGCGTTCCAAATTATTAGATAAAATATATCTTTGATATCACCTTCACAATTCTTGCATCCATTGAACTTGTGAGTTTTTGGACAGTTTCCGCTTGAATTTATTTGCGGATGTCAGAATAGCTTCCCAGAGCTGTATAGCCTGTTTTGAATCAAACTGCCTCCCACCCTTATAGATCTTTTGAGGATTCTCCAAAGGTTCTCAATGGGGTTAAGGTTAGGGGAGGATGGTGGCCACACCATGAGTTTTCATCTTTTATGCCCATAGCAGCCAATAACACAGAGATATTCTTTGCAGCATGAGATGGTGCATTGTCGTACATGAAGATGATTTTGCTACGGAAGGCATGGCTCTTCTTTTTGTACCATGGAAAAAAGTGGTCAGTCAATATACGTTGCAGAGGTCATTTTCACACCTTTAGGGACCCTACAGGGGCCTACCAGCTGTCTCCCAATGATTTTGGCCCAAAACATGACTCCGGCACCTCTTTGTCGATGACTCCGGCACCTCCTGGTTGGGACATGGTGGCCATCCAACAACCATCCACTATTCCATCCATCTGGACCATCTAGGGTTGCACGACACTCATCAGTAAACAAGACTGTTCAGTCTTCATGTATGCCAGGGCCCACTGCAACCGTTTCTGCTTGTGAGCATTGGTTAGAGGTAGCCGAATAGTAGGTTTATGCAAAACTGCAAGGTTTAAAAGATCCTACACCTTAAGGATCGTGGGACTCCAGAGGCACCAGCAGCTTCAAATACCTGTTTGCTGCTTTGTAATGGCATTTCAGCAGCTGCTCTCTTAATCCGATGAATTTGTCTGGCAGAAACCTTCCTCATTCTGCCTTCATCTGCACGAACCTGTTTGTGCTCCGAATCAGCCACAAATGTCTTCACAGTACGAGTCCAGTCAGGCATGAGTTTTCGTGAAATATCTAATGTTTTTATACCTTGTCCAAAGCACTGCACTATTTGACGCTTTTTGGCAGCAGAGAGATTTTTTTCTTTCCCATATTGCTTGAAACCTGTGGCCTGCTTAATAATGTGGAACAACATTCTACAGTACTTTTTCTTTAATTGGGCTTATCTGGCAAACTAATTATCACAGGTGTCTGAGATTCATTTCAGTCATCCAAAGAGCCCCGAGACGCAATACAATCCATGAGTTTAATTTAAAAACAAAAAACATTTTTTTTTTCAGTTAAATCAAATGCGAGGAGCGTTCAAGTAAAACCGGGACTTTTGATTGTGCAGAATACCAGAACACAGTTATAAAAGTAAAAACTCCTTTTATTTCTCTATATAATTCCCGGCTACACCAATGCACTTTTTCACTAGTGCTTGACACCATCAAGGTAGAAAAATTTCTTAGTTTCTTTCCCAGCTGATTTCCTCTAATGTGTCTAGTGTGTACAGTTTCGCAGGTTGTTGACAAGTTATATTTGGCTGAACCTCTATTAATACTGTACTTCCATAAATGATCCCGGCCAAGGTGACTCAGAGCCCAATGCAGTCATTTCATGAACATTCAGCGAGTTGAATGGCTGCAGTGGGCTCCGAGACGCTTCGGCTGGGATTGTCAATCACGGACATACTGTACAGCCTTGTTTTACTGTGGCTAAGAGTCTCATCACGGTACTGTGCTTGTCATCTGTAAATATCAATTGCTTTTACGCCTTTATTCACCAGAATGTTTATCACAAGTCAATAACAAAAAGGTAAAGATTAGGCAAAAAAAAAAAATCAGACAATTTATTAAACATTGATGCAGGTGGTAAAGTAATATACATAAAATATATATTATATATTTTATATTTTAAATAAAATTTAATGGAATTCCTAGTTTGACTTAAATTGTATAATACATTTTTAAAGTATAAAGTCCCTTCCACTGTAAACAAAATGTCGTTTTTAAATCTATCTCTGCACAAACAAAAACCCTGCATTCAGGTCTCACCTGTAGTAACGGGTGATCTGGGAAGAGAGAACATGTGTGTCCGTCAGGTCCCATGCCAAGCAATAGCATATCAAACACCGGAGTCTGGTCAGTGTCGAACGCCTGAAGAAATGTGAGGAGATGTGAAAATCAGGCCGATGGTTTTGCTGAACTTAAACGACATATTGGAAATGTGTATTGTTTTAATCGGAGTACCTTACTCAACTTGCAGGCGTAATCCTCCGCACACTGCTGCACCGGTAATGACGGGTCGACCGCCAAAACCCTGTCGTCTGGAATGTTTAGTTTGGAAAACAACTGGTTCTAAAATAAATTAAAAACAGTACATTCATGGTTTAGTGATGAAAAGTTTATCTATTGCCTGGCCATCGCACATTATAAGATTTTATGCAGTCGCCTTTATATTTTTATCGGCTCAACACTATCCAAGTTAATATGATAATGTTTTGAGGTTCAGTTACTACAATTCTCCTTAGCCAAATAATTTGACCCATCTAAAATGGCAACCTTTTTTGGCCAGGCAGCGCATAATATCCCATAAATATCCCATTTAAACAATTATATGCGCTCAGCTATAAATTCTTTCATTTCATTGACAGTAAATTTTACACTTTTTACTCGGGTTTAAAGCTTTCGTCTATGCTCTTTGACCATGTACTGTGGTGTAACAGGAAGATACAGTTGTGTCGTAACTCACCAAACTTATGAACAACAAGAATTTTTTCCACTTTTGTCATTATACATTATTTATTGATATTGATTTTTTTCACGTAGTACACAATTTATTCTTCAGTAACCTGTATGTAATACTTCATTAGATGATACATACACACTGTACAAAACTTATACCAATATACATGGTCTAATAAGTTGCTTGCTTGATTATTATTGTTATTATTATTATTATTAAACCATATATACTTTGTTACAGAAGTCCTGTAAAATCAGCAGTAAACACAATTAAAAGTCATCATAAATGTATAACTTGATAGTCCCCACCTGGACCTTCCTCTGCTATACATCAGCAAAGTCTTCCACTCACCTTGTAAAGTCCATAAGTGCTCTCGGGATCATCGAAAGGAACAAGGCGCTCATCGCAGAAGCCCACTAGCCACCGGCTGCAATCCAGGTTCGAGAACGCAGGCAGCTCCTTACTCAGGATGGACACCAGACTTCCTCCAGAGAGACCAAGGGAAAAAGAGTCAGCACTGCTACTGAGGGTCTTCTCAGCCCGAGACACTATGAGATGGGCCAGAGCCGGGCCGAGCTCGGCTGCTGAGACAAACACCACCACTCTTCTGCCTGGCATCGTGTCCTGGGACAAGACAAACAGAAAATGAGACAGATTATATACAGATTATGATACAGTTGAGTCCTGATGTTAAGTGTGCTGAAAGGTTTGGACATATGGGTAGCACACGATGGCTGAAATAAGCCTTGCTACGCTAGGAAAATAGCTGAAAATGTGCAAACTGTTTAGAAGGAGTTTCCCATAATAAACATCAACAACTTCTTTGATAGATCTTATACAAACGGCTCCTTTCAGATAACTTACAACTATATTAACAATTAGATATTTTTCTTTGTTAAAGAACAAGATGTCCAGACCACTATAGAAGTCCTGTTGAAATTAACTGTTACTAAGGAGATAATAACATATTAGAACCTTTGATAAGGATTAAGGATTAGAAAATCAATGACAATGACTGTGATCTAAGAAATTAATCTGAATACACACCAGTGAAAGTTCTGAAACACGACTGTACAATGTGCTAATAAAACAGCACACAACAGAAACTGGGCCAGCGGAGATTTAGAGCAAATCTGTTAAAGATAAAAGAAGGTACAGTGACACCGCCCACATGTAGGAACTTCTGAAGGCTTAAATGAGGTGTTATAGGAATTCACAGGTCAGTTATTATGGGACTAAAATAGCTCTGGTTTTAAGAAAAAAGACAATCATTATATCATATCTAAGTTATGCACATGTTCCCAATTCTGCTCCTGATTTGTGCATTGTAATGTTTGTTTTTCCCTGTTCTAACACACACACACACACACACACACACTGACACACCCAGACACTTCAACTTAGGAAGGAAGCATAATGAGATGATCAGGTGTGTTTGAGCAGGGACACTACAGTATGGAGGACAGTGGGTTCTCCAGCATCATGTGTTTATAGGGGCTGGAAGAAACATAGACAATGTGCATATAAAACACAAGATACACCTAAGCGCGCGCACACACATACAAATCACATAACGTTTGCACGTGATAAAACAGACTATTACACACAGTTCTCTCACCAGCCTGGTCTGATCTTAATCTCATGATCACATAAATGATTAGTTTATTACTTACCTTTCTAACCAGTTAGGAAGTGCAGTGTAACTGGTAAAGATGTGTACTTCCTCATACGACGTGACCAAAGCCAATCAGAAGCCTGATGAACTGTAGCTGCCCTTATGTGCTCAGCGGAATTACCGTAAATACGGCTCCCACGTGCGCGCTGTTGTTGCCGCTCTGGGCATGCGCAGAATGCTCCACGTATAGAACCGCCCCCAACCCCCCCCCCAACCCCCCCGGCGCACCCAGTCATAGAGACACCGGCAGAATTCAACTTTTATTTTATTCACAAATCCTCTAGACATTTAGATTTGTCAATAAATCACTGTGATTTCTTTTCCATTTAGTTAGTTTATTTTATACATTTTGAATGTCCTTTATTTATTTGTTTGTTGGTTTATTCTGTCTATTGTAACTATTTATTTACGTATTGTCTGTTAAGTTTGCTATTCTGTATATTTTCTATTTTCTTTTTTGTTCTGTTACTGTGGAAAGTTAATCGTATAACAAAATTTTTTTTAAAACCTAAATCATGTCTGTTATACTTTTATTTTTTCAATAACTTTTTTTCCACTCAGGGAGTCTCCTTATAGAAACATAGTCATAAGGTCAACAGACCCTCTTATGAGCTCAGGACAGATATACACAAAATTATGTAATAACCTTATTTATATTATTATTCATACCCTATATAATGCTTTATAGATCAAAAGTATTATTTAAAAAATTCATACGAAATTTCACTGAAAGTCAGTACAGTGTGGATAAAAAAGGGGTAAGGTTTTCATATTTTCTGAGTCTAGAGAGAACTCTCGCTGCTGCATTTTGGACTGACTGAAGCTTTTTTATGAACCTAATTGAACATCCAGACAGTAAGTAGTCCAACTTAGGGCGATTAAAGCAGGAACAAATTTTTCTGCATTGTTATACAGTATATTATAAATATGTTATACAGTATATCTGGGTCAACAAACAAACAAACAAATAAATGAATAAAAAATCCAGTATATGTACTACAGTAATAATGGAAAATGTAAGTAATAAAAAACATCAGCTGTTATTTATTTGTTTTTTAGTTTGTACAAATAATAAAATCATTTTTTTAAATGATTGTAAATCATTGTAAAACCTAGAAATTTATATTAGATTGAATCAGTTTAGATTAAATACAGTTCAATCTTAAAATTTAAGCTAATTAAGTTAAGATAATCTAATATTAATTTATCAAGGCATTTTAGATGAAAACATTTTATTATTTGTACCTTAAGGAATAGAAATGTACAGTTGTTATGATTTTTTAAAAATTTGCTGCCTCTTTAAAATCATATTATATATGCAGTTAAAATGACAGTGATAGATAAACACTGTATTATTGTGTACATTATGTACAGTATGTACATTTCTTCACTCAGTTGGAATGCAGCAAACGTTGCTACACACAACGCAGTATATTATTAACAGAATATGTCCAAAAGTATGTGGACACCTGACCATCACAGCAATATACAAAAAACCAGCACATTTCCCAGCCTTTCCTAGATTTTTTAACAGCTTATTTTTTTTATTAATAAAATTACAGTTATACATATATATTTTTAAATTCGATGAATTGTACTATAAATTGTGGTGTGTTGTTCCACTAACATTGGTCGATCTAATCTCTGTACTATTTATAACTAATAAAAAAGACATTAAAGGTGAGTCACAAATTAACAGGATTTATATAACATGTTTAATTTTCTTTTTTATTTCTTTTTACATTTAATAAAGTTTATTATTTTTTTTCTTTTTTTAATCTTAGCTCCATTTCAGTAGATGGCAGTAAAACTTAGACCTCATGAACTGACCAGCAAAACTTTTATTGGCCTTGGGTTACCAGATGGTTGCAAGATTGGACCAGATTCAGTAAATGCACTTTAAGAACTGATTAAAGACAATTTTCAAACTTTACACTTTCTAACGTGACTATAAACAATCAAATAAAAAACAAATTAAAATTTAAACTAAATGATTCCCATGACTTCGTGGTTATTTAGCTTCAAGATTAAGGGACTGAGCAACGTGATTTCGTTTTCCGCGACCTGGCAACCCTGGACTCACCGCTTCCACATGATCTTCGTTGTTTCCCGTCATGGTACAGTAGTCCTGAGCTGAGAGGTACAGCAGCCGCAAATACCAAACTTATATCAACAGCATATCACAGCTTTCACAAGCTTTTACACCGAAACAGGTGTCTATATGAAAGTATTTACTGTCTCTTTATTTAGAGGATAGATGATGTTGACTCCACTCTCGGCTTTTCAGGCTCGGTTAGCTCAGGTGATGGAAACCTTGGTAAAAACAGCGGTGTTAGAGATCAGTAAACTTGTGGAGCTGGAATGTAAAATCCTCCTCTCCGAGGTCAACCGAGGTCAACACGAGATCACCTTCCTGAGGAAGAGACTGCAGCTGATGGAGAAACACGTGGCAACAAATAGTGCCACCCAGAACCAGGACTCTGGGAACACAGGAACTGTCAGTACATCAGTTCAGGAGGACAGCTCCAAGACTGAGAACCAGAGCTCCAGAACTGAGAACCACAGCTCCAGACCCGACAACCAGAGCTCCAGAACTGAGAACCCTAGCTCCAGACTAGAGAACCACACCTCAAGAACTGAGAACGAGCGCTCCAGACTAGAGAACCACAGCTTTAGAACTGAGAACCAGCGCTCCAAGAATGAGAACCACAGCTCCAGAACTGAGAACCACAGCTGCAGAACATTGAACAGTCCTAGAACTGAGAACCACAGCTGCAAAACAGAGACCTACTCCTCTAGACTATTGAACAGCTCCAGAACAGAGAACCACACCTACAGAATATTGAACAGCTCCAGAACAGAGAACCACAGTTCCACAGCAGAGAACCACACCTACAGAACATTGAACAGCTCCACAACAGAGAACCACAACCCCGCTTTAGAGATCCACAGTTACAGAACCGAGAACCAGTCCAATATTAAAAGGTGAATATACCACATGCGTTACATGCGTTTTTGTTGAATATATATATATACATATGCAATCTATTAAACATCTTCATACTTTTTGTTGCATGTTTAGTGATTCTGGTGATGATCAAGCTATCATAAGTGGCTCATGTCAGAGACAAAATGTCCAGCTTGTCCAAAAATACACAACTTTCATTCTGTATACTCTAATGCTTAATGTTAAACAGAGATGCGAGTTACTGTAGCCAATGAGACATACTTTGTTACTTTTCATTGAGTAGTTTTATTAAAGGATGTTGGTGGGCATTGGTGTCTCAGTGGTAGGTTTCTTTTCCCTTTTTATGCTTTTTATGGTTCATTTCCCACCCAATGCCCAAAGCCCAGCCACTGGATGCAGGGCCAGTCCCAAGCCCAGATAAAATAGGTGGGTGCATCAGGAAGAGCATCTGGCATAAAACCTGCGGCAAGTTGTGTGCAGATCTGATGGTCCACTTTTGCGACCCCTCGATGGGACCAGCCATAAGTCCAACAACAACTTGTTACTTGTCACATATAAATATATGCAAATATCTGTACTCCAAAATAACTCACTTTCTGCATGGTGTTGCGTTATGAAAAAGGCTACTGTGAGCAGATACAAGCCCTGTACTTCTAATATTTGAAGGTGAACTTCTACTTATGTACAGCACACAAGAAAATAGAGAACTTCTACTTATACTTGAGTAATATTTCTCCTAAGGAATTTATACTTTTACTAAAGCACAGGAAAGTACAGTTTTGATTTTGCCTGCCTCTGTTGTTTAAATTTTCAAGGAAATGAATGAATGATAAGCAAACACCAGACTCAAAGCCCCAGAATACACTGCTTCTATAAAACTGTCTCACTGAATTAGAGCAGAGACAGTGATCTAAGGGATTGGTGGTGTTGATGAGAATATTAGCATTAACATAAATGCTTTCGAAAGCTGATCTGTTTAAGCAGGATGTTTCAGTCAAAAAAAAAGATCTGGATGTACTAAAGCAGTGGTTCCCAACCCTGGTCCTGGTTGCGGAGGACATGCTGCCATGCATATTTTAGTGTTTTTTTCCTGTTCTTCTGCACTTACAGTACTAGTACTTTCTGTTAGAAAATTCTGTTAATTACTTTAGCTGCTGGGAGAAGAGAGGGGGTCTTCCAGGACCGAATATTAGAAACACGCGAAGCGCTGCTTCATTGGTTTCTTTAGGTAGAGATAAAGCTTCCAGTACATCCCACTTTACTGTTATCAACCTGTGGTCTAACTGCATTGTGGGTAATAACTACTGGAACTTCTTATGAGATAGAGGTAAAGGTTAGTAGTAAATCAAAAACTTCCTGATCAGTTTGGTAAATTATGTAAATGTGATTTATATATGGGGTTTTTTATGTCAGGAACTTAAACCGACATTCTTTCAAACATACATTACTAAGAGTGAGGATTCTACAGACTAGGTTATTTGCTCTTGCTTGACCGAATACTTAAATTGGATAAAAACCTCCTCTAAGTTTCTTTTTGATTGTATCTAGAGAGAGTGATCTGGAAGAGTCCAGTGAAGATTTGCCTGCTTTGCTAGACCTCCCTCTGACCACTGAACAGGACCATGTAAGTTTTCTCTGCTGCTTTTTAAAAATAATAATGGCCATGTAAAACATATTCTTAAAAGGATGCTTGACGTCTAAGATGCTAATGCTATGTAGGCTCATACGAGAGAAAAACAATATGACTGTAATCTGCAGCAGGAGCATTACAGAGAAAACCAGACTTCTGAAGTAAAGATCAAACAGGAGGAGGTCTGGGATGCCGAATCTCGAGGAGAGAAGACAAAAAATGGCGGTGAGTGTGTGCTAAGTTTCTTATCTCATTAAAAGTCAGGTCACCTAATCTTTTGTTTTAAGATTGTTTTTATTTGTATTGCAAGGTGACAGAAATGAAAGACAAAGCATATACAAGGGGTGTTCAAGTCAATCGGGACTTGTGATCAAGTTTTGGGTGAATGAAGGCATAAAAGTTATTGACATTCACAGAAGACTTCAAGCACAGTATGGTGATTAGACTCTTAGCCAAAGTGAAAAATTTGAATAGTGCAAGCATTTTTAAAAACATTGGTACCATTCAAACAAATGCACGTTTGCACTATTCCGGGAATGATGATGCCGACCGAGGTGGCTTGAAGCCCACTGCAGTTGTTCCCATGAATGTTCAGCGAGTAGAACATCTGATCCTTGAAAATTGACAGATACCTTTTTACCAACTTGTGGAAGGAAGAGACGCATCTGTCTTTGTGAACTTTAAACACAATCATTTACCAACGCCACTTGCACATTACAAGAACTTTCTACATGTTTGGGCCATTAACAGAGTTCCTGAGGGGTCAGCGTTTCAGACGTGAAGCCAGCAGACTGATCATGGCTCTGCCGTACTGAGAAAACTTTCTGCCTCGATAGTATCCAAGCAGTAGTGAAACGTTGTGCATTATAAGTGCATTAAGGTAGCAGGGGATTATAGTTTTTACTCTTATAACTGTAAATTTCAGCATTTGCTTGAACATGTGATTTGCAGTATTTTTAATATTTTTGAGATACAAAGAGATAAAAAAAGTATGCTATGATAGAGCTTACTATTTAAGCTCTATCCTAGCATTGGCATGAAATGTTGTTATGCACTTATTATTTATTATTAATAAATTTGCCAAAATCAACGTTTTTACATTTAATTACTTATATTAAATTTTATGTAAAAATCTACAATTTAAGATTTATAATTTAAAAAATGAGAAATAGGTTATAAATTAAATTAAAATCCAGTCAGAAGTGTTAATTATTCATATTAATTATTCATAATTATTATGTCTTTATTGACCCTTTACAGTACATAGCACTGAGGAAATATCTACCAGACGTTTCAGTGAAGAATCTGCTCACACACAGACTCGGGACAGTAGCTTTTTTGGAAATAAATTACACTCCTCTGCTTTCAAAGTGCATTTGAACTTAGAGACTGGCAGCACACTCCCTTATCTCCTAGCGAAGCCTGTCAGGAGGCACGTGGAGTCCAGGTTCCAGGAAGAGAAGCGCTTTGCGTGTCCGCTCTGCGGGAAGTGTTTCAAGTGTTTCAGCCAGCTGGAAATCCACAAGCGGAGTCACACAGGTGAGAAGCCATACAGGTGCACTCTGTGCGGTAAGAAGTACGCACAGAAAGGTCACCTGTACACACACCAGCGCACACACACTGGAGAGAAGCCATACCGCTGTATGCACTGCGGCAAAGCTTTTATACAAAAATGCTCTCTGGACATGCACCAGAGAACTCACACTGGAGAGAAACCCTTCAGTTGTGTCAAATGTGGAAAAGGTTTTACCAAGAAATTCAATCTCAACAAACATCTGGCCGTACACTCAGACATCAGTGATTTGAACATCAGAACTGAGAACGGATCCGGTCTACATTCTTCAGGCCTTGTTCACTGAGATTTTACTGATGACTTGACCCCCTGAGGATCAAGAATACTTTTAAATGCTAGCCAGCTTTGCTAAGAATTACCATACAAGCTGGTGCGTCAGGAAATATTAGCTAAGTAATTTTAAGCTTGTTGTCTAGCTAATGAAACTGTAATAACAACCTGTGGAAAGGTACAGTATATTCATAATAAAGCTAAGGTTACCCCAATGGCTTTAATTTAAACTGTAAAACTGTGGTAGGTAAAGGCCTCTTTTTTGTTTGTATTAGCTAGCTAACATGAACTAGATCTACTGAACTAGCATTAATTGAGCTAGATAACATGAAGCTTAAATAATGAACAGATGAGCTGAGCTTCTACAGCTACTGTATATGGGAAATAGCCTAGTTATTTAGCTAACATTTACTGAAACAGCAACTTCTGCTAAGGTTATTTGAGCATTTAGACAGAGCAAGTTTTGTCATTTTAGCCTTATCTTTATCTATATTTTTGGCTCCTTTAGTTAGCAAACCGAGTTGCTTTCTGTAATTTAGCAAAGCTAGCTTACATAGCTAAAATAACTTACCACAGGTTTCAGTTGAGGTTATTTAGGTGACTATAGCTTTGCTAGTTAACTATTTGATCAATCATAACTACTAGTTATGAAAAATCATCCTCTTTGCTTGTCCACAATGTTGTGTGAAATTAATATTTTTACATTACTTCAGTGACAGGCTAGCTTAATAGCTGTTTTGTGTGAAATTTTATTTCTCAATGTAGCAAGATTTTCAAAAGTTGTTAAGACTAAGACTTTTTTCTTGTAAAATGTGTTCCAGTACCATTTTAAGGGAGGAAAAACTATTAAAAAAAATTTCCCTCTTAAACCAAGCTAAAGAAAACATAAAATCTTTAAATATATCTATGCCTTAACCATTCACTGGGGAAATGTCTTATTCAACACTGTAACTAGTTAACTGTTTATAAAGCGGGTTTTGTTGGGAGCGTTCCCTAACAGAATGTTTCAGATATTTATTTCTGTTGAAATCTTGCCCAGAGATCAGGTACTGTAAGTGGAAATAATGATTGGCTACCACACACTACCGAAGTATTGTAAACAGTGATACAATTCAAAACTTAATTACTCACAGGTGCCTATTGTTTTGATCCACAAGGCATATAAAAATCAAATGTTTGCAGTATGACAGCTCACAGATTTACCAAATAGAACTGGTAATGTTACAAAAGAAATCTATTAAAATCACCACACAGTCCAATGGTTTTGAGTGTTATTTCTTAAAAACAAAATGCACATCTCTAATTTTCATTATGTATATTTGTTGGTGATTTGTGACTTGTTTAAGTTATGGTTTTATCTCAGACTTCCATATCAAGACATTACAGCTTTTGCTACCTAACTTGCCACTGCTAAACAATCTCTAAATGGGAGAGAATTTTGAGGTCTCATGGATTTTTTTTTATAAGGAATTCACCAGTATTGACTGCGATTTAATTTTTGGATCCAAGAACCACCTCAAACACCCTGATAACTTCATGGTGAAAGTCAAATATATCCCTACATTTCACCATTCTACAGTCTTGTTTGCATCATCCTATATATGCAGTTCATGCTTCTCACAGGTAGTTTCTTGTGTGAGCTTTGTTACTTACACCGATCAGCCATTACATTACAATGCAAAAGAAAAAGAAAAAAACATTATGCCTTGTATTGTGTTGATTCCTTGTGGGGTTTGGGCGCTCTGTAGGGTCTCTGCTGTGGTATTGGGGTGGGGCCTCCTTAAATCAGACTTGTTTGTCTAGGGATCTGGGAAGTCTTGGTCTTTTAATAATTTCCAATGGTGACTTTTTTTTTTTTTTAGCAATTTGTGCTGCACTGGCTTTTCTGTAGGATCACACTAGACAGCTGGCCTTTTGGTCTCTATAGGCATGGGTGAACCTTGTGCGTAACGTGATCCTGTCACCAGTTTACTACTATATAATAGTGTCAGTGTATTGTTAATGTTATGGCTGACGGGTGTATATACAAACGTATACGCATTTCAACAGTTGTTATCTTTGGCCTTTTTTAAACCTCAAATTTAATTATGGCAGCAATGTGTAGTATTATGTTTCCTCTAAAGATATCGGTAGGCGCACCATCGTATATGCTATCATGTGACTGTCAAGAGAGAGGCAGATATTTTTCATGATGAAGTGTGTATACATTTTTGGGCCCCTCTGTATAATGTACATGGACGTACAGTACTGTGCAAAAATCTTGAGCCAACACTCATTTCCTCATACAGTCCTTTGCTTCCAAAGACCCATTTTGTATTTTTTATGTAGTCTTGAGAAATAGTTCTCCAGGCTTCCTGTAGGACTTTTTTTGCTCTCATTTTTTCCAGTTTCAGAGTAACATTTTTGTTTGTCAAGCCAGACAGTGATCTATGAATCATTCAAGCAAAAAAACCTGAGCTTGAACCAGTGAAAAACTGGTGCAGATGATTAGGTCGTTGAATATTATACTGGTGATGCTGAATGCTAAGTGGTTTAAACAGACAAGAGGGCAAATGAGGTTGCTATTCAGGATGTTACATAAATACTATATATGTATATATATACTGTATATATATATATTTATTGTAGCTTTACAGCCTGTCGCAGTAAAACATTTGTTCTCGATTTTTTATTTATTTAATCCACATAATTTTATTTAATGTGAAGAAATGAGGAGGGGCTTGCACAGGAATAGATAATTTACTCATTCACTGATCATCTATACGGTATTATCCTTTATACAGGGTCATGAGGTGCAGCCTAAATATGGTGCTAATCAATTGCAGGGCACACACACATACACACTTATATGCTCATCAACATACTATGGGCAATTTAGGAAAACCAGTTAGCTTAATCTGCTTGTCTTTGGACTGTGGGAGGAAACTGGAGCACCCACAGGAAACCCACCGAGCACGGGGAGAACATGCAAACCCAATGCACACAGACCTGAGGCGGGAATCGAACCCTGACCCTAGAGGTACGAGGGACAGTGCTAACCATTCTAGGCCAATAAAATAGGAAATTGAGAGTTAAATGATACAGTATATGAGATTTTTATGTGAATGAATCATTTTTTAGGAAGATCCTTGGCACTATGATTATGATCTAACAGTGAGATGTGGCTGCTGATTTTTATTTATTTTTTTCTCAGGCTAAATGGTGGAGATTTGTTGTAATTGCTTGCTATGAGCAGGAATATTCTTCGGAGCTCCACAGAAATCTAACAAATAAAAATGACTGGATTAGACAATTAGATAATGTATATAGAATGAACCATGCGCAATGTAAATGGTCTCCTAGCTTTACTTTAACTAAAAGGAGCAGGGGGTGGTGTTTTTTTTTTTTTTTTTTTTGGAGAGGGTGAAGCACAATGGCGTCCTTCAGGCTATATTTATCCTTTCCCCTTTTGTACACACCACAAGCCCTTGTACTATTCTGAGGGTTACGGTAAGCAATCCCAGCATCCCTTTCTCCCTATCCTTCCACAGTAAAGTAAAGAGCTGTAAGGGAATAGCCTGAGGTCAGACAGTATCGCGAGGGAGAGAGCTGTGTACTGTAGTGTTACAGAAGGTGTGTGTGTGTGTGTGTGTGTGTGAGAGAGAGAGAGAGAGAGTTTTTATTACTGTTAACAATAATTAAAGATGGTGGAGACGATGCTGAGCGACTCGCATTTCCAGAGTCAGTTAGCGTCCATTATGGAAATGCTGGCGAAATCAGCCGTGCTGGAAATCGGCAAACTGGTAGAGGAGAGTCATGCGGTGTTCCGGAGAGAGATCTCCCGCAGGATCTCCGAAAACCAGGCGCTGAAGAAGAAGTGCGATGTGTTGGAGAGCGAGCTGAAGGCGAACAGGAGGAGCGCGCGGGAGAGGGAGCACGAGACGGAGCACGAGAGGGAGCAGGAGCACGCTGGCCCACAGAGAGGTATATACACACACACACACACACACACACACACTGCTCCTGCTACAAACTTACACACTCTCCAACACTACATGAACACACATCTATACACATACACACTTATACACATACACTCCACTACACACACTCTCATACCAGTCCTGCTACACACACACACACACACTGCTCCTGCTACAAACTTACACACTCTCCAAAACTACACACACACACATCTATACACATACACTCCACTACACACACTCTCATACCAATCCTGCCACACACACACTGCTCCTGCTACACACATACACACTCTCCAACACTACACACACTCTCATACTCCTCCTGCTACACACACACACACTTATAAACATACACTCCAATGCTATGCACACACACTTACTGTATACACTCCAACACTACACACACTCATTCCACCTCTGCTACACACAGCACAGTTTCTAATGGCATTACAGTGGATATAGTAAATACTTCATTTCATGTTTAACAAACACCTTAATTGTACTTATAATGCAGAGCTTTTGTTAATAAACCCGGAGTGTTTATTACATAAAGGGAAAAAGGAATTTAAATATTAATTAAACACTTTTATATCACTGCTTATAAAGCTAGAGAAATTATTATACAGTGACACAAATCAATGTTTCATTTAATATTTTACAAACATTTTCTTAACAGCATTTATTATAATGCGAAAAAAGCCAGAGTACTGATTCCATAAATGTAAAATTTATTTTCATGTTTAACAAACACTTTTCTATTACTGCTTATAATAAAGGTGGAAAAATTAGATATATAGATAGATAGATTTCTATCTAAAGATTTCTATCTTTCTCTGAAGTTTTTTCAGCTTTATTAGATGTGTAAGAGGTGCTGTTTATTGTGAGTGATCTGAAAGGTTTATTTGTGACCATTAGAATAATTTCCAAAACCTTATGAGAAGTGGAAGATGTTATAAGAGTGAAATGTGTTTGCTAAATATTTAAACTTATTTTACCTTAGAATAAAAAATAAACACTCCAGCTTTATTAGTAATATGAAAGAAGTGTTTATTAATTTTAATGTTTATATAATTTCTCCAGCCTTATGAGCAGCAAAAGATACAGTACTTCATGATATAAGAGTAACAAAGAAGTGTTTGTTAAAAATTTAACAATAGAACGAATAAACACTCCGGGTATATTAGCAGTATTATGATTGAAATGATAAATCAGTTCCTTAGATATGAACAGAACTGTTTATTTATGTGATTGTAGAATAATCTCTCACGCTTCATCAGCATTAGGAGATGTCCTGTTTGTTATAACAGTGATATCAAAGAGTTTGTTATATATTAAAATGTGTTTTGCCTTTATGGAATCAATACTTTGACTTTACTACCATTATTAGAAACGCTGTACAGTATAAGTGATAAAGTGCTTGTTAAATATGAAATTAAACACTAACTTACTTATTAGTATTATTTATTTCTGCCTCAAATTATTGTGATTTATATGCTTTATTTATATTCTTTTTATATATCCTGTTTTTTTTTCTTAGTATTGCACTAGTAACTTTTGCTCAGCTCTCACATTACCCTGTAGAGAGAGAGAGAGAGAGAGAGAGAAGGAAGGTAAATATGTAGCTAATGAAACTGAAGTATTTTTCTATAAATGTAGAAATATGTTATCATGCTTATAACCTAGAACATGCGGCTAATAAAACTTTATACAGCAAATTAGATATGTCATACAGTACACCTTATAATGAATGCACTTATAGCTGAAGTGTTTATTTCATAAAAGTAAAAGTAAGTTAACAAAGTCTTTTATATCATTCTCATAACATATAGCATTTCTTGAAACTTTTGATAAAGCTGATTTATTAAATAAATATTTAAATAAAGCTATTTATCATTAACAAATTTCTAGCACTGACACAACATATAGCTTACTCTTCTTATAATAATAAAGTGGCAATATTTATTTTATACTCTCACAAATGCTTAATTTAATATCTAACAAACATTTCTGAAATTATCTTATAAAAATAAAGAAAGGTTTAATGTTACTTTTAATGCATTAATTTATTAATGTATTTAATGAAATAAACAATTAATATACTTTTAATAAATAATAATTAATAAACACTCACACAATTGATAAACACAATACTTCTCACACAGAATTTCTTATACTTGTAATAAAGCTAAAGTATTGTTTTCCTAAATGAAGCTAAAATGTATAGATAAATCTAAGATCTTCTAGCACATACTGTATGTCCGCTTCAAATTTACATACATAACTTTTATAGTATATGGAATATAAAGGCATATGTATGTATCTGTATGTATATGTTTATAAAGGATATGTTTAAACAAATATACATAAAGAAGAGGGAGAGGCCAAGCACGTTAATATTTCAGCAGAACATTGTCTATTGCTTGACTGTAAACAAAAATAAGCCGGTTTTTATATTCTATTGCTTTTCACAACTACAAGGGAGATTTCACAACTGTAATAAGAACCAGTATGTCTTGTTCTATGAGTGTATTACAGAGTAATTCTGATTTGGAGAGGCCAGGCCTTTTACTCACTATATAATATAATATTACAGTGATGGACAGTAGACACGTTTGTGTTCTAATAATGTACACAAGTAAAAAAAAAAAAAAGCAAAGTTAAGACATCTAACTGTTATTTATGGCTTTTTATTTTTTTACATGCTGACAGGTTGCATGCGCTACAGTTCTTTCGTACAAGACTGCATCCATTCTAATAAAAAAGATTTATGTATTTTTTCCATCCCCTTCTTAAAACGCACAGAGATATTACGTTTTCACCTTACACACTGTATATAAAACGTGAATGAGGATCGACAGGTCGTTGTACAATCTGAATGGCTCTTACTGAGGTAAGAAATTTTGAATACCAAATGAATATCTGTAGTTATCATTAGCTCCAGGATAGCAAGTTAACTTAGAGAGCTGGGGAAAAAAAATATCTGGGTTCATAATTCTACAAAATCTGGACTGGATTTGGTTCCCCTCAACACTACATTTATAAATGATATATAAACTGTAGAACATAGCTACAGTATCACGCCCTGAAAAGCTCGTTCCTGAGGAGGATAAGTTTAGTACTCTCCATTTTTACATGCTGAGAAGTTGCACATGCTACAGTTCTCTGTACAAGACTCTGGGTTACCTCGCTTGCAACCTGTCAGCATGTAAAAATAAACCGCCATAAAAGCCAGTCGGGTGTCTCAAAAGTAGATCACTAAATTAATTATTATTCATTCTAGGTAACTTTGGTTGGATTTTGTTATTTTATTTGTAGATAATCAGAGCGGCATCGCAGCAAAACTTTTTCCCCTGAACACACGTTCAGCTCCAATCTACCACAAGAAAAAAGAAGTTATTTGGTATTACTGTGTAGCTACATTACTATACTTCTGACAGTTACAGTATATTTAACGGTATTAAATTAAAAGCAAAAATGACCTGTTGTGCTTTGTGGCAGGTCTCATAGGCATGGTAGCTTGCCCTGCCTGTACTGTTATAGGAGAAACACTGTACCACTTTTCTCCCAAACATTTCCATCATTAAACTTTCTAAAATTAGGGATACTTAGGATAGGGACAGGGCCAGTCCACTGGTAAAGGTGTTGAACTGCTAATTAGAAGGTCCCCAGCTTTCACTGGTAGGCCCTTGAGCAAGGTCTCTCACCCTCTAACTGCTGAGATACAATCAGGCATCGAGCGGGCAACCCGACCCTGTAAGAAACTTCCACTGAAATGACAGATATCTCATCAGGGGTAGGGAATATTCATCGCCGCATGTGCCCTGTGGTACATGGATAGACCCTACCTTATGCTTAGGGACTTTCTCTTGTTCAAACATGCATCTGCTCTTCACGTTCAGACTCTTTAAAGGAAACAGAAATGGAACGATGTGCCATGATTTATTACAGAAAAAATTTATCTCGTCAGCCAAGAATCTGATCGTAAAGAGAAGATGGATGTTTGAACAAGGAATGTCACTAAGTTCTCATGTTGGAATCTGCTGACTTGTATCCTGGTGAAATTTTGTGGAGGTTTTACGGAGGATTTTTTTTTTCCATTAGAGGCACGATCATAACCTTGGGGCATTGCAAATAATATGCCAAATAGGGACTGGAGGAAATTAAGCCACATAGCTGCAAATAGTGAATTACTTCTAACTCCAAAAGTCTATGTAACTGTAGTTGCATTTTTTAACTCTATCAGTTACTATTTTAAAAAAATGTTTTGCTAATGAGTACAAACGTTCATAAATCTATTTAATAAGTATAAAGTCAAAAATCTAAATTAGAATTTACTGAAAGTTTTGTAAGACTTAATACTTAGTACATAATACTTTCCTCACTGTATCTTATATACATAATAATAATGCTTCAGTATTCATTCCACGATGACATAAATAAAGACATTTCATTATTTGATGTTCAAAAGCCCCCGTTTTTAATCTGACCTTCATACTGGAGTATTCATTTTACTTACGTTAGGGCAAAACTACTACTATTTGACCTGCATGCTTTTACTTACATCTTGCTTTTTATTGCTCTCTGAGCAAATTAAATATTTTTATATTCAACCAACACCAACATCTTAATTTTGACAGTAAGTTTTGACATTAAGTTTCAAGTTAATACTAGATTGTTTACTTTATCCAAAGCAAATAAAGCTAAGCTGAATTTTATTATTATACATTTAATACCATTTTATTCTTACATGATGCATCTTACATTACTTTCTTGAGTATTGATATTCTCTATATATCTTTACCATTAAAGACCTTGGTTTTTAATCTTACATTGGACACATTCTCTTGCACTTACCGTATAATAAAATCAATATTACTATTACTTGCTCAGGAAGCTTTGAGTGTATAACAGTGTCTGAAATTAGGTTAAAACTAACTGTTAATCTTTAACATTAAACACCTTCATATTACTCTTACCTTATTACATATAATATTACATTTAAAATAAAATTACCTGTCAGCCAATGTCAGAAACACGTGATCAGGTCTGTCTGGGGTAATAAAAACTGATGCTCTGCTACTGATTACCGTGTGTGTGCGGGTAAGGAGAACTTTGTGTACATGAAATTGAGCTTGAACTGTCACTTTACCATGTGCAAGAATGAATATCCTCTGTGTTGGACAGAAGCTGGACATCGTCCCACCATCGACGGCGTGTTTGGAAAGGAATGGTGCATGGAGCTGTGGAGAGACAAGGAGTCCAGTGCGGTACAGAAGCATCAGGATCATGCAGACCCATGTGTAATAGAGGTGTGTATGTGTGTTTAGTATTTTCTCAGATGCTGGTGAAGTAAATCTATAAGGAGTTATACATTTATACCATAATAAGTAGAAATTAACACAGTAGTGTACTGAACTTTAAGAAGTTATTCGCACTGTGGCAGCAGTAGTATGAAAATGAGTGTTGTGGCAGTCTGGCAGTGTGGCAGTCTGAGGTTGTGAGAGTGAAGCGTTTGCAGGATGGGGCTTTTTGGGAGAATTGCAACCTGAAGGTGGGGATGTTTGTGGTTTTCTGGCACATCTGAGGGCATGAGAGCCTGAGGTTCAGATGGGGTAAAGGAAAGGGCTGTCTAAGATGGGGCAATGTGATGGCGTGGCATCCAGGAGTGATGCATTTGGAAGGTTGTGCAGTCTAAAGAGGGGAAGTCCGAGGGTAGATCAGTCTGACAGCAGTGTGGACAATTTAAGGACTGCACTATATGACTCCAATGGGGCACTCGGGTGAGGCAGGGCCGTCTGAGGGCGTACAGTTCTGAGGGTAGAGCAATTTAAGGACAGCACTGTCTAAGGCTGGGCAATTTAAGGGCAGAAACGAGGGCAGAAAGGATCTTAAGGTGCTCCAGTCTAAGGACAGGGCAGTCTGAGGATAATGCACACTAAGGCAGGGGCAGTCTGATGGCGGGCCAGTGTAAGGGTGGGGTAGACTGAGGGCAGGGCACTCTGATGACAGGGCGGTCTGTGGGAGGGGCAGTCTGATGGCAGGGCATTCTGATGGTGGGTAGTCTGCTAGTGGGGTAGCCTGAGGACAGGGCAGTCTGTCAGGTTTAATTATTGTTTGATTTCTGTCTGTTGGTCTGTTGGAGGGGCAGTCTGATGGTGGGGCAGTCTGATGATGGGGCAAACTAAGGCCAGGGCAGTGTGATGGTGGGGCAGTCTGATGGCCGGGCAGCCTGAGGGCGGTACTGTCAGGTTTAATTATTGTTTGATTTCTGTCTGTAAGGCTGTTGATTTGATGGAAGATGATGGACCTGACACAATCATTATCAAAGACGAGACGTTTGATGACGGTCCGGGCAAAAGCAAGCCACAAGTGAACTCGAGCAGTGGGAAAGATGCAGGTAATAGTCAAAAAGTACATAAGCCACGTTCCCACAGTTTACATTTTGCCGTGTTCACATTTGACTTTATTATCCAACAGACCCTGCATTCTCGGGATCGGAACTGGACGGGGCTCAGACGAATGAGGAGTTTGAACCGTATGCCGCAGCGCTCGACAACACACAACCAAGACGTGCAGCCGAGCAGGCATTTGACATGAGAGTGGACCTGAGACCGCCTGCTCTTGGGGACGCCGCCACGTCATCCAACGTGAACTCAGAGGAGTTCGGTGGATTCTTTCCTGCTAACGTTCACATGAACGCTCAGAAAAACTTCCCATCCGCTTCAGAGCAGAAGAAGTTTGAATGTGTGTTTTGCGGGAAGAACTTTAACTACTTAAGCTACTTAAAAGTGCACTTACGGACACACTCAGGCGAGAAACCCTTCATCTGTACGGTCTGCGGAAAGCGCTTTGCTCAGAAGACGTACCTCAAAATCCACCTGCGTACTCACTCTGGAGAGAGACCCTACACGTGCCCGGAATGCGCCAAGAGCTTTTCGCAGAAGAGTTCACTAAACATCCACCTGCGCAGCCACACCGGAGAGAAACCGTACAGCTGCGTGGACTGCGGAAAACGCTACGCTTACAAACACGGCTTCAACATCCACCAGTGCAACAGCTAAACCAGGAGCTCTATAGCTAGGTTATTCTGAACATTCGACACACACACTGTGCGCTATGTGCGGATTAGCACACGACCCTCAGCTACCAGTTTAGTTAAGCTGATGTGTAGTTAACGAGTGCTTTAATTTAATGGCACCCCCTTTACCTAGTCCTTCATTAGAAACCAGGTGTTATTTGTATCGTGTACGTCCTTAGCACAGTATTATCACTGATATAGTGATATAGTGGTACCAGTAAAAGTGTATTCGTTACAGCAGTGTTGTTGGTCCGCAAAAATGGCTGATGGGAATAGACATCTCTTTCTTTATCGAATTTCTTTATAAATATTGTAAACTTTTTTTGTTCCATTTACCTATAGCTCATAAGTTTATGAGCGATAAAACGTGTAGTGTTAGGAGACTTATGTAAGGAGTCTCCAGTGTCAGAGCTTTATACTAGTCAAAAATATCTTGAAGGAGTTCTTTCTTTGTAGTTTCTTAATAATTTTTTTTATTTTTTATTTTAAAAGAGTAAAAAAGAGAGGCTGGTGGATGGGTGACTGCTTGTAGCTGCTGTAACTAACAATACTGCAATACTACTACAGTATATAATACTAATAATAATTGGTACACAGGATTAAGTGTTCCAGAGTGTTAAACTCGAATGATATACACTACGGTTCAAAAGTTTGGGGTCACTTGTAAATTTCTTTGTTTTTGTTTAGTGATTTATTTTCTACATTCTACAACAATACTTAATTTTAAATTTTAAAACTATAAAATAACACATATGGAATTAGGTAATTACAGAACAACAAGAAAAACAACAGTTAGTAGTTAGTTATTTTAAGACACAGAGGTCAGCCTTTCTGTAATAGTTCTTGCAAGAACAGTATTGGCAAGTGCATTTGCAAAATCCGTCAAGAAACATAATGAAACTGGCTCTCATGAAGGCCATCCCAGGAGGGCGAGACCTTAACCTACCTCTGCCGCAGACGAGAAGTTCATTTAGAGTTATCAGCCTGAAAAATGACCAATTAACAGCACCTTAGATTAGAGCGTTATTAATTCATTACAGAGCATAAGTAGTAGAAACATTTCACCATTAACTGTTTGAGGAGCTTAATTAATTTTTTGGACGCCTTTAGCATTCCTTTATAATGTAGAAAGAAATAAAAATGGAGTTAGAAAGTGACCCCAAACTTTTGAACGGTAGTGTGCATAGTACTGAAAAAAATCACCAGGGACCACCCGATACAATATGATCACGATACTTAGCTGCCGATTTGATTTGTATTGCGATTCTGCTATCATTATTTTATAAGCATACCGATTCAATATATATATATATATATATATATATATATATATATATATATATACTCAGCAAAAAAGGAAATGTCCGGTGACTTTCAACTGTTTTTACTTAATGTGTAAATATTTGTATGAACGCTAAAAGAGTCAACACCATAAGACATAAACTAAAAATGTTTCACAATGTGTCCCTGAATGAAGGGAGGCTCAAAATGAAAAGTACCAGTCAGTATCTGGTGTGGCCACCAGCTGCTTGAAGTACTGCAGTGCATCTCCTCCTCATGGACTGCCTATTGCGGACAGTCTGAGCACTGATGGAGGGATTGTGTGTTCCTGGTGTGACTCGGGCAGTTGTTGTGGCCATCCTGTACCTGTCACGCAGGTGTGATATTCGGATGTACCGATCCTGTGCAGGTGTTGTTACACGTGGTCTTCCACTGCGAGGATGATCAGCTGTCCTTCCTGTCTCCCTGTAGCGCTGTCTTAGGCGTCTCACAGTGCGGACATGGCAATTTATTGCCCTAGCCACATCAGCAGTCCTCATGCCTTCCTGCAGCATGCCTAATGCACGTTCACGCAGATGAGCAGGGACCCTGGGCATCTTTCTTTGGGTGTTTTTCACAGTCGGTAGACAAGTCTCTTTACTGTCCTGCGTTTTTAGATCTGTGACCTTAAATGCCTACTTTCTGTAAGCCGTTAAGGTCTTAACGACCATTCCACAGGTGCATGTTAATTAATTGATTATGGTTTATTGAACATGCATGGAAAACATTGTTTAAACCCTTTACAATGAAGATCTGTAAAGTTATTCGGATTTTTACATTATTGTTGAAATACACAGTCCTGAAAAAGGGGCGTTTCTTTTTTTTGCTGAGTATATATATATATATATATAAATATATATATATATATATATATTTTTTTATTTCATTAGGGCAGTGGAGGCTCAATCGGTTAAGGATGTGGATTACTGATTAGAAGGTTGGTGGCTCGACCCCCAGCATTGTTGCAAGTTGCCATTGTTAAACCCTTGAGCAGGACCTTTACCCTATCCGCTCCATGGGCGCTGTATCCTGGCTGACCCTGCGCTCTGCTCCCAGTTGCGCTGGGATATTTATATAAGAATAAGAATTTCTCAGTACTGTATCTGCAGTAATGTATATATGACAAAGAAAGGGTTTGGCAAATAATTTACTCCTACCATGCAGGATACTGTGCTGCATGCTAATGTGTGAATACTCTTTGTGAAAAGGGAATAAAGCACTGCTGGTGTTGGAATATCTGCTCCATCTTACCAACCCATCGTTGATGATTTTCACAAAAGTGTTTTAACCCATACTTACATCACCATCATTATTGATGTTAGAAACATTTTCACATTACAGTAAGTCCCCGACTTGGGAACATTCGAGTTACTTGAATTTCTGCAGATATGAACAGAACGGAGAGTTTACAGTCTAGTACAGCTGAGACAAAATGGCGTCCATTCCAAGTGCTCAGTAAACACCGTGTAGCGTTTGTATGTAACCTTTACATGAGGTCAGCCGATCCCGCTACATCACCGAGATTCCCCTTGCGATTTGGATGCGCAGTCTTGCGAGAGTATAATGCACCAAAACCAGTGTGGTTATTTGTGTCAAAGGTGTATAACCCCTATCATACCTACATGGTGAGACACGGTGTTAGGGATCGCAAGTGACTGCCTGACGTTCCGCGAGGATCTCCAAAAAATTTAACAATAAACGTTAAATAAATCCTGATGAATGTGCTACTGGAACAGAAGTTGATAAGAGTTCATAAGTTGGGGACTTACTTTATATCGGAACCTGATAAACTGGTAGCTGAGTGTAAAATCTCAACAAAAACCCAAAACACTTCTGTTCATGTAAAAACCTAAGCTGTTTTCTTAACATAGAATAAATTATTCTTGTACGATGACTTTTAATCAGTACGTTTTCTCTCTTTTTTGCTCTTTTTTTTTAGTCATTTTGTTCCACTAAATGTTCAGAAGGTGAAATTATTATTTATATTATTTATGTTTTTGTTGCATTTGATGTGTCTTTACTAAGCCAGTGAATTTACTGTTGTTCAGAATTTTGTACAGATTCTTCAGTATTTATATATTCTGGTATCAGCTGTCTAGTGACATTTGTCTTGGCTGATTAATAAATCCTGCTTAGAAAGTAAATTATCGCAAGGTTTCCTTTTTGGAGTTTTATTTTTCTGGTACTTGTGACAACATCATTATGTTTAATGTAATGTCTTCAGTTCAGTGTTTATTGTTCAAGATCTGAGTGACTATTTGTGAGGCTTTAAATGAAATGTTTAAAATTAATTGATTTTATAAAAAATCCTGTTTTTAAGAAGCGCTGTTTTATTTATTGTGTATTTTTTAATTATTTATTTTCATTACTTATTTTTATATCCCACTTTTAAAAATGACTTGTTTTTAAGCTTGTTTTTATTTCCTTGCTGTTTTGTGGCATGTTTATTACTTTTTGTAGGAAAAAAAAGGTTTTTAATTCAATTTGATAAACATTAATTTAACTTAATTTAGTTTTTAAAAAAAACAAAAAAAAAACATTTCACTTCGGTTAATTAATTTGACATTATACATGCGTGAGTCAACTAAAAACTATTAAAGTCCACAAAAGTGGAATTGTCACCCTAGGAAGCCGAAGTTCTTATGTTGAACATAAATGAGATTTTGTAGATTTTTTTTATGACACCAACTAGTATTTGCAATAAACAATGCAAAAATAAATTTGAATTAAGCTTTTACTATTCTTATTATCTGCATTTAATTACATACTGTAGATTTGTTTTTTTTCTATATTTATTTCAGTGTACTTTCCTCTGTGATTTTAGTTTGTGTTAGCTGTAATATTTCTATGTTGTTCCAAAACAACTCACCACAAAAACGCACACAAACACACCAGATTTTGTCTAAAATACATCATATATTTGAAGTCGGTACATAAAATCCATACTACTGATGCAAATTCAGTGTTTTTTTTTTCCTTTTTTGTTTTAACACAAATGTAGTTTGAGATTACCTAATGACACATGAACTAGAAACGAGATGCTGAGATTAAAGCTTCATGCCTGGGCCACACTATGACATGTGGATCCTAACTGTTGTTAAAAAGTGTGAGAGATGCCAGACAGATAGATATATACTATATATATATAAAACACAACATGCTTTAAAATTACACTGATGAATTAATAATGCTTCAGAACACTGAAGCTTAAGATATCAGATAATTTGAGTGTCAGTGGAGGGCATGGAACCTCTTCACTGCTGAGTGATGGACATAAAATATATTGAATATTTATCATTTTAAACCAAGGACAAAGACAGGACCGTGGAAATCAGGGGAACTGGACATCTCGAACAGTCCGCATCAGCTATACAATACTTAACCAGGGAGAAACTCATCAAGCAGGAAGTGAAGTACCAAGATGATGTTTCCGAGCACCGATTTGAAGTCGGTGTTAAAATCTGTAACATGTGATCTATTTAACAGAAATGACACAAAGCACCATGGGTTAAAAAAATAATGCGGCTTTGGTAACAAAAACTGTGATTGGCAACAGACACCAAAGTGATTGGCTCATTACGAGGAATGGAGCCGCACCAAAAAGGATTGTGCAAAAACCAGCATCACTTTTTTTACTGACTTTTTTTAATGTGCAGACGACAGCTGTGAGGTCGTGCGGTTCTGTGTTGCCTATTGTACAGAAGCACACTAATCGCAGGCTTGTTCGTGACACGACACGACGTCCGAAGCTTCCACACAATGTTCTGACATTAGCTCATACTGTTGTCTCTGCAGGAAGTCTATTTTTTTCTTTCGATTCATATTTTAGGCTGTCTCTATGGTACGCTCTATAAATACACATCCACCCACACACACACACACATACACACAGTACACACCTACAATTGTTTGAGACCAGCCGAAAATCAGGACAAGACAAAAAAAAAACAAAAAAAAACGGCCTGATTCTGTGTTAGTGTGGCTCAGGCATTAACCAGAAAAAAAACAAACAATCTTTTTCACGTTAGCTGCTTTGTTTTTTTGTATAATTTTTGGTGTTAAGAACCTCATAAAAACAAAACAAAAGAATTTAAAAAATCACAAGACTTGGAGAAACAGAAAAAAATTAAGGAAAAAAAAAATCTCCAGAGATCAAATCAGCACAACGTTGTTTGCTATACTGCATGTGAACAATAATAGTAATATTAATAATGATAGAAATATTAAAAATACAGTCACTGCCATTTTTCCGCAGAGTTCCTCATTCTGCCATTGAGCTTGCTATGAATAGCCAGGTGGTGAGTCAGGTTGCCTTTCTGGGTGAAGCTTTTCCCGCAGACGGTGCAGACGTACGGCCGCTCTCCCTTGTGGATGCGCTCGTGAGTGGTCAGGTTGCCTTTCTGCGAGAACCCTCTTCCGCAGAAGCTGCACCTGTGAGGACGCTCTCCCGTGTGCACGGCGTAGTGGACCTTCAGGTTGGCTTTGGAGTGAAAGTATTTGCCGCACATCTCGCAGCGGAACTTCATGTCCGTCTGCGTCCTGGCTAGAGTTTTTTCTGGAGGGAGACACTTGTGCGTTCGGAGGAGGTTCTTTTGCGGGAAGGCGACCTTGCAGGTGCGGCACATGTGTATGTTCTGCTTCTGGTGCGTTTTCATGTGTAACGTCAGACCGTTCCGTCGCAGAAACGTCTTCCCACATACGGCACAGGTGAAGTCCGTCTTGACGGGTGAGCCGTCGCCCGGACCCGTTTGGTGATGTATGTTAAACCTGTCGAAGTAATTAAATCCGTGCCTGCCACCTCGACCTGAGCTGGGCATATATTCCGGATCAGTTAAAATGTCCTGCTCAACTTCCTGCTCCACCTCGTCCTTTCTCTTAAAGCTTGCGGCTTTTCCACGTTCACCGTCCATGTACTCAATAGGCATGCAGTGCTGCTCAAACTCCAGCCGGGCTTGTTGCTCATCATCTGCGTTATTGCCTTCATCACCTTCATCATCGTCATCATCATCATCACCGGACACTATGACATGCTGAACAGTGCCATCCATAGATATGAGCTTTGTAGCAGCGGTACTCGGTGAATCTGGTGCCATGGTTTCGACGTCGGATGTGTCCGGAAATCCTGCGGATACGAAATGTATGTCGTCGTCAGTAGCCACGTCTTCTGAAAAGTCATGAGGATCCGACAACGCGCAGGATGTCCTTCTTCGATTTTCAGATCCTGTATCACAGGTAAAATAAATAACAAATCATCAGGCATTAACTCATCTAATTTTGATATTAGTTTTTTGTTTTGAAAGTGCTTCAAATTGCATGCATTTACAAACGCAACTAGAATTTATGTTTGAATTTAATTTTCTTAAGTATGTTTTTTTTATACTTAGCACTCAAGAATAAAACCACATTAATAAAAGTGTTGATTAATAATAACTTTTAAAAAATTATACATGATGTCGTCAGTTCCCTCTTACTTGGACTGATGATGCAGATTTCCTGTTCAGAAACCTCCTCCTTAATCCCACGCATGCTGTCTCCATTGCATTCATTTTCAGGCTGCATCCGAAAAACAAATGGTTAACACACTTACATTCTTACAACAAAAAAAACAACACACACACACACACACACAGTTCAAGTAAAAGCAAGAACTGAGACCTCATCAGACACGTCCGGTTCCACCTCGATCGCCTCGTCTTCAGTCCTGGGCCTCCCGTCCCACAGACTGAAGCACCACTCCTTCCCGAAGATACCGTTAATGGATGGTGGAACATCTGATGTTTTTGAAAAAAGAGAACCAGATTAATATTATGTGCGTTTTACAGCTGGTAACTTCATGGCTTTTGATTTTGGCATTTTTTCAATCACTTAAGAATAGATATTTTAAAAAATACTTAAAGTCCTTTAGCAAGTTTTTGAGTAGATGTCAATAACTATTCTTAATTACTAAAACCAATCACTGATCACCAATGTTCATAACAGCCAATCAGAAGTCACCATTATCAACAAACAACCAATCATGAATTACTATTGTTGGTTCATACCAACAAATTACAGTGCACTATTTTTCATAACAACTAATCGCTAATTATCTTCGGGAGTTTCAATAACCAATCGTGAATAATTATTTTTTTTCATAACAAACAATTAAAGAGCACAATTGTCCTCAACAACCAATCATGGATCACTACTGTCTTCAATCCCCAATTATTGCTTACTATGGTTTTCAACCACCAATTACAAAGCAATGTTTTTCATGACAACCAATGATTTTTCTTCAGTGGCAGTTTCATGACTAATCATGGATAGAAATTTTTCATAACAACCAATCACAGGTCAGCATTGTCCTCAACAACCAATCACAGGTCAGCATTGTCCTTAACATTTGGTTTTCAACAACCACCAATTTTCAATCATGCAACAAAGTTTTTTTTTAGTGGCAGTATCACGGATAACCATTTTTCATAACAACCAATCACAGATCACCACTGTCCTCGTCAACCAATCACAGATCACCACTGTCCTCGTCAAACAATCATGGGCAAATCGATGACCACTGTTCTTACACATCTTTCTGGAAATTTTCATTTTTACATAAATAAATCTCAGACATCATCTGGTGGCTTTTATTTTTAAAGTAAAGTTATTTTTATTTTTAGAACCTGGGAATGTTAGTATATTAATATAATCATATAAATATATACTGAATATTTTTGTGTCTTAGTGATTCATAAACGTGTCCTACTATGTCAAGAGTTTAGTCTCTGTTGTAAAAGAACCCTCTTACAAATGCTGTGCTATCTGTTCTGCTTTACTGACTGACTTTATAACAAAATGTCTGAAGTAGTTTTGACAGGCAGCGTAAATTGTGTATATTGTGAACTGCGCATGCGCATACCGCTCCCTAGTCTTCAGAAGTTTGAACACCCCTGAGCTGACCTGTATAAACAGTGCATGAGACAGAGAGTGTAAATAAAAAGATACAGGACAAGCACTACCCTCTGAGGTCTGGATGCACACGGACCGGCAGCTCTTGCGCGGAGCGCGCGCTCTCGTTCTCCGCAGAGTTTCCACTTCGCTTTCGAGCACGCGCATTTTGTCCCCGAGAGTTGCTTTGTCGTGCAGCGCGCGCTCCAGCTCCAGACGCAAAGACGCCAAGTCGCTGTCTACGATCTTACAGATCTGTCTCACGACCGCCCTGCTCATGATCTCCATGATGGAGTTCAACTGGGTTTGGAAACAACGCGGCTCGGCCATGGCGAGAGAAAAGACCAGCGCCTTCGGTTTCTTAACAATCACTCCTCGCTTTTAGCCGAAAAGAAAAAAGAAACGACCAAAAATGAAGTAAATAAACGATGCGCAAATCCGAGCCTCACGCGTGCCTCACACTCATCCTAAACCCCCAAATCGTGAAAAGACCGAGTTGTATACGCGGAGTTGCGCCAGACTGTATCAACAATAGGAAATAAAGTTCACTTCACTTCCGGGTGCATTTCGGTACAGTATTTTGTTTCTAAAATAAAAGTCGTAAATTAACGGTTTAAACAAAAACGGCGCGGCCCTTTATTGCGATGCGCTGTGTTAGAGAAGTGGTGTTTTAATCTTTTGTTTTGTTTTTCTCTCTCTCTCGAGGCGTCTTGCATTAGAGAGCTTTTTTGGGAAGTGTTTGCACGTGTTTAATTGTGATGTGGATTATTTTGGAGAGGAGTTGTTGTATTTTAATGATGTGATATTGTTTTTTGGACGTGTTTTATTTTAGAGAGGTGTTTGGAATGTGTGATGTTTTACAGGTTTTGTTTTTGGGAGGTGTTTTATTTTATAAGGGTTAGTACAGGCATTTTGGTCCGACGGGTAAACGGGTACTCCCCACCCTGGAGATATATCTGTTGTTTCTCATTCAGGTACTTAAGGGGTCATGTTGCCCACTCAACACCCATTTGTCATTTACACTGCATGAAACTAAATAACCTGGACACAGACCTCCAAGGCGGGAATCGAACCCTGTTTCCTTTGTGTAATCTGGTAATCTCCCACAGTCCCAAATCATGCAGATTAGGCTGATTGGTGTTGGTGTGTGTCCCCGTGATGGACATATCCTGAGGCTTGAGACCTTCCTTTACAGTTATCCTAGAAGAATAGTATTGAGAGTAAGTGAGTGTTGTTTATTAGTGGTCTTTTTAGAGCGGCGTGTTTACGAGTGGGGCGGTGGACAGTGGCTTAGTAGTTAACACTGTCACCTTGCACTTGGGTTCAGGTTCGATTCCCATCTAGGGTCTGTGTGCGTAGAGTTTGCATGTTTTCCTCGTGCTTAGCGGGTTTTCTCCAAGTACTCTGGTTTCCTCCCACAGTCCAAAGACATGCAGATTAGGCTAATTGGCATTCCCAAATTGTCTGTAGTGTGCGAATGAGTGTGTGTCTCCTGGGATAAGCTCCAGGCCTCCTGCGACCCTGTATATAGGATAAAGAGGTATAGATGAGGGAGTGTTTATGGGATGTAAAATTTCAAGAGGCATTTATAGTGTTTCATTATTTATACAGAAATATCTCTGAACTTTACATTTTAGAAATTATTTAAATACATGCAAAAAAATGTGTTAAATTGTGATGCTCTTTTTGAACAAATGCATCATAATTTCTTATGAACAATTTAAAAAATGAGCATATTTAGTGTTGGTGCTTTTGCCCTGGCTTGTGTTTAGTGCTTGATGAACTTCAATCAAGACAACAATCAACAACAATCCTTATCTAAAGACAGCACTTACATCCTGTACTTCTCTTTCACACCCAAATGTTAAAACATCATTACATTTCCCTTCATCTATTTAATATTTTATCTAATGTAATTTCTCTCTTTTTATGATGTTCTTGTATTCATCATAGTGGTGTTCCCCTTAAGGACGCAGAACTTTTAATATGACAAAATTCCCACTACTTTGCCTCTACTTCCTGCCCTTTTGTCTCTTTGATCTTAGCTGCAGGATTTCCACTAAATCCTGCTTTATACCCACGTCACATGTTTTCCCCCTCTACAGTCTCCAAAGAAAGGTTTTGTCGTGAGAGCGAACCTTTTTATGCTGAACCAGGACAAAAGGGATGTCGAGAAACGAAATCTCAGAACATTCTTATATACCTCAAGTGATACAGAATAATTCAGACTGTGGTCAGAATAATGTAGTTATAATTTTCATTTATTAAAACAATAGTTTAACCCCAAAACTATTAAAAACATATCAAAGCATAAAATGTATGCTGGCTCATTTAAGACAGCAATCTCAGTTTTTCCATTTTGGTGCAATCCGCTCGTAAATGATTAACAGGATTGTGTTTTTAAAGGGGATCAATTATGCAAAATTCACTTTATATATATTCCAGGCTTTTGTTTCTGCTATTGGCTGGGGTTTAAAACAAGCCATATAGGTTTTCATAAGGGAGACCATCCCTCATCTTTGTTGCTTAGCTTTGCTGTTCCCTGGAGGGGCGTGGCTCAGCAGTAGCCCATTTATATAAACACTTTAAAGTAGATGTGAAACAAGGACATTAATTTAATTAATGCAATTTAATTGAGAATTTAAAAGGTTGTTATTTTAAAGTGATGTTATTACACATCAATATCAACTGTGGGACCTTATATAGACAGGTGTGTGTGCCTTTCCAAATCATGTCCAATCAACTGAATTTACCACAGGTGGACTTCAATTAAGCTGCAGAAACATCTCAAGGATGATCAGGGGAAACAGGATGTGGCTGAGCTCAATTTTGAGCTTCATGGCAAAGGCTGTAAATACTTATGTACATGTGCTTTCTCAATTAAAAAAAAAAAAATAAATTAGCAAAAATCTCAAGTAAACTTGTGTTGTCATTATAGGGTGTTGTGTGTAGAATTCTGAGGAAAAAACAAGGCTGTGATATAACAAATTGTGGAAAAAGTGATAATCTGCGCATACTTTCCAGATGCACTGTATATATCAATTTGAAACACATGGCATCACAATAGTTTACATTTAGGAGATCTGTAAGGAGATTTTTAACATTTATGGTGTCGGTGCTTCTTCAAGGAAGATCTGCACAGTTTCTTGTTAAAATAAAGAGCTGTGGGTATTTTCTGTGTCTTATACTGTTTTTCCAGATGCTTCACGTAATTAAATGTAACTATAAGCATAAAAAACAATCTAATGAGCACAAAAATAATAAACGTTAAGTTAAAAACAGTAATTCTGTCTGATGGAGCCAACACATTGTTGATCATTTCAAATTATTTAACAGCACACCCCAAGCATTATGTTCTTATTGCAGGGAAAGTTCGGTATCGGGTCTATCAAAATCCCCCACCATGTAGAATTCTAGTGTTTCAGATTGTGTGTACTGCTTTTATTTTTCTAGAAATAATTTTGATGCTATTCTTTTGATCAAATGTAACAATCCTCAGACCTAAAATAAATCAGACAGAATGCAAATGTAAATTGTGCTATGAATCATTTTCATTGATTATTTCGCACAACCTGAAACACCGAATAGGTGATGTGAGACATTCTTGTCACTCGCTAGAATTAAAACAGCTTCCCTACATTTTTATCCCTACCATGTTTATTTTTAAACCGTTATGTAATTCCATACAGCAAGTATAGCTGAAAGGGTCAGATATCTAGGCAATGGAGCTCAAAGGGCACAGGGTGTGCCACAGTAACTCAATCCGACCCTGCAGATGGTTATACAGGCTTCAGGTTTTATACAGTTCTGGCAAAACAGAAGCTGAAGGCACACGTCCAAGTTTATGGACATATATAGTACGTTGTCTCTGTGGTACGGAGCTAACTGGCTGACGTGTCTCTGGAATCAATCCAAACACAGAATTAAAGGTTCAGTTGGTATTTTGGTTAAGTGTTCATAGACTTGTAATGATTACAAAATCTTAAAGGTGTCATACTGTGTAAACACTGTCATTTATAATTCTGCAGTTTAACAGACCTTATTGAATGTTCTTCATTTCAGACCTTAGTTCATAGGTTTCTGGTCCAGAAATTAAGCGCCACCCACCAGAGCATAGCTGATCATTTCTCTTTGGATTTTTATAAAAAGTAATCCATAAGGCTTTTTTTTTCTTTTTGCTTAAAAGTGCAGGATAAGGATTTGTCTACCTCATTTGTCCAGTTGCAATTTAGCCAGCAGAGGGGGCTAAAATCACAAACTGCACCTCTAACTGTTCATATCTTGTATATTCAGATTATATACTGTAGATGCATCCAACCTCGGATTGCGAGTAAAAGGGTTTGTGAGTGTTCCGCAAGACAAGCAAATATTATTATTATTATTATTATTATTATATCCTGTCCAATTCTTTTTCCCTGATTTTCTCCCCAATCTAGTCATGTAGCCAATTCCTCCCCGTCACTAGGAGGCTCCCACATTGAGGCTACTACAACCACTCAGTCGGGAGGACGAAAGCTATCCCGTGTTTCCTCCGAACCATGTGACGCGAGCCGACCGCATCTTTTCGAACTGCTCGCTCACACACCGTTAGAGGTGGAGTAACACACTCGGAGGAAAGCACTAGCCGCTCCTTCCGCGTGCGCGAGCTCACAGATGCCCCTGATTGGCTGTAGAGCCGTGATTAATGTGAGAGCGCAAGTACCTCTCATCCTGCCCCCCTGAGAGAGCTCGGCCAATCAGCTCTCTCTGTGCCTCCGGCTGTGAGAGGAAAACAGCATCACCCGAGGTTATATTTTTATAAACTCTGACTTGAAAAACAAGCGAGTCTTGGTTTACGAATACAGAGTATCATGTATCACGCATGCACTTCTTGTTTTGATGCCGAGCATCACGTGATCACAACTGAGCCAATGTTTTTCTCTCTCTTGCGCTGCGGAATTGTGAGTAATTGTCTCCCCTGCTGGGTCCTAGTGCTCGTCTCTCACTGGTATAATCAACATCCGTGCGCGCATGTACTGTTTACTATAACACTGTGACCACGTATGTGTGCGTAAAAAACTATTTTATTTTGTTTAAGTGCGCGTGTACAACATGTATGTACTGTTTATTATAACACACGTGTGTGCGCGTGTGTACAACAAAAATCGATCTATTTTCTCCCTCTGTGTCATGAGGGACACCGTGCCCCTTCACACACACAGGTTCATTTCTGTGTTTGTTTTACTTTACAGCAGTGATTCCGTTAGTATTCGCTCACGCAAGTGTCATTAGCGATGTTTCTTGCTAATTTTTCCCGACAAAAGTCTTTCTGTTAATGTGTGTGTGTGTGTTTGTGTGAAATTCAAATAAGAGAGGAGAAAGGTTTACTGTGTAAGATGAGAAAGGGGAGGTTGATTCCTTCTCTTACTTCACACACATACACACACATAAACGGAAACACTTATCTGTCGGGATTTATTTTTACTTTTTTTAAAGGTAAAGTGCAGGTTAATTTGTTTTATTTTTACTTTATATTTTGTATTAATTATTTTTATGTATTTATTTACATACATTTTATTTACGAGTGTTATGGAATACAAGCGTACTTCCGGAATGAATTATGCTCGTAATCCAAGGTTCCACTGTACTTATATAATAATATTCATCCAACTAGGAATTTTAAAAATCATTTAAAAAAAATCTTGTTTCTATCTATCTATCTATCTATCTATCTATCTATCTATCTATCTATCTATCTATCTATCTCAGCCTTTCCTAGATATGGGGGGCACTCACATACAGCAAGCATATGTGTATTCTATATATAGGGTGGTGTTAAATATACCAAACCCAAGACCACCTTTAACTCCCAATGTTTAGTGAACCCCATTAGCACAGATTTATTTCATGATCCTAATCAAACTATTCAAACATTGGCATTATTGTAAATATAAAAATGGTTACAATTACATATTAAATTAATTTATTTGAACCTTTTATTGTAATTCACCTCACATGTTACAAGGGGCTCCAAGAAAAGAAATGTCTCTACTCAGAACCTTTGTAAAGTTCTGTTATTGCACCAGGTTTAAGTTCCACATCATTCCCCCATATAACTTGTACACACTAGAAATCTAGTACTAAAGTGCAAGACACAGCATTACAGCAGCATAGTGCACAGGACTACATAGAGTAAAGAGAAAATATGCAACAGGACACATATAAAATGTATAAATATCTACACATAGCATTAAGGTTTTGCCAAACAATGTTTTGTGGGTCTAGAAGTCAGGGAATTTGATTTGATGAACTTTGAATGGGTGCTATTTGTTTAAAAGTAAAAAAAAAGATAAGTTTTTTGGTTAACTTTACTGATGCAAAGTTAATTAGTGATGCCTTTAATTACATTCACTTACTCACTCACTCATTCACTCACTCATCGTCTATACTGCTGTATTCTGTATACAGGTTTGTGGGGGGGCCTGGAGCCTACTCCAGGAGACTAAGGCCAAGAGGCAGGGTACACCCTGGACAGGGTGCCAATCCATCACATGGCACACACACACACTATGGGCAATTTGGGAATTTGAATTAGCCAAATCTGCACATCTTTGGACTGTGGGAGGAAACAGAAGTACTGTACCTGGAGGAGACCCACCAAGCACGGGGAGAACATGCACACAGAAATCAACCAGGAATGGAACCTGGACCCTGGAGGTGCAAGGTGACGGTACAAACCACTGAGCCACCCTGCAACCTAATTACATTAAATCTTTGTCATTATAATATTAGAAATAGATAAAATAAAGCTTAATACAAATTTCAATTCAGATTTTAAAAACGAATGAACAAGCCAGATGTAAGAGCAGTGATGAAAATCTCTAGGAGCAAACCTTAAGAAAATAAAGAACCTCTGGATAGTGGAATTTTAAATCTTAACCCGTTTCTTTTGGACACTTCTGTACTGATTACTGGAAAAAAACGGAAGGGGGTTGCAACGTCTGTGCTTACGTCACTGAAGCTGTGTCTTCTCTTCTTACGCAAATACTATGACAGCTATGAGATTCCTAAGCAGTTGGAATTGTAACTCAGGCATCACTGGCTTTGGATATATGGACATAAATGTGCTCTGGTGATTTAAAACATGAGACTTGAATCCCAAATCTAAACATTTTACCTGTCTATTTTAGGCTGAACTGAAGACAGCTTTAAAGCCACTGACTGGTAACTTATTATTCATTATTCCTTCAGAACTTGGTTTAGTTTAAGGTTCAGATCTGTTTAGTCCCTCATTTGCTGGCTATATATATCCAAACCACTCTTGTAATTCCTTGGCTGATGTGAACATAATCAGGTGCCACATGTCCTAAACATCCTTTGCACATGATTCTGCCAGACAAAGTCACTAATCACCTGTGATTTGATCCCTTCCTGCTTCTTTGGTTTCACTCTGATGTTTACACACCACTCGTTTGTATTATCGCCTTCTGAAGATCCACCGAATATGCAGGTGTATGCCGAGTGACGACTAGATCAAGAGCCAAGTTGTAAGTCAGAGTGCTCATGCATAACACGAAGAGGCTGAGCCCTCAAGAGGAGTGGGTGGAGCACAGTAATCCTATATGAACCTCGCCGTCAATGCTGTACGCTCAAAAGACGCAATGTCCACCAAGCGCTCTGTCCACGAAGATGACCTGTCCTGCCCAATATGCGGGAAAGTTTTCCAAGAGCCGGTGGTGCTTTTCTGCAAACACAGGTTCTGTAAACCCTGCTTGGAGAGCATCTGGGGTGATGGTGCTGGGGCCTGCGAATGCCCACTCTGCTGCCAGCCGGCATCCATGGGGGAACTCGTAGTGAACACGGTGCTCAAGAGAACATGTGAGGGTTACCTGAAAGAACGACGCAAGAGCAACCCCTTTGCGTGCAAGGAACATGGAGAATCTCTGACCTTATTCTGTCTGGAAGATCTACAGCCTGCATGTGTCGAGTGCAAGGAATCAGGAAGCCACAAAGCGCATAGGTTATACTCTGTGGAGGAGGCGTCGCAAGACTGTAAGGTATGTTTAGATGAAAGAACGATTAAGAGTCTAGAAGGCATCACTATTAAAGAGTGTGGTAAACAGGTATTCCTGGTATTTGCTCTAAATTTATGAGGCATAAATACATCGGGCTCGGAAATGCATTCGGCAGAAATGCTCCTGCTGAAGACTTACAATACACTCATGATGAGAAATTCGATCTGAAACCACGTTCTACCTTTCTTTCTTCTTCAGATCAGCCAAGTGACAGACCTGTTACTGCAAAAAGAACTAATGTATAACACACATTAAAATGACATTATGAAAAACCATTAAGATATTAATGAAAGATTTGGCTTGCTCCTGTTACTTAGAAACTGATATTGCTGGGACTTCTCCAGACTTTAACCTCTACCAAGACTATATCCCTATATTTGTACTCTCACCCTGGCAGGGAGTCTCCTGAAAAAGCTGAAATCGGATTCCGGTGCTTTCTCAAGTGTTCATCACTCACCATCCTAGCTGACAGCACCTACCCTCTTTGACTTTGTGACTTGGGTCAGGCAGAGGAACGTCTTTGCTTGCATCACTGAAGCCATGTGTTCTCGTCTTACAAATGCAAATGCTATGACGGCTATGAGATTCCCAAGCAGCAAGGATGTACCTCATGCACCATGCTTTGGCTATATGGACATAAATGTGCTCTGGTGGATTAAAAAGTGACGCCAAGCCGTAATAAATCTTGAAACCCGAATCAGAACATTTTACCTGTCTGTTTCAGGCTGAACTCAAGACCGCTCTGAAGCCACTGCAGGACAAGCTGAAGTTCTTCAGGAATGTTAAATCCACTTATGATCTAACAGCAGAGCACATTAAGGTACTATCCTTTCTTACTATCAGAACCCTCTCGGCAAACAAAGAATGTTCGCTAAGCCATCATTATGTGTAATTTCACCATGCACAGTAATTGTGGGGAAGATTGGAATGTTTTCAATTATAAAAGAAGACGTACTATCATTTTCTTATTACAGAGACAAGCAGAACATGCAGAGAGGCAGATCAAAGAAGAGTTTGAAGCACTTCACAAGTTCCTGCAAGAAGAAGAAGCTGTCAGAATCTCCGAACTTAAGAAAGAAGAGGCGGAGAAAACTGAGACCATAAAGGAAAAGATTGATGAGATGGAAAATGAAATCGCATCCCTGACAAACACCATCAGGTATATTGAAAAGGAGATGAGCTCTCAGGATATCCTGTTCCTCCAGGTATGAATTCGATTTTGAATATATACTTTATCCAGTGGCCATGTTAAAAATTTTTCAAACAATTATCTTTAGTATTTCTAACACCTAAAAAGTTTTTTTTTTAAATTCCTTTCTAGAATTACAAGGAAACCATAAAGAGGTATGACGACCTTCAGAAGAGCCTCTCTCCCTCTCTCTGTGACACTCATTACTTGTATATTTAACTTTCCATCATCCATTAAGTGATTTGCTTTCACCACTTTGTGTAGAACTTGGCACATCCCCCAGGAACCACAGATGATATCAGGGTCTTTGGTTGAAGTAGCCAAACATTTAGGCTCTTTAAAATTCAACGTCTGGGAGAAGATGAAGAATATCATTGAATATAGTAAGTCTTCAGGATCATTTAGCAGTTACAGATAACGATTAAGGGTTTGGTTATTTTTACGTCTCATATTATGACCTGACAACCTAGAATAGCCGACACTAACAAAAAGCACTGATGAAAGATTCTCATTTACAGCCTGTTCGAAATGTACTGGAATTAGTGATTGAGCAAGTACATTAATAATTTGAAAAAAAAAAAAATCTAATTGCAATTATTTTGTCACATAGTGTATTACGAATACGAACTGTAGTATTAAACACCAAATAATAGCACAAGTGATCAGATCAGACAAGTGATGTCTGCTCATATTTATTATATCACTTCAAAAATATATAAACAAATAACTTATACAATACAAATACTAAAATTATTTTATTTCTGACTATGCATATATTAATTGTAAAAAATAGCGGCATTTTGTGATGAAATAATTGCACAGCTCACGATTTAGATTTTTACGAGATCTAAGATTAAATAATATTGCTGTCAACATTATCGCCCTGATCGTATCCCAGATCCCTAACTAATTAACCATTTAATGTAACATAGAACAACGGCATTGTGTAGATTCACTCTAAACACTTACTGTACCGCTTTAAACCCTTAAGACATTCTACCACTAGCCATTTCTTCTTATTTAGGAAATCAGACAATCTTTAACACCTCATGGGATTGACAAAGCTCAAACTTGCACTAGAATGTCTAGACATGGTTTCCTTTACGGTTTAAAAGTTAAAAGCTCAAATCTTTGTAGCCTCCAGGATGGGCTTCTAAAAATTAATATATGTTTTATTAAATGTACAATAATTTCAGGGTAGTCCAAAGATCTAATTTGGATTACAACGCTAATATTTAAATAGCAGTCCTTTTTGCATTAATCTGTTGGAAAGATCTGACATTGGGATTGGAACAATGGCCAACCCCAGCTTTTAAAAAAAAATTTTTTTTTTAATGACTTTAAATATTTGCAGCTCCTGTGATCCTGGACCCGAACACAGCAGCGAGCTGTTTCCAGCTATCCCAGGACCTGACGACTCTTCAGTGCTGCTCCCAGATCTTCAAGCTCCCAGACAACCCTGAGCGCTTCGACGTCAGCGCAGAGATGCTGGGCTCTGAGGGCTTCCGCTCAGGCAAACACAGCTGGGAGGTGGAAGTCAAAAACAACACCTACTGGGTGATCGGGGTAGCCAGCGAATCGGTGAAGAGGAAGGGCAAGAACGTGCTGACGCCCGCGCAGGGCTTCTGGACTATCCGGCTGCGGAACGGCGAGTACAAGGCTTGCTCTGCACCGTGGTCATCGCTAACCATGAACAAGCAGCCAGACGTGGTGAGGGTGGTGTTGGATATGGACAGGTCGAAGGTGGCGTTCTATGACGCGAGAGAGAGGATGCCGCTCTACACGTTCACCGACATCATCTCACCACGAGTGTTTCCTTACTTCTGCAGCGCCTGCAAGGAACATCCTCTCAGAGTGCTTCCAGCGTGCGTGTATGTTAAAGTGGAGCACTAGACCGGAGAAAAACCTCACATACACATACACACACACACACTTCTGACCACATTTACATTACGGGGTCAGATAGTCATTTACTGCCACAGAAAAGTGACAACTTCAAATGCAGTTACCTGAAAGTTCAAAAGTTTTTAGCACATCCTTACATAATGCACAATAAATGACATTTATTGTAAAAGATACTTAGTGTGTTTATGTTTTCTAATTGTTTCTTCATTGGTAAGTCATAGGCAGGGAAAGACAAAAGAAAAAATGTTTTTTTTTATAGTGATAAATTTTTACTTAAAGTTAGTTTTTCGTTATAATTTTTAATTGTAAAATAAATATTAACTTTGGCATTGTTAAAAAGTCATGATCTTGTAAAAAATAATAAATTGGAAAACACTTACAGACATAACAGGCATTATAAGAATATAGATTTTTTTTTATTATTATAAAAATTATAATTATTATTCAACATATTGAATCTTGTCGGTAGCTTTATAATTTTGATAAGAAACAAGTGAAGTTTAAAAATTTGTACCAATCTTAAACATTGTACAAATTAAAATTTAAATGAAAATAAAATATTTATTTTACATCTTTATTTCTTTTTTTGTTATAAAATTAAAGTTTTTTTAAACACACATTTTGTAAAACCATGCTCCTATACATACTGTAGTAATACACTGTAGAATGTATTATTATTATTATTATTATTATTATTATTATTATTTTATCATATCATCCACTCCTTCTTAGATACATTTAAATTATGCAAAATGTTCTCATTTATTATGTTTTGGATTTCGTTATGAAAGCAGACAAAAAAGTCAAGCTCTTCCAAAAAGTATATTTTTTTTTAATAAGTTTTATTTCAATTTATCAATTTAAATTCACATCATGTTAAAACAGAACAAATGTCAGTGCTGATGAGCCACAGAGTGTAACAGGGTAACAGTAACCTCCATATTAACTGATCTATAATGAAAGATTATGTTCTGATAAATTCAGGGAGGAGTGATTTAAGGCACTTTTGTATTAAAATGTTTTTAGAAATATCCATCTAAAAACAAGGTCACACACGCACACACAATCTGTGAAAAACATCATCCATGTTAGTGTTTTTGCAACCCAGATAGGGATTATTATTAAGAAAGTAAACCATATGCTCCCCTTTTAGGAAGGTTTTATGTATTGCTTAAAAGTAGTTGTCCCTAAAACAAAAGTGGTCAATAAAGGATAATATAATGTTGAGGGATTTGATCGTTTATGCTGCCGGGTCGTAACTCGTAGGACAATAATGTAAGAAAATCACCAGCTCTAGTATTCAGGAGAAGATTTCTCGTCATGTACACGTGGAGTGATGTAACACTTCTGTTCAGCATTAAATCAATACACAGGCATAATCTGACCTCGATTAAAACTAACGCGTCTCCAAATAAAAAGCAACCCGTCAGTGAGCTTTTCGCTGGTAACACAATGTCCCGCTGAGGGACCCTTCCAACTGATGTGCGTCTCATGCAAAAAGGCACAATTTACACGCTGTAAAATGTAAAAATGAACACTTTTTAAAAAAATATAGTGCTATTCAGTTAAACAATGTTAATCGTTAAACGTTTTCTTCCTAAATGCTAGCAGTCAATCCACAGCAAAGATCCTGTTCGCTTTGTTTTTGCATCTCAATAACTGATCCCTGAAATGCCAGTGCTTTACCCGACATGCTCGTGCTCTCTTACAGAGCTATTCTACCTTCCACTAAGGCATTATACATTTCCTCAGTCACCCCTTCATAGCGTCCTGCTCTGGAGTTCAGAAAGTAGATGCGGTCTGCTGTGATACGGGGGTCAAATCCCTCCTTCTGTAACCTGGTCTTCTGAATTTTAAATGTACCTGTGGAAAGGAACAATATTGACATATAAGTGGGTGGCCAAATAAATGCAATAATTACAGACTGTAGATTTGTTGTTCTCTTTCTTCTTCTCTTTGTTGTTTCTGGTTTATTTAACGTTTATGGCAGGTTTCGTTCTTAGAGCACCCGTGAATTGTGGAAAAAAACATGAATTTTGGATGTGGTCACAAAAAAGCCTATAATGTCAATTATTGTAGTTTAAACCCTAAATATACCCCCATATATCCTCCCAAAACACTTTAATTCCATCTCAAACTCAGCTTAATACATTACCCTTAAAAAAAAAAAGAATGTAAAATTAACCTGTATACTGTACATTACTGTACTGCTGTTTCCTTTAATGCTAAAATGTAAAATACAGATGTTACCCCTGTACAGTATGTACTGTAAGTCATGGAAGTGCATTTTACTTTTCTTTGGTATACAGTAAGTACTGTAGGGTAAATTCAGTAATAATTCACCATCCCAAGCAGCGTTTTTCTCTACGGTTGCTTTGTGCTTTGTACGACTGAGGTTGCTCTCTGCTGACTTAGTGGGAGTCGACTTGACATTGGACAGAAAAACAAACCAAAAAAAACCCTAAAAAGTTAAAAGGTAAAAAGTTAAGCAACCAGTATACATGCATGCTTTCTGAAAAAGGTGAAGAAGAAAAAGAAGAACAGTTTGAAGGCAGATGATAAATGATGTAACTTTTATATGAAATGCGTAAAGGCTGTGTGAGGTGAGGCAGTAACCCACCTGTAGTGTCGACTTGTGGAGAGATGCGGAGGAAAACTGGCCGAGCGTACGGAGGCAACACCTTCTGGACTTCTCTGAGAAACGATTCACAGTTAAAGCTCCCTGCGGAGTCAGCGATAGCAGCCATTCCCGCTTTCCCTTCCACTCCTGTAATTAACAAATCACTAAAATAAATCCCTTCACGGGTCAGAGCTGACTTTACATATTAATGAGTGGACACAGTGACTGAATCTACTTGACTATTAAATTATGTACAAACATATATCACTACTAGAATCCATTTTTTGTTTGTTCCCGAAACAACGCCCTCACCTGGCACGGCCACTCCGTACACTGCCACATCCGTCTGGCCCAGCAGGTTGCTCAGAGTTCCTTCCACTTCAGTAGTGGAGACGTTTTCACCCTTCCAGCGAAAAGTGTCCCCGCTGCGGTCCCGGAAGTACATGTAGCCGAGTTCATCCATCACCAGAACATCACCTGATGTAATAATGTATTCAATAATGTAACGAGGTGCAATGCTTTCCTTTTAGGTCCGAATAACCATATTCTGCATACATATTTTAAGTTATCATAAATTAAATTCCTGAAAAAGTACTGCTTATTATATTATTTTATTTTATTTTATGCTGTCGCTAGCTGCACTTTGGTAGCTATTCTGGAACTAGGAAGTGATATACACAGACACAAATACGTTCCAGTGTTTTATAGGAAATATAAACTCCTGGAATGCTGCTTGACCAACCAACATACAGACCCAGGACCAACTGTTGTACAATGAAGCACATCGAAGATTAAAATACCAGAATCAGGTCCCACAACAATACTGTGATAATGTATAGTTAAAAAGTGATTTACCTGACAGGTAGGCAGAGTCATTTTTCTTAAAAACATCATGGACAATCTTCTTCTTGGTGGCCTCCTGGTTGGCGTAGCCGTCAAAGCGGCGGAGAGGGTCCTTCTGGTTTATTTTGCCCACCAGCAGCCCGGGTTCTCCTGAGAATGAAACAGGGAAAAAGAAGGGTTAACTGATGAACTAAATAACACGGTTTGGAAAACAGACAAGGCACGGATTGAACCATTTTAGACCAGCAGTATAATGCTTCCTATTCAAGATGGTAGTCGCGTGTGTCCTGGCTTCAAGTGTGTCCTGGTTTTTTTTTAATAGTGGGATAAGCGGTATACACAATATGACATCAGCTGCAGCCTTGAAACACATCTAAAAAACAAATGTTTTTTGTTTTGATGTTCAAATCTTATTGTTTTTTTATTTAATTATTTATATTAAAATCGAAGAATGGATCTTAATATTATGTGCTTAATGTTTTCTGGATTTGAACTTCATAAAAACCTTAGAAGTAAAGGGGTATTATATAACCAATATGACTAATTATTAAAACGCCAACAAATGTAAAAAGTTTTGCAAACAAGCTTATAGAGCAGAGACCCTTTTAATTCATCTATATTATATAATATATAGGTTGATATGCCAATCTACAGACTTCACATTGTTTCAGCTCTTGCGCCCTCTAGTGAGTAAAGCATTTAAGGTATTAATATAAGTATGAATATTGGCGTACAGTGAAATGTTGCAAAAACCAGAGGGTGACTCTTAGCAGTGACCAAGCTTAAGTACAGTTACAAATAAAGAACACACACAGGCATTGATATAGGAGGCACATGTTGCTTGCATTAAAAAAAAAAACCAAAACATGAATTTATGACTTTAAGAAGTACAGTGGAACCTTGGATTACGAGCATAATTCGTTTTGGAAGCGGGCTCGTAAAATTATTCGTTCCAAAGCCCAAAAAAATAAATACATAAAAAAAATTAATACAAAATATAAAGTAAAAATAAAACAATTCAACCTGCACTTTACTTTTAAAAAAAGTAAAAAAAAAAATGATTATGAGAACTCACCTGGCTGACATGGAACACAAAGTCCGTGTTTATTCCTCACCAGCTCCATGGTCTCCTCGTTCACCTTCACTAGACGGATGGGGTAGACGTTCGGCAGAATCATGCTGTTAAAGCCACACGAGCCCACCTGCAAGACGCACGAATAAAGCACCTAAAGTCGTCCCATTCTTAATGAATGCACACAAGGTTGCCAGGTTGCCATGACTCTTCTCATTATAGTATTTACAAAGGAACAAATGATATAATGTTAATGTAAAGATAGGAAAATGACTGGGCCAGTGTTCTGACACGTAAAAGGTATATTCATAGATTAATAGTCTATTTCTATTGCAAATGCATTGAAAATAACTAAGATACTAATAATACAATATTTTTAATAAAAGACTATGCGTTCAGGGTTCATTATTTAGCTTGAAAGTCATTAATTTAATGTAAGCAAAAATATTTCCCTAAAATGTAATTTTAAAACATTTCCTAATTTAATGTTTACTAATTAATTTAATTAATTTACACACAAAAAAAGAACCCTGAATGCTTAAAAGAGCAGCTTGGACCGCAGACGCTTTTTGAGCCACTCCAGACCCTGACCTTGCCGTCCATGTTGGCGATGCTGCAGTTACACTCGGTAGCTCCGTAGAACTCGCCGATCTGTTTAATGCCGAAGCGCTGAGTGAAGGCCTCCCACACACTGGGGCGGAGCCCGTTACCCACAGCCAGGCGCACGCGGTGCCCACGCTCTGATGGGCGCACAGGCTGAGACAGCAGGTAGCGGCAGATCTCACCGATGTACTGCACCACCTGGAGGAACGCAAGAACATTATGCGGTGTGACCGACTGCACATTAAACTGTCATTGAACATTAACATAAACATTATTACTAATACCACCACTACTACCATTAAATTATAGCACTAGTGTTAACGTTTGCACTATAAATACTATTACTGTGTCAACTACTATTATAACTAAAATTATTACCAGTATACTACTACTACCACTACTATTAGTACTACTATTACTAATAAGTTATTTTTGTTACTACCTTCACTATTATTACTTCTAAAAACATTAGTGTTGCTACTACCCTTTCTTTGAATAATATTACAACTACTTATTAATGTTTATCCACATTTAGTGCTACTATTATCACTTTTACTACTAGTACTATGACTACAGTGATTAGTTTGGGCAGAATTGTGTAACTTGAGTAAAGAACTCATCTGATGACTTAAGCAACAATTTCAAAATATTCCCCATGTGAAGTTATGAAAGCACACTTCAGGATTTAAGTATTGCACAGACTAGGTATAGGTCAAAGTGAAATGTTGCAAAAACCAGAGGGTGACTCTTAGCAGTGACCAAGCTTAAGTACAGTTACAAAAAAAGAACACACACAGGCATTGATATAGAAGGCACATGTTGCTTGCAAAAAAACCCCCAAAAACATGAATTTATGACTTTAAGAAGTACAGTGGAACCTTGGATTACGAGCATAGTTCGTTTTGGAAGCGTCCTCGTAGAATTATTCTTTCCAAAGCCCCAAAAAAATAAATACATAAAAATTATTAATACAAAATATAAAGTAAAAATAAAACAATTCAACCTGCACTTTACCTTTAAAAAAAGTAAAAAAAAAACCTGACAGATAAGTGTTTCCGTTTATGTGCGCAGGTGCTGTGTGTGTTTGTGTGTGTGTGTGAACTCAAACCTTTCTCCTATCTTATTTGAATTTCACACAAACAAAAAAATTTGCAAGGAAAAATTTGCAAGGAACCTTGCTAATGACACTCGCGTGAGTGCATGCGTGATACATGATACTTGGTACTCGTGAACAAAGACTTGCTCGTTTTCCAAGTCAAAATTTATTATAAATCTTTGCTCGTCCTGCGAAACACTCGCAAACCGCGTTACTCGGAATCCGAGGTTTCACTGTATATATTAAAAGCATTAAAGTGTTATAGAATAGTAACAGCATTATCTATAATAAATAGTGCACACAATGGACATTTTAAAGGATATCTTTTTTAAAACATTACTTAATTATTTACATTTATTTAATAGCTCCTTTTTTAAGGACAAAATTTATTCAAAATCTTTGCTCGTCTTGCGGAACACTCACAAACCGCGTTATTCGCAATCCGAGATTCCACTGTAAAGTGTAAAATATGATTTTTAGGGAAAAGAGGGCTGAATACCAAACCTTGAGGAACTCCTTATTTGTTTTTTATAATTACAGTGGAACCTCGGATTACGAGTAACGTGGTTTACGAGTGTTTTGCATGACGAGCAACAATTTTTAATAATTTTTTACTTGAAAAACGAGCATTGTCTTAGTTAACGAGCACTGAGTATCATGTTTCACGCATGCGCTTCTTGTTTTAACAACGAGCGTTACGTCATCACAAGTGAGCCAACGGTTTTTCTCTCTCTTGCAGCAGAATTGTAGGTAATCGTCTCTCCTGCTGGGTGAATACACACACGCGCTGTGTGTGTGTGTGTGTGTGTGTGTGTGAGATGTACGTGCGCGCGCACACACACACACACACACACACACACACACACACATTAACGGAGAGACCGTTTTTAAAACCGTTTAAAATTTAGCAAGGAAAATCGCTAGTCACACTCGCGTGAGTGCATACTAACGGGATTACTACTGTAAAGTAAAACAACAACAACAACAAAAATTAAACAGCTCCTCACCTTTGAAAACAGTCGCGACAGAGAAGAGTTTGTGTGTTTATTTGGCAACCTGAGAGAAGGGGAGCTGTAAAGCCGAGACCTATCGTCTCCCCTGCTGGGTCTTAGTGCCTGCAGTGTTTTTGCGTGCGCGTGTTTGTGTCTGTGTAAGGCAGGGAGTTTGTGTGTTTGTTTGGCAACCTGAGAGAAGGGGGCTGTAAACGCGAGCGAGCCCCCCTTCATCCCCCCTCCTCTCAGGTTGCCAAATAAACACACAAACTCCTCTCTGTCGCGATTGTTTTCAAAGGTGAGGAGCTGTTTAATTTGTTTTTTGTTGTTGTTGTTTTACTTACAGCAGTGATCCTGTTAGTATGCGCTCACGTGAGTGTGACTAGCAATGTTCCTTGCTAATTTTTAAATGGTTTTAAAAACGGTCTATCCGTTAATGTGTGTGTGTGTGTGTGTGTGTGTGTGCGCGCGCGCGCACATTTTACACACATACACTCTGCATGCACAAACGAAAACCCTTATCTGTTGGGGTTTAATTTTACATTTTTTTAAGGTAAAGTACAGGTTAATTTGTTTTATTTTTACTTTATATTTTGTATTAATTATATTTATGTATTTATTTTTTTGGGCTGTAGAACGAATAATTTAAGTTTTCATTATTTCCTATGGGAAAATTAAATTTGGTTTAAGAGTGTTTTGGAATACGAGCCCACTTCCGGAACGAATTAAGCTCGTAATCCGAGGTTCCACTGTATAAGTAGAGACAAATACATGTCAGACTAGCCAGAAAAAGAATCTAGGGCAAAGTGTCAGCAGTGACAGAAATTCCAGTGGAAAAAAGAAGAAACCGAAGAATGCCATAATTCACTGTGCCAGACAGCACAAAGTTCACATAGAATAAAGACACAAAAGGCAAGAGTGTCATATGCCTTAGCGCTCAATGCAGTAAACTAAAACCAGGCTACTGAGTAGCACGGCAGCAAAATACGCAAATAAAGATTCCAAGACTCTACCACTCTTGACCACCCAGATACCAAGATATCAGGAAAATCCAGCAAAAAAAAAGATGTACAAGAAAAACAATCAGTACTCCAGAAATCATCATTCATAAAAAGTTAATAACATGATAAAAGTAAATAAAGCAGCCAGGATAAAAACAGCTAATCAGATCTTGAGATATCTTTTTTTTACTCTTCTGTGGTCTCTGCACTTCTGTGTAACGCAACGGTCAACTCTTTACAACGATTGTTAGTCACTGTTAGTGTTTGGCACTTTTACATGAATATTGATAAAGTTTGGCATCTTATGCATAAAAATTCACCTAAACATTGAAATGAATTGTGGCATTACGGGTACTTGACGTAGTAAGATATGTCCTTAATATGTATTATGTACATAATATCACATTTCAACAAGGCAGGACAAATCATCGGAAAAAACAAGGTTTATGCACAGACGCTGAGGGATGAGTGGGAGGGGCGGGGCTGTGTTGCTTCATCCTCCATCAACGTATACAGTAAAACCTTAGATTGTAGGTAACTTGGTCTACGAGTGTTTTGCAGGATAAGCAAAAATCTTTTACTTGATAAACGAGTGGGGGGCCTATTTAAGAAAAGGTGGCTTCTGACAAATGGAGAAAATGTACCAAACTCTCTGGTGAACTCAGAAGTCAACCACACACACACACACACACACACACACACACACACACACACACACACAATTTCAAAAGTTTTTAAAGTGTCTTTATCTGAACTTTCACTGAAATGACCTTCATCAGCGTGTCATAATCACCCGATTATGTACAGTCCTTGTGCGACATGTTTCTGCAGGGTCAGTGAAGAACTAACTGCAGCCTGATAGCCAGCATATTCTTACTTAATGATAAGTTGAAGGAGCCGGACAGGATTCTTGCAGCAGCGAGACAGAAATAATAAGCAGCTCTTTCATGCTGTGTCTTTGAGGAAGAGGTGACTCCAGCCTGCTACTACTGGACCAAGCTTAAAAGACAGGCAGGTTTTTGGGGTTTAAGTTCAGTTGAAATTAGCGCAAGGTGAAATGAAAGATTTTGCACGATAAAATTAACCGCTACCAGAAGCAACACATGTCCTGTTATATTCACACGAACAAACTACTTTATTCCTGTCCAGTGTGATGACTGCGTTCGTCCCTGACTCAGAGAAGGTGCATATATCTATAATTCCTGATGTCTCATTAATAATAAAGTGAGATAGATTCAGTGACTTACAGTACAGTTGTATTTGATGCAGTCTTCCCAAAAGCGGCTGGCGGAAAACTTCTTCTTCACCACCACGGTCAGGCCGTGGATTAAACACTGACCGACACCAATTATATTACCTGACAAGAGGTGCGACACATTTTACCATAAACACCATCAATATCATTTCATTATACTGTCATTTTTTTTTTTTAGAAATAGGGGGAAAAACGTTATTCATATTAATACTATTAAATATTAATTACATTTAATTTTAGATATTCAATGTAAAAGCTATTTTTTACTTCACGTTATACTTTTGCAATGATTTTTTAATTTTTAATAAGTTTTCTGTAGATGGATAATTATGTTCTTCATAATTTAATGTAAAACTTTAAAACAATTATGTTACATAGTATAGTTAATATTTAATAGTGCAAAATTCTAAACCTAATTTCATTTATAGCGTGTATGTAAGAAACATTTAGTCCCAGTTTGACCTGTGTATACTGTATTTTGTTGAACTTTTTATCAATCCATAACACAACGCATCATAAAACCTCAGAGGAATTTAATGTCCTTGTCTATTATCTGTCCACTTCCTGTACTGCTGCTTATGGGTTTAATCTTGAAGTACATTCATTCTTCGTGACAGAATAATAACTAGACAGTGGAATGCATTACTGCTCCGCTGTCCTATAAATTAAAGTGTCTACTGTCTAATTTTACTGCCATAATCACCTTCTGTGTACATGCTTATATAAAGTAATACTTTTTCCTCTATGTGTAACGCTTACTAAAATTCAAGATAATTAACATATACTTTATTATTTCTTTGATTTTTTTAAAAACAACAATGTTATATTTACCCGCTGAATGGTAGAGAGGTAAGCAGTCATACAGGATGTCGTCCGGCTTCATGCCGAAAGCGTAATACCCGAAAGCAGCCATTCTATAATATCTATATGTGAAAAAAAAATAAAACAAAAAAATTAAAAAATTTTGTAAAATCAGGCGTGTTTCAAGTTAAATGTGAAGGTGGAACGTGTAGATTGACGTACCGACTGTGCACCACGATAGCAGCTTTGGGAAGTCCGGTGGTGCCAGAGGTATAAATGTAGAACAAACGGTCTGTAAACAGAATGCAGTATGAGTACATACACTGATGTCCCCATGTATTCATCATTTTCACTCTATACTTCTTTCAGTCGTATATACTGTACACTTACATTCACACAAATAATGGCTCATTATCATTAAGGACAGGAATCACCAGGGACGATCCGATACAATATCGCAATATCCAAGCAACAATTTGGTTGCATTGTGGTTTTATAATTTTGATTTTTTACAATTCTAAACAAACAGCAAATAATTTGCTACTACCACAGGGGATGCTGGGCTGCGTGCAAATAAGTGAATAGTTTAGAGTGCACCACCTGTTAGATTATGGGGGAACAGCAACAAATGCAAACCCTAAATAAATGAATAAATCAATAAAATATAATAGATTTTGGAGTCAGTGTGGTGATTAACTGTCAAACAAAAATAACAACTTAATCGATTTTTTCCCTTATCTCTAATCATCATCATCATCATCACGTTAAATGTTTGGTGTTTGAATAATGCAGTCTCACTGTACAGTGGTGTGAAAAACTATTTGCCCCCTTCCTGATTTCTTATTCTTTTGCATGTTTGTCACACTTAAATGTTTCTGATCATCAAACACATTTAACTATTAGTCAAAGATAACACAAGTAAACACAAAATGCAGTTTTTAAATGATGGTTTTTATTATTTAGGGAGAAAAAAAATCCAAACTTACATGGCCCTGTGTGAAAAAGTAATTGCCCCCTGAACCTAATAACTGATTGGGCCACCCTTAGCAGCAATAACTGCAATCAAGTGTTTGCGATAACTTGCAACGAGTCTTTTACAGAGCTCTGGAGGAATTTTGGCCCACTCATCTTTGCAGAATTGTTGTAATTCAGCTTTATTTGAGAGTTTTCTAGCATGAACCGCCTTTTTAAGGTCATGCCACAACATCTCAATAGGATTCAGGTCAGGACTTTGACTAGGCCACTCCAAAGTCTTCATTTTGTTTTTCTTCAGCCATTCAGAGGTGGATTTGCTGGTGTGTTTTGGGTCATTGTCCTGCTGCAGCACCCAAGATCGCTTCAGCTTGAGTTGACGAACAGATGGCCGGACATTCTCCTTCAGGATTTTTTGGTAGACAGTAGAATTCATGGTTCCATCTATCACAGCAAGCCTTCCAGGTCCTGAAGCAGCAAAACAACCCCAGACCATCACACTACCACCCCCATATTTTACTGTTGGTATGGTGTTCTTTTTCTGAAATGCTGTGTTACTTTTACGCCAGATGTAACGGGACACGCACCTTCCAAAAAGTTCAACTTTTGTCTCGTCGGTCCACAAGGTATTTTCCCAAAAGTCTTGGCAATCATTGAGATGTTTTTTAGCAAAATTGAGACGAGCCTTGATGTTCTTTTTGCTTAAGTGGTTTGCGCCTTGGAAATCTGCCATGCAGGCCGTTTTTGCCCAGTCTCTTTCTTTTGGTGGAGTCGTGAACACTGACCTTAATTGAGGCAAGTGAGGCCTGCAGTTCTTTAGATGTTGTCCTGGGGTCTTTTGTGGCCTCTCGGATGAGTTGTCTCTGCGCTCTTGGGGTAATTTTGGTCGGCTGGCCACTCCTGGGAAGGTTCACCACTGTTCCATGTTTTTGCCATTTGTGGATGATGGCTCTCACTGTGGTTCGCTGGAGTCCCAAGGCTTTGGAAATGGCTTTATAACCTTTACCAGCCTGATAGATCTCAATTACTTTTGTTCTCATTTTTTTCTGAATTTCTTTGGATCTTGGCATAATGTCTAGCTTTTGAGGTGCTTTTGGTCTACTTCTCTGTGTCAGGTAGCTCCTATTTAAGTGATTTTTTGATTGAAACAGGTGTGGCAGTAATCAGGCCTGGGGGTGACTACAGAAATTGAACTTTTAACTGTGATAAATCACAGTTAAGTTATTTTTTAACAAGGGGGGGCAATTACTTTTTCACACAGGGCCATGTAGATTTGGAGTTTTTTTTCTCCCTTAATAACATAATCTTCATTTAAAAACTGCATTTTGTGTTCAATTATGTTATCTTTGACTAATAGTTAACGGTTTTTGATGAGCAGAAACATTTAAGTGTGACAAACATGCAAAAGAATAAGAAATCAGAAGGGGGGCAAATAGTTTTTCACACCACTGTATGTATGAGCTTAAACTGAATAACTGAAAGAAAACATGTTTCACAACCATCTTTATATCCATTCTCAAATCACTTAAAAGGTAATTTATTTTCTATACTGGTGCTCTAATCTAATGGAAGAAAAACATGCATTATTTTTATTTTTGCTTGTTCATATCAATGCCCTGATTATTATATTTTATACACAAGGACAGTTTATGCTCCACATAAACCAGGACTAAATATACAGATTTAAAAAAAATGTGTTGTATAGTCAAATAAATCTGAGATGTGTCTCTTAACCGAAAACAAACATTTTCAATGTATTTAAATTAGCAGGAAAAGGTTTGCAGGACTGAAAACACTTTCCCATCCTGCAGTCTTGGGAATGTTTTGCTCTCACATAAAAAGACTAAAAAGACCGAAAACACTTTAGAAAGCCCGGCGGCCTCATGGAGGAACGCCAACAGAGTACGTGGACAAGAGTAATCAGGAGAGGTTTGGTTTCTGGTTTCATTTTCTATAGCAAATCAAAGCACAGCATTTAACCTACATAATTTTGGTGATGGACAAAGAAGAATGAGAACATTTTTGTTCTACAAGACTAAACTGAATTATTAATATTACTAAACTACTAATACTAATTTATTAAGTGTAAATGCGACCCGCTCACCGCTGAAGCCCTTGGCAGAGGTGATGGAGGGAGGATGACGCGGCGCAGACGCCAGCAGCGAATCGAGCAGCTGAGCTTTGAGACAGGTCAAGCGATCAGGAGTCAGGTCTCCGGTGCAGAAGAGCGCCATGGAGTCGCTGAGATTGGACCTCACCTCCGACACGGCTACAGACAGACAAGAGATGAAAGAGAGGCTGAAGTGATTAAAAAGTAAAAAGAGGAATTCATGTGATTTTTAACATACCTTCTGACATTTAAATGATGCAATGTTTAAACAATTTAACAAGGTTAACTGCTGAAACAAATGTCCTGTTAATAACAGTTAATAATTCCAATTGATACCACAGTGCGGCTGAATTCTTTATTCTGATTGGTCAGAAGGCATTAATTATTTTTTTATGAATGCATCAATGCACTCATTGTAATACGTTATAGATTCTATAACAACTATGTCCAGTAATACAGTCGACACTACATATAAGCAGACTTAAACTTAAAATGTTTATTCAATTTGACAATTATGAAAGAAGCTTTGTAACAGAAAGGATTTTTTCCCATTCTCTATATTTTTTCAGTCAAGTGAAAGCTAAATTGAATTTTATTAAATGTTTATATTTTATTAAATTATTTATTTATTTATTTTTTTAAAGAGAGAGAGAAAAAAAGAGGGGAAAAAGCCTGCTTCTGGAATGACTAGATGGTTTATAGCTGATATGAAGTCAGTGATCACATAAATCTACTTGTTTTATTTCAGATTAAATTGAACTATATACAGATCCTGTTATTCTGTGATATAAAGGAAATAAAACAATTTAGGACAACCTTAATGATCATTGAGACAGTAACAGTCACATCACCTTGTGTCAGTGATTATTTTTCTGTAAAAGCATGTCCTCAAGTGTTTTATTCTTTTATATCAGTAATACAGCTCAGTGCAAAAGTCAGTGCAAACCCCCCCATTTCTATATATTAATTACATTAAATTAAATGATGTTGAATTAAATGAAAGAAATGGGAACAAATGTTTTACTGTGACAGGCTGCAAAGTACCTAAAAAGACATCATAATTATTATTATTTTATCTAATAACCTCACTAGGACCTGGTTTCCTCTCTCATCTGTTCCACTCGGCCAGATCATCTGCCATCATCTGCACCTGTTTCTCACTGGTTCATGCTTTAAGTTTTTAGGCTTGAATGATTCATTAGGGCACTGTGTGGCGTAACAAACAAAAAACTGCAGGAACTGGACTAAAAATGTGAGGCAAAAACTTGCCAAAAATGGGAGCCAAAAAAAGCCCTTGAGAACTCCTGGTCAAAGCCAAAAAGCCTGGAGAGCTGTTCCCCCAGATTACATTAAAATAATTAAAGAAATTCTGAGTCTTTGGAAGCGCAATATTTAGAAATGAGGTCTGGCTAAAGACTTTTTTTTGCAGAGAACTATACTGAAATAAGCATATCTGGGGAAATCAGGTCTAAATGATCGCTTGACAATAAAAAAAGCTAATAACTGTTATTAAAAAACAACAACATTTATTCATATAAATTTTTTAACATAGGTTAAGTTTTCTCATGGTCATTCTCATTAATTCATTGTTCATTTCTCTAAATGAACAACAATTCGGAACGATTCTAAAATTTATATTCCACTAAAGAATTTAGAAACAAATCTTGCATCTGTAACAAACTCCTTACCATCAGCGAGCTCTGCCCCGAAAACGAGTGCCCGTGCTCCCGACACACTCAGGCAGTGCATAAGGGAGTCTCGCCTCAGGTTAAAGTTGATGAGCGCCGACTCGATGCCGATTTTGGCCAAACCAAGCCAAAGCACCACCTGCAGGGGCCTGCTCTCCATCAACAGAGCCACCACGTCTCCGGAGGCCCAGCCCTGACTCAGAGCCCACTGAGCCACGGCGTTACACAGCTGGTCCAGCTCAGTGAAGGTCCATGTTTCCCCGGTGGCCTCGTACACCAGGGCCGGTTTGTCCGGGTGCTGAGCCACGGTCTGGGCAAAGATGGAGGGGATGTTGCTGCCATTCCGCATATGACGCCACAGCGCCAGCTTCACCCTCAGGAGCACCAGCACACCACTAGAGAGGAAAAATAAAGATACATTCAAACAGGTAAACAGAATGCCTCGGAACAGCTCGTTTCCTCCAGGCTTGTGTGGATTGTGCCAGGAAATTAATTCAGCTAATAATTCAGGCAATACTCCAAAGTATTATCTGATGTGTACATTACAGCCTTGTCTTGATTTACAAACAGGATTAATTTAAAACCTTGTGAGAAAGTGTCACATGAACCAGCTTCTAGAGCAGCGTGTGATTTGAAAAGGGATTTATCACAGATACAGATTAACATTTCAGACTGTTTCACACACTGATGTAATGTTTATTCAGAAAATGTCTGGGTTGGATTTTTTGTCTTGTGATAATGGATAAAAGTGACATTAGTGACCCAGAAATGTAACATTATTATTGCACATCAACTTGCTAACTCTAGATTTTATTTATCATAACCAGGTTTAATATTATTGATAAGTAGAAAGTTGTTTTTTTCTTTATTGTAGCTTTGATTGAAGAAAGTTATTTTAAAGATTATTGTTGGTCTTTTGGCTGCTCCCATACAAGAGGAGTCACCACTACAGCCATTTTTATCTAAACTGCATCCAGTGGCTGGGGTTTGGGTGAAAATCGATTCATCAATTCACAGTTAAAATAGAAAGTCTCAAAGACTCAAAGACATTTTCTAAAGCGGGTATCTTCCTCTCGTTACGCCTTCTTAATGTTAAATGAAAGAATAAAAGTTTGGCTGAGATCTTATTATGGATATCAGTAATTATACTATGTGTTCAAGACAGATCTAAATGTTAATCTTAAGGCTGTGCTTGGAACTCAGGAGAGTAATCTCGAGCGAATAAAGGCTTATAAAAGAGAGCAAGTACCCCATCAACATTCAAACGATTTCCCTTTTAAAGTTGAATTGTGGCAGGTTAAAAACGACTGATCAATTATGATGGGCGAGAAGAACGTGGTCCTGTCTTCAATCGGAGCTGACCTCCGCATGAAGATCAAGAGCAGCTCGGAGCGGCTTAGATACTCTCAAAGCACACCTTGTTCTGGTTTGACTAAAGAATCACACACAGGATATGAACGTGTCGAATTTAACTGCTCATCTAAAAGCACTTTTAGTAGCATTCAGGTAAAAAACAGTCATTTGAACTTGGAGGGGTGTTTGTTTTAGTAGAATGGTTATCACTGTCATGGAGAAACAAGTTCCCTGGAATTTGTCTTAGCAGGTTCAGACTGGAAAACAAATACACATATATAGACACCAACAACATCCTGTACACTGTACATTGCAGCACAATGTAACAGGATGAGCAAGATCATCATACATGAGGATCCAAATGGAATAAAACATACATACATGTATTAATAGACTGTGCAATGTGTGCAAAACAAAGCTGTTAGAACAACAGAGAAAAAATAATTACAGCTCTCCATCAAAGGGGGACAAACAGTGTGAATGACAATTAAAACAGCGAGGAACTAACAAGCATGCAAAGAGCTGCATTAATGTTGAAAGTAATTATGACACATTCTCTAATGAATTAAAAGCTAGACTTTACACTGCTGGTAGACATTATGAAAACGTGTCTAACAGTTGTCAGGAGCCGTGAGTAAAGCCTGAGCTTCAGAGTGGTTTTGAGATTAAAATAAACAAACAATTAAAAAAAAAAAAGCACATATTATAAATAATCGAGCTCAGTGCATAATTTTATGCCAGTGCTCTGAAAGAGAAGAGAGAGAGAGAGAGAGAGAGAGAGATAGAAAGACAGATGGAGAGAGTGACAAAATTCTGGTGGGTGACATTTTTTTGCCACCAACATGAAAACTCCAGCGATAGCCACAGACATGGATATAGCAAATAATGTCTTTATTACATTTTTTTCAGGGTCAAAGAATATATCTTTATTCTTGCCATGAATCAATCTCCATCCTAACTCCTACCACACAGGATAGTTTAGTGCTCCAGCTGTAAGGTTATAGAGGAACAGCAACATTTTACCATCTCAAATGCAAACATATACATATCAATTTAAAATTAACTTTTTAAAAATAATTTCATTCGGAAAACATGCATCGCCCCACAAACGAATCTCAAAACATAATTGACCACCATATTTTAATAAACACCTTATCTCCCTGATTCTTCAACAGAATTAAAAAAGTTTTAACTTTAAACATTGTTTTAAAGCACTTTAATGAACACTATACACGTTGGCCACTCCAGTGGTTTTAGTAATACATGCATTTTTGCCATTAAACTTCTGCTGGTGAAGTTTACTTTTAGGGAAATCCTGGGGTCAAAATAAGGCTAAGGATTCCCTTTTCCTGACTACATCACAGAATCTTCCAAATAAGTTACAAATAGTATTTTGACAGATTTCTCCGAAATCCTCCTTGTAAACTGGCCATATCTCTGGAAATCGACATGATACAGTAATAAACTCGGTATCAAATGGAGTTAAACCAGGAATCTGAAAATATAAATGATTCAAATCATCCAAAATGTGATTTAATAACTGATTTGCACTTTTACACACACCTGTTTTCTGTGTAAGCAGAATGCATAAACATATGCTAATAGCTTTTTTCTTTAGTTGCAGGTTTATCATTAGGGGATCTGTTATTAAACCTAACAAGTTCAAAATTAAGCCATTTTTATGATGATCATCTCATGTGGTGAGACACTTTATAATTAGAGCTGCGTATCGATAGCTAGACTGTTGATTCATTTAGATTCAATTGCTTTGATTTATATTGATTTGATTTAAGAACACTAAAGTTTAAAGTTTTATTTATTTTAAGCAGCTATATTTCTTACAGTTTTTAAAGTATTAAAAACTAAATTGAAATATTAATGCATATTAGATAGGTTTATCTACACACACACACACACACACACACACACACACACACACACACAAACACACACACATACACCACTGAAATAAAAATGTACAACATTCAGGGTACTGGGGAAAACCATTGGCATGTTGAAACATGAACAGACATAGCATACTTACTACAACATGTAACACACACTTACACCCATTAAACCATATGCATTACTGTACAAGCAAGACAAGTTAATTGACAATTAAAACCTGAACAATGTGACTAGATGTAAAAAAAATAAATACTGCATGGATTATCGCTTCAAAATATTTATTCCTGCTGGGGTCCATAAAAGAATGACAATAACAAAAAAATAAAAAATAAAAAAAGAGGTAGCTTGCCAAAGCAGTGTCTCATGCGAACCCTGTTAAAAATGGTTATAATATGTTAAATATGTTTCCCCATAAGCTGGAAGAGTCATGTTACCTTGGGCAGGTAAGTTCTTTATAACTTCTCTAAGTAAATTTAACAACTGTACATGTATTTATGTGCATTGGAGACACCACAAGTCTGTTTTTCATTTCTCATTATGTTTATTTGACCTTGTCTTGTTATTTGTCTGTCTGCTAAAAATGACACGTCCATGTCCCAATCCAATTTGTTGTAAATTTCAGTTCAAAAGTGGCCTTAGTTTCCAATGACCAATTACTTGTTTTTAGCAACAAATCACTGATCACTAAGTGGGGGGGGGATTTGGAAAGATATGGAAAAGTCATGATGGGGTATTTTTTTGGTATAATGTAAAAAAAAAAAAATGCATTTTTGATTTGATCATAATTTGTAAACAGAAACATCTGTAAGCAGTGGCAAACCGTCCATAATCTCGTCGTGCCTATACAAAAAAGAAACATCTACGTGCATTAAAATGTTATAGAATAGTAATATTATCTATAATAAATAGTGCACACAATGGACGTTTTAAAGGATATCTGTTTAAAAACATTATTTGCACGATTTGCTCCGGGTGATGATGTTACTACAGATCAAATAAGGAGTGTGTCTTTCATAATGTGAAATGTCACCACAACACAAGTCACCTTGGAATATTTTTACCAACTCTGAGCTCCTTCCTTGTTTATAGAGCGTCAGAAATAAACAAAGTGTAATATCTTACCTTTAATGGAAAAGTTACATTGATAGACAGATAGATAGACAGATAGATAGATAGATAGAAAGAAAAAACATACATCACTTATCTGATATAGCTATCTAGCTTGTTTCATGGGGGCATTCAGTTTTGCACTTTGTCTGTCAAACATGACAAGGATAGAACTGATAAGGTTCCAACCAGAGAATTACCTCTATGTTTATCCTTGTTTTTATTGGTTTTAACATTTAAACAGCATTCATACCCGACTGAATGTTTTTTTTTTAAATCTAGGTCCAGTCTTAATTCTAATTAAACTTATTACTGACAAGTAACGCCCAGCAAGAGTTAAGGCTAGATTGTATTCACTTGCGCCCAAACCCAAAGAGATGAACTGTAGATTGGCCAGTGACCAGAACTGGCTGGTTTTGGTTTGATTGGCCCTGATTGTGATTGGTCGATCTGTCTCAGATACTGTATAAGTAATTCTGTATCAAGCGCAAAAAATTAAAAGTAGCGCAACAAAAACACATTTTTATGCATTACTATATTAAAAAAATTGCAGTGGGTGACAGACATGATAATGACTACATGCGCTGCTCAGTAACAATGCATCTTTTTTGTTTCATTTTAATTTCATTTAGTTAGTTTGTGTTGTTGAAATGCTGTGCTTGGTTGAGCATTGAGAACACTAATGCTATAAGGAATAGGCTTCATTTAATACCTTATTAAGCTTTTTTTTTATTGTAACAATATCAGAGGAAAATGTAATATAAAATCATGATATTTATAGAATTGCAATTTAAATTGAATCACCACCTGGTATCATGATATCGTATCGAGAGGTGACTGGTGATTCCTACTAAAAACTTATCTGAACATCTTATCAGAGCAGCTTCTGTGTAATGGTGAAGTTGCAATCTTTCCTCAGAATCAGACTGAAGGAACACTGTGCATGTAAATGTAGCTGCTGATCCGCACCATTCGCTGCCAAATAATGAGGCACTGTTCATCAGTGTTTGTCTTTGTTTTAAACTCTTTTCTTGGTGTGTTTACAATTATAAAAGTAAGTCGTTCCAGTCACAAAGTTCCCCTTCATGCCAGTTCTGTTCTTCTGTGTCTTCACTACAATTATTTCATTTTTGATTGCATTCTTGGTGAGAAATGATACAAAACACAAACACAACACATATAATATACATACAATACCAAAAGCTTTTTTTCTTTTCTCCTAAGAAATAAATTAGAATCTATTATTAAATCATAAGCATGAAGGTCAAATAGAAAAAATTCAAATGAGTTTATGATGTCATTCTGGTGAAACTTTGAACTGAAAAGTCGGCAGACTGTGCAGCACGAGCTCTAGTTACAGTTGTTACAATGTAGCTAGTTGTTTCTCCAAAGAGTTTTAAACAGTTGCGTTGAACAGCAACACGCATATGGGCTCTTCAGCAAAAGTAAATAAATAAAAAAAAAGCTTAATGATGAGGTTTATAAAGATGAGCGGTACTTACTGGATATCCCTCCTGACGGTGCGTGCGGCCACGTACAGGTATCTCCAGCCGCCCGAGCCCAGGTACAGGCCGAGTCCCGCGGCCACGCTCCACGACCAGGGCGCGCCGAGCAGCCGGAGCAGGCCGAGAGAGCCGAGAGATACGACATAGCGCATCCTACCGAGCACAAACACACACTCACTCACTCACTCACTCTCGGTCGTCTCTCTGAATGGCGCGGAGCAGAAGCATTGAGCAGAGCAGCACTTTCACAACAACACGCACACAAAAGTCCCAGAATGAGACAGGAGGTGGAGGAGGCGCGAGCGCACCGGCAAGGCGGGAAAACGTCTCGGTGTGCAGGTGTACTGTACGTCTAGGTGTGTGTCAGGGTTATAATGACATGTGGAGAGCTTGATGATTAACACACGCTGGAGGTCGACATGAAACGACCTTGCTGATTTTTTTTCGCCCCCCACCCTCACTGAAGTGTGCTACAAATGTGTATTCAATTCCTGACAAAAAGGTGCTTAAAACTGATAGATTTATTCGACAAAATAATGTCCAAAGCAAACATCATGAACTCCTATCACATGCTATCACATGCATACAAGTCGTATTTGCTCTGTTATTACATATTAACATGTTAATAAGATTCGCAAATACGCCCTGCTTGTTTTTTTGGAGCAGGGTGTAAATCCTAGACTTATGCCTACACAGAAGCCCTACTTAGGGCATGGATGAGTAAACTTTCCACCCTACATAGTGCGAAAAACAAGGCGTTTGGGATTCAACCATAGGTCCAAAATGGCCGAAATGGAGTCATTTTTCAAAATAAAAGTAGACTAGTTTCTCTCCTCTCGTATAACATAAATCAGTTCACAACCAGAAACACAATACAACAAGCCTAAAGTTGTTTACACAGTTCTATAATATTAAACGACACTTTACAGACACGATGTAGGACTGTATTTCAACCTTTGTGAGAAGATGCAGAACAACTGCAAAATGTTGCATATAAAGATTTTTTTGTTGTCACACATTTGGAAGAACGATCCTTGGTTTACGCTCATACTTGCTTGTCACACTTCTAGTGTAAGAATGTCACAATGTGTGTCGTTTCTGGCTGTGTCCTGCCCAGGGTATTTTTAGTTTACACGAGAAATAGTAGTAGCTATAAATAGCTTCTAATACAAACAAGTTCAACACAAACCTAACAAATACACTACATGGTATGAATACTTGTCGCTTTCAGCACCTGCCGCTAAAATCACAGCTCGAATCCGAGGAAAATGTCACACACACACATATATTAAAAATATATGATCGTCTGTCGCTTTAGTGCTTAGTCACGTGAACACATGATTAGAGTCATATGAGTTGTCTATAGAACATACAACAAAATCACAAGATATTCCAAGTAGAGCTTTCTAGTAAGCTATACATCCAGTGAACCCGTACAGAACCTTTAAAGAACCCTGTGTTGTGCTCTTATAAAAATTTCAATAAAAAAAATTATACACACATACTGTACAACTACATAAATGATGCACTTAGACATTAGACACATGCATTCCTTACATAAAGAAAATCAGTCTTTTGTTTCACAAAAACATTCATTTTTTAAATATTTTGTGTTAATGATGTCAGCCATTGCATCGGCTCTTCCTTCAATATATTGATTTTTGCTTACCTTCATAATGGGTGCCAATAATTCCGGAGCCGATTGTAGTTTTAACAGTCAAAATTAATGAAACTTTTGTAAAATATTAGTCCAGCTTTCAGCTTTTAAATTAAAGCATATGTTTGTGTTTCAGTTCATTTTGCATTCCTAAATAAACATCGTAGAAGACTTGTTTACAAGAATATGATCGTGACATATTGACATTGTAGCTTTCAATAGTAATCACTGTCTCTCAGTCTTGTGGAAGCTGTGTGAGCATGGTGATGTCAGTGCAAATGGAATTCCTGTCGCTCTGAACTTCTGTACGAGCTGCTCTGGTTTAAAATCACCCTGCTGGGCCAAAGCAGACCACACACTCGCCGCAGCACGGCCCGTCTCAGAAGGATATACACCCATGGGTCCAGGATTTGGTTCCAGGATGCCATCCTCAAACAAAGCAGAAGGAGGTGCTTATACTGTGGGTCTGGATCCGTTTTGCCTCGGTAGAATTGTCTCACTGACATGAAGATGTAAATCTGCAACAAGGAAACACCAACAATTCTGAATATCAAGAAATGCCATCACCCAAACCTACCTCTTCACACAAGTTGTATTTTCTGCATATAATTGTGCAGTACTTTTTTTTTTAACTAGGATTTTCTTTTCCATAAACAACCTTCAGTTATATCAGAATGCAGCAGCGAGAGTCCTCATTAGAACCAGCAGATACAAGCACCTCACCCCTTTCTCATCCACACTGCATTGGCTCCCAGGGAAATTTTGCATCAATTTTAAAATAGTACTTTTGACGTATAAAGCATGAAATGGTCTCGTGCTGTAATACCTGAGTGAACTGCTAGTGTCTACTGCTAGTGTAAAGTGATCAGTTGCTTTACACCCCGGGGAGCCCTCATGTCTGGCTCTACCATTTTAGTTATGCTGTCATAGGTAATCCTCCTGGACTTTTATTATAGCTCAAAAACATTCACAAAATTCCATACGATTTAAGGGATTCACTTAAGGGGCAGTTTGTAATAGAGCGTTCAAGTCAAACAAGGACCAGTGCTGAAATTTCTGGTAAATGAAAACATAAAAACGATTGGCATTTGCAGAAGACTTCACCACAGTAAGGTAATGAGACCTTAGCCACAATAAACATTTTGATGGTGCAAAATTTTAAAGAAGGCTGTACGTTCATGATTGCTGATCCCAGCTGAGGTGGCTTGGAGATCATTGCTATCGTTCCTGTGAACATTTAGCAAGTGGAACACCTGATCCTTGAAAACTGACAGATAACTTGTCGCCAAGTTGAGAAAGAAACATAATTGTCTATGGGAACTGCACACACAATCATTCATCCACACTACTTGTACATGGCTGGAAGTTTTGCCACGCCCCCCGTATAGTCCTGACCTCGCTCCAAGCCATTTCCACATGTTTGGGCCATTAAAGGGGTTCCTGGGAGGGAACATTGGAGATATGAAGCTCTGGCACACTGAGAAAACCCTGATGTTATCTAAGCACTAGTAAATAAATGCATGGAAAAAATGCATTAGTTTAGCAGAGGATTATGTAGAGAAATAAAGGGAGGTTTTTTTTATTTATTTTTTTACTAGAACTCTGTTCGTTTATCCTGAACAATTACATGTCCTGCTTTGACTTGAACATTTTGTCATGATTTCTCTCTCTCTCGCACTCTCTCTTCCATCTTAAGGGCCAGTTTGTTACATTAATTGCTTCTGTATAATTTTACTATTAGATGCATTAAAGCAACAATTTGCAATTTCTTAAAGCCCCCCCCCCTTCTCTCAAAAAGTAAGCAACTGTATCACAGTAACTGTGATCTACTCAAAAAGGAGATGTTACTTTTTTCCTGGAGTGGATTTCTGAGTGAGAGTCACACATAATAAAATAATAATTATATAATACATATACTATATAATACACATATAATAGTATAATAAAATAGCACACCAAATACCACACACTCTATATTACATACTAATATATCACATGTTATATTACATACTACTAGAAAAAATATGTAATGGATCAGTATATTGTAAATTGGCCTCAGTTTGGGAAAAGCAGTTAATCCCATGCTCTATTCACACACACATATGGGTATTTCTTGTTTTTTACCCTTCGAATCTCTGTCTACATGAAAACACAAAAATGATCAGTTAATGGGTATGTGTGCTATCATTATATGTGTGGACAGTACCTCAAAAGGTAACAGAGGGCTCTTTAAGTTTCAGACTACTTCTTTAGCATTTAATTTGTCCACTTACAAGGAAGGGGCTCCAGCAGACAGAGGACACCACGGTTATGACCACAAGCTGCACCATCATCTCCACATCCAGCGAATGCACAGATGACATGGACGATCGGCGTCTCCTGGAGGCGGTGAGTTTTGCTCCTTGGTTGTTAAACCTGGCTTGCAGTAACGTCAGCCCACTCACAGCATTACACAGTACAGAGACTGTTAGAGCTGTCAGTCCCAGACTCGAGAAGGCCAACGCCAGTCCGGCATCCGCACTCGAGAGAGCACCTTGTACTGGAAGAAAACACCAGGTACCAGGGAACTGAGGTTCATAGGTACCCACATTAAGCAAGGGAAGCGCTGCTAAAGTAAGCGCCATGGTGATTAGCAGGAGGACACCAAGGCGAATATGGGCTGTGGTGGCTACAGCAGAGTGCTGGATCGGTTGTGTGATGCCCATGCATCGCTCCACGGCCATGGCACTACCCAAGAGGAGAGGAGTCAAGCCGAAAAAGACCATACAGGCACCAAAAACTTTGCAAAAAATCTGAGGGGGCTCATTCGCTTCCCTGCTGGATGATCGTTGCCTTCTGACTCTTCCTAGATGCAGGTGCAAGGCGAACGCACCGGTGACCAAATGACCCGCCAGGTCGCTTAAAAGCAGAGCAGCTGCTAGCAACAGAAACGGTGTCTTGGCTCGGTGGTGAAAGCGGGTATAGGACGCGGAGACGATGGCCAGGCCAATAAGGTTTGAAAGAATCCCGAAAGTCATGGTGAAATAGGACAAACCAAAGTTTGGTGCATTGATGGAAGACAGAGTTGTGGAGTTCGGGTCATGTTGACAGAAGAAGGACAGGTTCAAGCTTTGACACATGGTAGGAATAGAGGAGGTAAAGACAGAATCCATGATTCTGAAGGGCCAGCTTCTCAGATGTGTCCTGCCTGGGAAAAAAGAAGAGTTATTTAAAAGATGTGCTTGTCGTTTTGACACATTGACACGGGTCATCACATGCATCATTGCACTACCTTAAGCTGTTAACCTCTGTGTAGCAGATTTTCACTTCACCTCTTAGCGTAATTATTATGCTTGTCTACCACAAATAAATGCAATGATATTTGGAATAAAATCTAATTCTTATTCTGTGCAAACTATATGAAGCAGAAATTACATTCTAATCATAATGCACAACAACTTAACAAAGTAATCTCTCAATGCATGTATGCTGCAATTACTGATTTTCCAGATAGCTAGGCACACTTTGTCTTTTATTATTTTTTCCCCAACTTTCTCTGTTCTACATGTCAAGCTGCTCCAGATAATGTCATAATGTTCTGCGCTCAGCTTGACACTTTTCCTTGATGAGCATTTGCATTAGATTTTACCCTCATAAAGATTCATGGTTAGCAATTCCACTGTCTATTCCGATCAAATGAAATCCTGACTCTGCCTTTATCTTAGGAGATCAATTTATATTAAGGTCATACGCACAGTAGGATGAAATGAAACAATCCGAGACGAAGGCGAGGATGGTGAATTGTAGAAATGCTGATGTTACTGATATCACGATGTTCAAGCACAGCTCATGCTCACTTCTCTCCTGGGAATCGTCTTTTTACCTCCACTGAGCCAAATGAATTCGGACAGCTCATTTGTTTTCTTCTCTTCCTGCAGCCTTAATGTCTTTCTTAAACTCTCTTGCATTCTCTCTCTCTCTCTCTCTCAATCGTTTTGCACTTCTTCTGTCCAGGAAGTTTATACAGTATGTACTCTGTTGATTCTCACTGTGATGAAATGTGTGCTTTTGTTTTTGCACATATTTTTAAATTGTTAATTTTAGTTGTATTTAACTTAAATAAACACATTCTGTAATAAATGCCGATCAACAGCTAAGGAGTTATTTGTCACCTGGGAGAAATACTAAATAACTGTTCCTTTATTCAAGATATCATCATCAGATGTCTGGTCTATCGCCCAGTGCCAGTTTTATTTCTGATGATTCAAGTCACGGACACAGCAGCACACACAGCATGAGGTCAGAGTGGAACTTTGGAAAGAGTGAATTTTTATTCTGTATTTTGTAATGAAAACATTGGCCACAGCAAACTTTATCACAAAAGCAGTTAAATAAAGACAAACATGTAGTCTATCTTAGAGCATGATGAAAATATTGAAGGAGATATCTTTGATGGAGCAACTGCTGGCTCGCCCTTCAACGGCGCAGGTCCAAGTTTCCCATCAGCAAATGCGAAAAAACACTGACCTGCTGGAGGATCAATAAAGATTGATTCCAAGCACTTGCTCCCGTGAGCTGAGCCTACCTCTCTGTCTCTCTTTCCAATGAGAGCTTGTTTAGTATGGCTAGATACGGAGTGGAAGAGAGATGAATCTAACTACCTGGTGACAAAGCAAAGATCCTTGTGTTCATAAAGAAAAACTTCCCATTAGTGTTAAGGCGATTGCAACAGCCATACTTATGTTGAGACATTTTTGTGCTGATAAAAAGTGTTGTTTATAAATGCACATATTTTAAAATTCCCTTGTTATTAAGAGTCTATTTGTTTGTGGGACACGCAAGGGTGCAGCATGAAATAATCTGTAAAATATACATTACAGATGTTGTAAATGTAATAGTTTGTGAGTCACTGAATATTTTTCAAATTGTGCCTTTTAGAATGCTGAAGCCCTGCTTAAATAGCCTGATCCTTCCCTGCTCCTGCAGGGGCACATAAAGAGTCTCAGGGGCTACATTATTAATCAGCTGACTACAGCAGAAAAATAATGTTTACGCAGATGTGATAAAAAAAAACTTTCAGACTGTTTTGGGAGATATATTGTTTCGTTTGTATGAACAGAATTTACATATATATTAAGAAGGTTTAAAAGAAGTGAATTTTACATCCTGAACTTCTACACCGGTACTTGTGACATACATGATTTAGAATCATAATTTCAAGACTCTGCACAGATATGCATTTTTTTAAGCCAGCAGCACAAGGATGATGTGGGAATGTACTGCTTCTTAGCTAGGTTTACTCCAAAAAAAATAAGTCACAATAGGTAGAGCTAATAGTAGGTGACATTAGTGAAATGCAGATAGAGGGTTAAACTCAATCATCAACCAATCTATCCATCTATCTATCCATCCATCCATTCTTGCACCCATCCAACCATCTATGCATGCTCCCATCCACCAATCCATCCATCCACCAATCCATCCATTTACCCATCCATCCATCCATCCATCCATCCATCCATCCATCCATCCATCCATCCATTCATTCACTCTGTCCATTAACCTTGACCACTTTCTTTTTTATTTTGTGATTTGTATGAATGAAAACTTACAAGGTTTCGGAGGAAATGTCAAAGTTATATTAGAGTCCATGTTTTATTATATACATAAAACTAAGTGTACATCATTATTAAAACGTTAAAAAATGTCAATTCACGTTCTCAAAAGGAAAGAAAATGGAATTAGCCAAAATTGGACTTTTAAAAAAAGAATGGTAATTTTTTTTTTTAATTAATAATACAAATCGCATCTTTTCATTTAACAGAGAACCCAGAAAGACTAATGAAATGTAATTAAATGAAAGACTAATAAAGACTAATGTTTAGACTTCACCATGTCAGGAAAAAAAATTGCACTTATCAAAGCACTGATGTCGAAACTCTAACAACACACAATTACAAAAATATGATGAACAAGTAAAATGCTTAAAGGCACTACTTAAAGTTGTCAGAATAAGTGGTGCTTTCTAAAACAGACCCAGAACAGATTAAATTTAAAGAAAAAACCCCACAAAAAAACAACTACTGAGTTATTAAGAGTGTCATCCATTTCTGAGCATTCATAAATATTAGCCATCAGAAATTTACTAAGTGCTTTTACACCATCAGACCAACACAGACATCTTGTCATGGTAAATTATTTTGGGCTTTCACACTTTTTTTTTTTTCTGTTAAAGTATCTGAAAGAACAGCGACAGACCACTTTTTCTCTTCCAGCCTTGTCCAAAATGACACCCTACAGCACAATGGCTGAAAATGAAACTCTTACCTGAGTGAAAGAATAATCAGCTTAGCTTTTGAAACTTGACATACTGTGATATGAGGAGGATATCTCTCCTTCCCTTTCTCCACATGCCTTGTTGTGCATTTAGGTTTTTTGTTTTTTCTTTCCACTTGGACTTTCTTTTTTAAAATTTAAACTTTTTTTTTTGCCAACAATCTGGAAGATTGAACAAGTTTTCCATAGAATAACAGGCACAGGACATTGGAATTGTGATCCTTTTTTCTCCCTCAGAGGTGTATGGTGGACCAAAAGGATGTTTAGTTCCATGCAGTAAATGTCCGATTTAAAGGCAGTGACAAGTCCCCACTGCTCTTGGAAAAAACAATGAATATATTTACACCGGGGCTACCTAGACAACAAATTATGATGGTGACCAGATTTTAAAAAATGAAAACAAAACTGATCAGTATGGAGACGAGACACATGTTTTGTACATATATTGAGGGTAGAAAAGGTCCTCCTTGTTCAGTTAAACAGGATCATGCATTCAGAGCGAGGCATTATAATAAACCATTTATGTTGTCCTGTTATTATGAGAAGATAAAATTATTAGAAGTTTGTTATCATATGTAGTTTTTTTTAATGCATGTTATGCATCTTAATTTCAAATGTATCGTAACAGAAAAGGATCATTACAAGAGTCAAGGTTCTTTACTCACCTTGCTTGGGTCAGGTTCTCAGATTCGCTTCCCCCTGTTTTGCAGCCGCGCCTCATCCCTCTGTGATGCTCCAGGCTATAGTCTCTCTCTCTCTCTCTCTCTCTCTCTCTCTCTCTGCCCATCTTCTTTTTGTCATTTCATTTCTGTTCACTGTCCACGTTCCTTCTTTGTCTCTTCTTCCCTCCCTCCCCTTTCTACCTACATTTCTCGACTCCATCTCACACCCTGCTTGTCTTTACCAAGCCACACTTTCAGGCTGCTCCATTCAATCTAAAGAAAATCTTAACTATTTTTAGCAGGACATAGACCTGAACTATACATACTATGTCAAAGCCATTAAACTCTGCACTAATTATTTTATTAGACAGCAAATTGCTTCATTTTAGAAAATATTTTTTAATTGAAGCTTAGAAATGCAGCACATTGGAAACAATTAGCTTGGTGTATTAGTGTGGTGTAATGAATGAGCAATCAGTTGGCTTCCTCAAGAGATATATTCATTAACACGCCAAAGCTTTTCAACTCTCTTCTTAATAATTTAAGCAGAACAAAGATAAGCGAATCATGATGCAATTCCAATTTATATCAATAAAAGTATTTGGGATGCTAAGTGGTCAACATCTAAATGTATATTGCAATCAAGTGTACTGATAAGAAATCGAGAGGAGGAACAATGCGCATCCATTTCTTTGGCTCTATGTCAGCCTGCCATGGAATGAGTAAAATTTGACCAGCAGTGATAAAACCTCACATCTCAGATCCGTGACTTGAATCTCACCTGGGTCACAAACCTACTGTACAGTATTCTGACTCTCTTTTGCTGATCTCGGATCCAATAGCTTGGATTCCTGTGCTTTCTATTGCAATAAACCTCAGTCGATATTGGTAGCCTGGGTAAAGTCATCCAGCACATACCCTTTATTCACAGATAGTTTCTCCTGGCATTCTTCCTCGCCGCCGGTTTATTTAACGGATTTCGCTTATTGTTTACTGTTCAATCATGATGGCCAATCTGTGTAAAATAAAAGAACAAATCTACATTGCCTGGCCAACAAACAAAGTGCCGTTCAATAAAGTCAAATTACTGGTCTGCATCAAGCAAAGAAAATGTAAAAATGTCTGGAATTTGGTTAGAAACAGTCCAAGGCATTATTATCATCTGGAAGGATGAAAAAATCATAAATGAATGTGACTGCTCATTGGTGGTGAAGTTGCACCATAAATAATCAACAGTGTTAATCAGGGTTATGTTTGATAGTGAAAGAAAGAACATTTCCACAAACTATGACTCCAAACCACAAACTCTAAAATTCCTACAAACTCCGATAGTCAGGTTATACTGCTCCAATAGCTAGCTGCCATGCTGGCAAAAACGATGTAATACAACAAGATTAAATTTCAGTATACAATTTAATTTACATATTTAAAGAAAAGAGAAAAATCTGAGCTAAAGATCTCTGAACTCGACTTGGATGTTAATAAACATGGCTTGATTCTCCAGTCTCTATTTTTATCGGTCTCAGTCTGACCTTGCTGTTTTACATCCCAGTTTAAAGCTTTTAATGGGACTTAGCCAACTCGTGAAAAATGAATGGAGGTCTTATTGAGCAAAGGAACAATGATTGAGCACTTACAGTTTCAGTATGCAAGGTTTGATTCTGTAGTTAGGTTACTGTCGGCACTTTTGATCCTGTTGGTTTCTCCAGTTTTCTCCAACTTGCTAAAAACAGAATGATGGATGGATTGGCTGTGTGAAACTGCTATGAGCGGTGAATGAATGTGCCAGTGAGTATGTGTGTAGTGGTCTGATTAGTTATCCTATCCTGGCTGCATTCCAACCTCGTGCACGGTATTCCTCGGACAGTCTTGGAATCATCAAATACCAGAAATAAAACAAAATTATTTTTTTCTTGCTGACTTTTTAATCTTGTGAAGGCTGTATTCTGCACCCTGTATTCTGCACCCTGCCCTTACCCCCTTCACCAAGCACAAAGACAATAAATGCAAGTATGTGAGTGTGTGAAAGTGCTTATGTCTGTGTGAATAAAAGTGCACCTGTCATGCGCATCCACGTGACCGTGATTTCAGTGCCAACTAAAAGGCTTAACAGGCTGGTAAAATATATAAGATGGAGATCTAAGATGGATGTCAGACTATAAGATATGATCAAATTCCACAGAACCGGAGGCCAGAAGGTTGAACGTTTTTGTGTCACCCTGGTTTCAAGTTTGTGCACTTATAATGCCAAGAGAACATTATTGTTATTAATTCTGCTACGAATGCAGATGATTCACTGAGTGCCTACAGATAAGTGCTGTTCCATACCAATTTTTTTTGTCACACTTCACTGCACTGTGAAATGAGATGTTTTGCCAGCTCTATCACACCTGACTCGGATCATCTGCTATCGAATCCTCTGTGAATTCACAGGTTGCATTCCTGGGAACTAAAAGTCAGATTGTTCAGATTTTTTGCATGCGGCACTTGAATGATGCCAGAGGCGAAAATAGTCTGGTGTTGTCATTAAGAGAAAGAAGTAAACATCTTTCATTATTATGGATTTTTTTCCCAGTGTATTTTATAAAATCAAATCAGTAAAATCTGACACTTTTGTTGTTTCAAAGGACATAATTTGCAGCAAGCTATTAGTTTGTAACAGTGTTCCATATTTCACAACCCAGCTTGCATTTAATGGTCAGAGAGAGAGAGAGAGAGAGCAAGAGAACCTAACAAGCTGTCTTCACATAAATATTCTCAACAGTGTCCAAATTGGATTGCATTTGCTGTTTGAGATAAAGACGCTATTTGACAAGTTATGATTATACAGATATTTGCAGTATTATCCGTTGTCTGGATTTAGCAGTTGTGTTTAAGTCATGAAGTTATATCCTCAAAAGGTCAAATCTGTTACTAAACCAGTTAAAAGCTGTCTTCATACAAGTAACTCATTTGATTTCTCTGTGTTTTAATTAAGCCCATCATTGATTAACCATAGGCCAACCTGTGGCATAGGCGACAACCAAAACACGCATTTCCTCAAGTGTCCGCTTGGGACTGGCTCCAAAACTCAGTCAATCCCCATAGAATGCCATGTTAAAACTCGTTAATACAACAGAAATAAACATGTTTACAGCCAGGTACAAGAAACAGTTTTAGTCCCCATAGCTAGATTTACTGTAGCTAGATTTTATGACAGTGGTACAGTGGGTGAATGACTTATGTAATTTATCAGTTAAATTATCTTAAGCCATAAATTAATGGTAACACCCATAGACGTAAAGACAAGCCCAACGCCACACCATGTGACCTTCACATCTCCTGTTCATGGATACACACACAAAAAAATGAAAGGAAAAATAATAAAGTATGGCTTTTATGAAAGTGTGGCTAGGAAAAAAAAACATTCTCTCTAAAACAATATACTGTAGGGCATGACTTTGTCATGAAAAAGTGTAAAAAAACATGAAAAAGTATTTGCCCATTCCTGATTTTTTTCTTTTTGCACATTTGGTCACACTTAAATGACCCACTATTAATCACAATTTAAAAACACTTAGATTTACTTGTATTAAAAATGTGCAATGTTTGAAAAGAAATGTATGGGAAACTGGTAAGAGGAAACAAATTATGCAGTTTTATAATATCTTAAACATGTAACAAATGTTAAATTAAAATCCCTCGAATGGTATACTCCATGTGTGTTATCTCCTTTTCAACTTGGCTAGCGCAATTGGCTAGCACATACTTTGGCTGTTTTTGAGACGCTCAGCGTGCATGAGTGCAGTTCTGACTTGGGTGTGATGTGGTGTCACACCGAGGTATATATGGTTACTTGCTGATGCTCCTGTGGTCTCCAAAAGCTAAAAGTAGCTTCTGCCAAACTGCCTTACTTATATAGCCCTTTCCGGTGTCTAACATTTATTGCATTCTTGTAAAAATAGTTAACATTGAAGGTAGCTCGAGCACACAACTTATTTTTTCCCCAAACTACCACCTGGAAACTTTTTATAATAAAATTAGCTTTTCAGCACAACTGGTGATTGGTTTCCTCAGTCATCTTATCATCTACATTAAATGTGCCATTATCACACAGCCACTAGGGTCAAACTTGCTCATATGATTAATTTGCCTCATATGATTAATTAGATTTCTAGATTAATTACATAAGTTAGCTCGTTATTATTGATGCAATATTGACAGCACTTGCTAATATACAAACTTATCATGTCTGTCAAGCATGGTGATGATTTGAACTTTCCCAATAACCAGGGAAACTTTACTTTATACTAGAATATTCTTGTGAATATGTGAGGTCATCTGTCCAGCAGATCAAGCCGGGCTAAATTGGATCATGCATCCCAATAACACCAGCAAATTGGCATCCAAATTGCCAAAGTAGAAAAAAATTGCTTCCTCAACCAGACCTCAAGTCCAGACCACAACTCCGTTGAGACACTGTGGTCGGGTCTGAAGAGAGCTGTGCATAAACAAAGAATTTCAAACATCAGTGAACAGAAGCAAAAGTGGAGTGGCCAAATGGGAAATTTCTCCAAATTGACCTAACAGAAAGTGTTTACTTCAAGCTATTGTTGCTAAAGGAAGAAGGATCTACTGGATTGTTGAAATGTTACTGGATTATAGGGTGTACTTATCTTATAATAAGTTTTAAAGTTTTAACTTTTATGAAGTGATTATATAATAACGGACATTTATAACGTTCTCATGATTGATATACTGTAGATACGTGCATGCTATATATGCTGATGTTTTGATCTCATGCGCTAGCAAAGATTTTAGTAAATTAGGGTCAGTGGCATTGTAAACATCAAAATAGCCATTACTGTAACAAGAGCAATACTGGTTAGAAACAGAGAGGATAAAGGTAGGTTTGTGTTTTAAAGTGTAGTTTACACATCCCAAAGGTATATGAGTCACTCCATGTAAAATGTTTTGTGAAATCATACCGGGAATAAAAAAAAAATATATATATATATATATATATATATATATATATATATGTATAGGAGAGACTTTTAACTGCAAACACGGTGAAACCTTAAATAAATAAGTTACCGTTTTTATACCATATTGGAGTATAAATCTTTAAAGCCTTAATTCCTAGTAAAAAAATATAGAAAAGGGAACTTGACAAAAAGTGTTGGGAAATGTTTGACTGTTCATAAAAGATGAAATGGTGTTCCATATCTCAGAGGAAGCATGAGTTATCCAACAATCCCTGCTTTTATATGAATAGGGTAAAAACATTGTGTCTGGATTTGGAGTCAGCATGTTAACATTTGTGCATTTATTTTAAAAAGTGCATTTTTTATTTTTATTTTTCAGGCAGAATGCCCCAGAATGTACCTGACAGAATTCAGCTATAAACATATCTTGTATATATACATATTACATCAGGATCTCCAGTCAGCAGACATTTCAATCCTCACACAGTAAATTGAGCCATAAACTCCAGCATATCTTACAGCACCATAACATCATATTGTCATTTACATTACAATACACGTTTAGACTGAATATTTTAATGACAATATAAAATAGTTATTTTAAAAAAGGCACAGAATTGTTTCATAGCTCAGAAATATAAAAATTAGCATGATTTTAACAATATTGCAATAAAAAGTAGCTTTCAATAATTAAAGATAAAAAATTAAATATTACAATAAATCTATAAAAAAAATAATCCAATTGTGCACATCATATAAAAATACATCCAGGTATAAAGACATTTCTTTTGTTTTAATTATATTCCATCCAAGTCCTTTCTGCAGCACACACACTCAGGCAAGTATCTGTGATCGCGCACTTTGTTGCTGACAGTGATTTATTATAACTTGTCATGGTCTGTATAGAAATATTTCTCCTTTATACTGTATCACAGTGCAGTTTCATCGAATTCTCTATTCTTATCGGTCAGAAGTTACAAAGCACCCGAACATTACTGTTGCTGTCAGGAGTTCCTGTCAGGGGGGGGTTGAATTCGGGATTATGGTTACACAGCAAATTCCCAGTGTTAACTGAACACCCTACAGTCTTTATTAAGGGCCAGTTGGACTCATGACGTGTTCAATCAACACTGAGAATTTTACCATGTATGAGCAATTCCTCAGTGTCAGGGGGCCCTTAAGAATGTTATGCAATTAAAAAAAAGGTTGGCTTTCTTAATGTTGGGGGCCAATAGATTTGGCATTCAAGGGGAACAGAATCTCTAGGGCTGCCCCTAATTGCTATAGAAACAATATACAGATTTGTGGTTGATCCATATAACTTACTTTTAAATATAGATTTGTTAATACAGGGATATTTTAGGAGTATGAGGAGAAGTTTATGTAACCTTTTTTTGGAATGAGTCTCCAGTGTCAGTGACAGATTATTATTACTTCTTGGTAATGTTCTGTATATATTTTTTTATCTTATTAACTTAAAGAAAAAAAAGGCAAAACTGCTTATATTTTTAAATGCTTTACTAACAAACTCATTGCCATGGATAAATAGAGGAAAAATAATGTGTAATTCTTTAATGAATAAAACATTGTAGTCATTGACAAAAAAAAAATTTGGACTTAAATATAAATATTAATTATGAACGGTAACCCAGAAAGCAACTGGATGTGGGCCACATCTGGCAAGGATGTGTCTCTTAAGGCCCACTTGTGGCACTAATGAGAAAAACAAAATAATTACGGAACACAAATTCTAGGAAGGTATAAAGTCATGATTGCTTTGAATTGTTTTTAGATGTTTTTCCTACGAAAGTACAGCTGCTCAGGTAATAATGTGTTTGATAAATGTGTGTAAAGTGTTGTTTAAAAATTGTTTTTAACAACTTGCAGACTCTATAAATAAGTGATAAGTGTTCAGGTGTGCTTTTTCCCCCCGCACTTTGGTACAGTAAGTGAACCAGAGCAGGACTTTGACTTAGCAGATTATTGTTTTTGGATTTTCACTTGTAATTGAGCCTGGGATTAATTAGACTTGAGATCAATTAATCTAAGACTTAACTTGGATTTTTATGTACAGTCGTGACTGTCACAAAATAATATCATCAAGAACAACAAGAACAACAACAGAATCAGAAAGCAGCTAATTCACCAGATGAGCTTATGCTGAATGTGAACATCATCACAAAAAAACCAACAAACAAACAAACAAAAAACAGCAAGGGTGTAGACAAGGTCATGCTTGTGCTACTAAAGTATATGTCCTTCAGATCCGCGACTCTTTTCTGTCATTAACGCTTTTGGACAGCTGTGGAACCAGAAAGTCAGAGACAGAATTTACTGCTTAGACTAGAACAGACACTTTCTCATTCATGCAATCTTAGTCAAAGCACTTGGCTGATGGGTTTCTTGACCTGCACCGTCTAAAACAGTGTTTTCTGTGCTGAGAGATTGCCCTCTTCCTGCTTATTATCTAAAACTCCAGTATCACAGTGCTGTCACTGTCAGAAGACGCTGCGCTGGACCAGAGGGCATTCTCTTGATCAATAACGCTGCCAAACTCAGCACTCCACTCAAACTTTACAATCGATAACTAGTTAAAAATGATTTAAGCGCTGAGAGACTACCTTTAAATATTTCATAACAGTCAGTATGTCAGTTTTGGCTTTGAGGAAAATACCAATGTTTGACATTTTATTAAAAAATTACCTGCTTTGTTCTAAAAGTTACAAAAGTGTAATATTTATTCTATTAATGTTTTACAAAAATGATTTAAATGGGACTGAATTGGCATTTTTTCCTGGTCTACAATATAATGTTCTTTATTTCTACCTCCCCATGAACCTCCATTACAAATTCAGTATAAGTCTATATAAGGCTGACTTTAAAATGGAGTGTACCTGAGATTTGCTGGACTGGTTTGTGCTGAATTCAGAGTACGACATCTTCTGCAGTGTAGTCACACAGGTCAGGAATCGGATGTACTCATCTCTCACCTAATCACAGAAAAAGACAAGGATTTGTGATGCAGCTGGATGTAACCGATGCAAGTTAAACATCTGGAATTGAAAAAAAAAGTTGTATTAAATATTTCTAAAATATGGCGCATTCAGTCACATTATTTGAATCCTTTACATTTAACTGACTTTTTTTTTTTTTTTTAAAGGGTCTGTATTTAAATAGCATCTCCAGTTCTAACGTCTTTATTTCAGTGACGTTAACTGAAGTAAACAGACCTGTTTGGAGAGCAGACAGTGCATGATGAACACTAGCACCCCCTGCAGGCTGTTAAGGACTGTGAAGATGTAGGACATGACCAGTGTTTCGTTATCAAACTGAAAACACCCAAAGATCCACATGGTGCCGAGAACACACAGCTGAGCAACGGCAGTGATGGTGAATGTCCTGTAGGGGGAGACAAAGAGCAAGTGTAGTACACAGTTTAGGCACAAATCTTGTTAAAAGGGAGGTCACACTTTAAAAATAAGAAACTTAAATTCAAATTGCTGACTATTCAGTTAAATACATGCTTACACATGCATATTTATTTATTAGGATTTTTTTTAAATGTTACTAAATTTAAACAACCTAGGTTCATGTGGAAAATGCTTACTTGATTTTTTTTAGGCTGTTTAGGTCAGGGTTGAGGGAGTTGAATTTCTCCGCCAGCTTCGACACAGTTATCAAAAAGAAGACCGCATTGACCTGACACAACAATAACGAGATTTTACTGAGGTAACAAAAACTAATAAATTATTTATATTTTTAAATTTATTTATTTTTAATAAAAATACATTTCACACCAGGATCAAATAATATGTTTTTTTAATACTTACAACAATTATGACACAAACAGGGCCGAAGAAGCTCCAGATGAACCCCTTTTCCAGATTGAGCCAGCAGCTGCGCAACGATGCATGACAAAAACGCAACAGTTTGTCAATGACTTTCAATTTTATTAAGGACATCCTCAAAATAATGTTTACTGTATTTGTACATAGGGGTGATTCCCACAGACAAGAATTCAACTGTCAAAATCAAGAGCAAAAACCTGTTCACGGATTAATATTGGTAATCTAAGGGCAGTTGCTATAGCAGCCTATAACTATTTACATGCATATACTGTATAACATTAACATGTAGACGAGATGGGACTGCTTTTACACAGGACATGGTGGTTACATGTTGCCATGGTGACCACAGAGTCTCAGAGTAATAATAACAGTGGCACAGTTTCCATTATTTCACCAGATGTACCACAAAACCACATAAGAAAGCTGAATAAAACTTAAAAGTAAGAACAGTTGTGCTAAGACTTTCCAAAAGGTCTAGCTCATCCCAACATATTTATTTGATTATAATGGTAGGGGGTATATTGTAAATACTTTAAACTGTATACTCAATACCGTATGCTTTAAATAAAAGTCATTGTATTACTACAATGAAAAAGTCTCTTTATCCTTATTTAAAATTTGTGTTTATAGTACACAATACCAGGTTTAAGTGTTTCCTGTCAGAAATAAATAAATAAATATGTGCTTCCGTGTACCGTAGTGCAAAAAAACATTTACATTCACCGCCTTTAGCGGACGACCTTATCCAGAGCGAGTTACACTCTATCTTGTTATACATCTGAGCAGTTGAGGTATAAGGGCCTTTCTTAAGGCCTCAATGTCAACAAATTGATGATCCTAGGGTTCCACCTGGGACTTTTTGATCATTTGTCCAATTCTCTGTGATAGAAGAGTGTTGTCCCTTTACAACGTATAAATTAGCTCTGTCCTTTGAGTGGGAGGGGCACACGCTCTATTCCTTGTTAATCATAGCATCACTAGCCAATCAAGAGCATCTGTGAGCTGAAGTATGCGTAAGAGGGTAGATAACCCATTGGAGTTAATTTGGTTAGGAAAAGATGGCTTCTTGTCTGTGGTGCATATACACACACACACACAATACAGATGTGGTACATAGAGATTGGTTAAAATCAGAAAAAGAACATGTATTGTAAACTCACTAGCGCGGAGTTCCATATCCTTCATAATTGATGCCGGCTGATATGATAACAATCAGAGCCGGGATTCCATAACCCGCGGCCATTAGATATACACGTTTCAGAGTGGTGTTGAAGACCAGCACCACCATGCGGAATAGCTGCACGCCTTCCAGACACATCCAGCAGAACACCGCGAGGAAGAAGAAGTGCAGCAGACCCGCCACCACTGAACATCCCACCTGGAGTTTCGAACAGAAAGGAGGGGAAACACTCAGAAAAATATTTCACTTACTGGAGAGGTTATGTTCAGAGGAATCCAATTACTTGAGGAATCTAATTTTGAAGGAACACTTTGTAATGGGGTTTGTGCTGCACTGCATGGATTGATCTCATAAATTAAATTACACAGCATCTAGGCTGAGCTCCAAACAGCGCAATGTGTACTAAGTTTTAAACAGTAAGTGGCATAAAATTGAATAAAATGCTTGGGTCTTTTCAGTGTTATGGAATTTAAAGAAAAACATAAAAAAATTGTCCATTCATGCCAACGTGACTATCAGGGGTACTGAGCACCAGGTCAGAGCAATAAATGATATGTATATTTTGTCTGTATATTATAGTTATATCTCTACATCTGTAACATGTCAGCATGACTTCTTTCATGCCTACAGTTGAAAAGAAAAGACTTTTTAAGTAGACTGACATCAGATGTTTATTCATTTATATCCAAAAATTGATTACCTTATATTGAGATGTTAACAACAACAACAACAAAATTTAAATTATATGAGCTCAGAAGTTTACATCATTTATTCATTTATTTTCTATAGCGCTTATCCTATACAGGGCCGTGGGTGGCCTGGAGCAGGGTAACACACATCACCATTTCAGGACAGACACATTCGCACACACATACTGTAAGGTTTTGTATTATCATGCGAATGCTCCCATGCCTCTATGCCCATAAAACAACTACGTCATTGTGCTTCCTGATTCTATGGTAACATTTCCTATATTCTGTATCCAGATGAATATACAAACAACTTGTGTCTCCTGGAACCCATTTGTTTAACCAGAAAACGCTAATGTATTTCCTATCTTCTGTCAGTCTCCGGGTCTCTCTATGACGTGCATGTTAATGGGTGGTTCTTTTGATTTACGGGATCTATATATTTTTTCCCCACTTCTACATTTAAGCATGTTTTTTTAATTGTAATCCGAAAAATTCAATTCAATGAATTTTTATTTAAGTTCTTGAAAGAATGGACATTATAAAAAGTAGCTTTATAGAAGTAAAGATGTAAAGTACTAAGTCCTGAGACAGCTTATTTTTTCGTATGTAATGAAATGAAATAATTTAGATTAAATGAAAGAAATGAATGTTTTGCTGTGACATGCTTAAAGATACAATTAAAAAACTCAACTTCAGGAGCAACCTCATTTCCCCCCTCGTCTGTTCCAACCCCTCAGCATTGAGCATCACTATTATACTAATTACCAGCCTGATCATCTGTAATCATCTTCACCTGTTCACATAGGTTTATGCTTATTTTTTTATGCTTGGATGATTCATAGGTGACTGTGTGGTTTAACAACAAAAAAAAACAATTATCTGAAACTGCTCAGCTACAGGGATTGCACTGAAAATGAGAGCCATAAAAGACCTTCAGAAAGGAAGCCTAAAGAATTTTTCCCCAAGTCTACGTTAAAATATTGAAAGTCTGTCTCTTTGGTAACAAAATATGAAGAAATGAGTGCTGCTCAAGACTTTTGCAATCCAGAAGTGACGGTATCGAAAAAAACTTGCCGTTGTTATGGTTTGTTTCAGATCTGTTACACTTATACTACTTCCCCTACTGTTTTTTGCAGTGTTTTTGCAAAAGATTCCACCGTCTTTAGGGAAAATTAGAGTGACTAAGCATTGCAGTCAACTTCTTTACTAAGTTCCTTTCTAAAGTTCCCTTTAAAATCACATGATGAAATACACACTGGGGAAATTCTGAATATTACTTTGAGCTCTTTTCTTATTTACTTTAATTGCAATGCATGAAATTTTAACCAGAATGTTGTAGCTCAGGTACCTTGTTCCCTGTTTGGTTGATGCCGACGAGGAAGATTAAGTCGGCGATGAAGAGGCTGATGCAGAGGTGCAGATGGATGGTGGTGCGAGTGCTTTGGATGGAGCGGATGAGCCAGAAGGTCAGTATGCAGATGAACAGGCAGATTAAAGACAACGAGAGTCCAATCCAGGTGATCAGCTGAAGCTCAAACACGTCCTATCGCAAGGACAGAAAATGCAAAATACTGATGAAGAGCTAAATCACCATTAAGATTCTTAATCGTGACTGAATAGCTTGACGATTTCCCAAAGTTAAAATATATTTTATTATTGCCTCATGTACAAAGTCACCTACATCTAGCTCATGGAGCGCCATTAGCACAGCAAAACTGCTGAGGTGTGTGCATGAGCAGACGGAGTAGTTGGTGGTATTTTGGATTACGTTGCAGCCTTCAGTAGACCACGCACCCCCTTCCAGCTTGGAGTCCCAGAAAACACAAACTGATTTCAATTGTGTTTCCTGTTAAAGAAAAAGCAATTCAATTTTAAAAAGATTGGTCATTAAATGCTTTACTAAATGTAAAAGCTTGATAATTTCTTAAAAGCCTGGAATTCGGATATGATAATTAGTATGATTAATACTTTCATTTGCAGGAGACATTTTTGGGCAGATGAGGTCAAAATAATATGTTTATCAAAATGATGACTTATTATAATAAAAAATAATTATCAATTTGCCTAAAATTATTTCCCCAAAATGACCTCCTCGTTTTGGAACACAGCACATTTACAATTATAGCAAGCACTGGTCTGGCTTAGTTTTAAGCTCTTTGTACAAGTTGCCATGTGCTCATATTCATGTTCTCCTCCTTTCCTCCTGCTACTGTATGCTATTAATGCTATAGATGAGTCTCACTAACAAGTGATTTTCTTATAGCCACACAGCTATTTATTGTAGTTCCAATCGTCTAAGTTCTTTTGTAAAAGGATTTGAAAAAAAAGAAAAGAAAAGAAAACCAATTATCCTTTTCCTTTCACTTTACAATTATGTGCCACTTTGTGTTGGTCTACCACATAATATCCCCCAAAGAATTACATTTGCATTAGTGGTTGTAACGTGACAAAATATGAAAAAGTTCAAGGGGTATGAATACTTTTGCAAGGCACTGTAGCTCTGATTTCTACTGTCGTTTTTTTTGTGGTGCAGCTTCACCAAGTGTTTAAGTGAGCTTCAACCACGGTCATTCACAATTTTTTTCTGATCAAGTGAAGTCGACAGCTCAGCACTAGCCTTCCAGGTTTTAATAACATTTTTATTAACACACAGTTTGAATGGCTTTAGCATGGGAGATTATTTATCTCTCTCCACTTTGCATATGATGCCATTTAGGTAGTTTCATTTTTACAAAAAACATACGCAGCACATTCATGAAATTTACATACTTTTCTCTCTTATTCACATGCAAAATGGTGTGTTACTTGGGCCTATTATATATATATATTTTGAGATATTTTGAATGACATAGGCTGTACACTCTTAATAAACAAAAGACAAGGGATGTGATTTGGAAGGTATCGATGAGTAATCATAATAAAATATTTCATGTGATGCTCAGGGATCTCAGTAAAATGGATCTAGCTGTATTCATTTATAAAGTAAAATCTGTTTGGTGGCCAAAGGCTACGCATTTTACAAAATATGTTCTGTAGCATAAGAGACGCAATTGCACTCCTACTTCTTTATTGTCTCCAAAGGATGTTTAGAATAACAATTTGCATCAGTTATTAAAATCCCAATAAAAACATAATCATTAAAACACTTAAATAATCTGTTGCATACAGTATAGTTGTTAGTGCAGTACCTGCAGGTGAGAGAAGTTGAGAGTGATCGGATTCTTTAGATGAGCCGTGTTCGGGTTTGTGACTGCTATCGTCACTACTTTTGAGTTGAGCTTGCATCGATCTACAGAGATTTTACTTCTATTGGAGAAGGTGTTGATGAGTGAACTATTCAGACTCCGGTATTCAAACAGGGACGTCGATGCAAAGCCTGTTTAACAATATACACAAGCAGGCAGAGTGAGAGGGGACACTGTCTGTACCACTCTGTTCTGTTCGTTAATCATCAAACAATATTCCATTGATGGAGACATTTTTAGCATTACAACTATTACAATGTGTGTCAAAATACTGACTTTTTATGTATAAATCAGTTATTCTATACTATAAAAGTCTATTAGTCTCTGTCTCTGGATTAAAATACTCTTTTCTATATATGTTTCTGAGTGGACCACGTAAAGGTTAAAGATTAAATCAGGCATAATATTGTTAAAGATTTATGTAAAGCACAGCATAAATAACAGTCTGTACCTTGATAAGAATCTCCTACTGCTGCTTCCCAATGGCTATTAAATTCTGTATCATTGGTGGACAAAGAAAACATGCCATGTGGAGCATTTGGACTTCTTTTCACCAATATCTGGACTCCTGCAAAACAAATATGATATGCATAAATATATATGATAATTGCAGGATATTATTGTATAGCTGATTAGACTATGAAACTATGACACTAAATTATAATATAATTAATAAGGTCCATGTGTATGGAGTCTGATGGCTGTATTAGTCTCTTACGTGCACGAAGATATGATTTACTGATATCGCTCTTCGTCTGCAGCTGTCCAATCAGAGGGAGGATGTTTTCAACCAATTTAAACAAAGCTGTGATAATCTTGGTATCTGTTAAAGATGTTTTTGAAAGAAATCTGTCTAATGCCTCAAGAAGAATCTGTAAAAGTGAGAGAAAGAGAGGATACAGCAGGTTTGTTAAAATTGATCCAATGGTCAAGGATTAAGCAAACATGCTATTACAAGCAATTACTAAATATTTTGTGTTTTTTTGTTGAGTATTGTTTGTGTTTTTTAGGATACCAGATAAATGGTACCGGTGTCTAAATGGTGCCTGAATCGACATGTTGGATAACGTTAAAGAATGGCTTTTAATAAAAAAAAAAAACATATATTAAAAGTTTAAAGCATACATAAATATAAGTACATACATCCTTAGTGAGCTACCTCTACCTGCTTCCGTCAGAGCAAGTGTAATTACAGTGTTTACACACAGCATTCCTGTCCTCATCAGATACTCTTTCAACCTACTATAACTAATATCCTGAATTGTGCTTTTAAGTCAGAATGTGAAGACAACACAAACACTCACATTACTACAGAGATTAGATGGATTTGTATTATTAGAGCTTTCTGACTCGCGTTCATGTGCTTTTTCTCAGTCGGGAAATTATTTTTCACATGTGAAACCTCACGGTGAGGGTGATAATACATCTTATCTCTGTTTTAGAGAACCAGAGGACAAATATTTCAATTGATTGAAACGCACCGTGTTCTAGTACATACAGGCCAACCCTAGCCATAATGGTATTAGGTTATTGTTAAGCAAAAGAGCAAATGATAGTTTTTTGTCAAAATTGTTTGGTTATATTTATCCAATTTTAGATTATTTTGCAAAGCACAATGAATTCACCTGCCACAGTTTTGTCCCAAATAAATAAACCAGCCTACAGTTGTGTTTGTTGCTGTGTAAATATGCAGTTTAGTGGCATTAATACGGTTGGTTAATTTTATTTTATTTTTTTATATGTAACGATATATTATACGTAAAGATTCTAAACATAGAATATATAGTAATTGTCAACAAAAAATATTTTGTTATAGATAACCATGTGTGCCTCTGGGCAATAATTTGCCAAAATGAGTAAAAATAAAAAAAATGGCTTTCCATTTTGCTGTCAAACTTTTCATCTGCTCTTGTTTCTGCATGATCAACGTAGGGACTTGTATGGCAGACAGTAAACATGAACAGATTTAAAAAAATGTCTTAAAACATAAAGCTGTCAACCATGGGAAAGTTTTCAGGATGGCATTTGTTTGCACTTTGCAGTTTCTAAATAAATCTTTTTGTCCTCTTAATTTCGATAAAACTTCTGATTATACCTTATTTTGTTAATGTACTTCAACTTAAATCATATTAAATGTAACTAAAATGCTTAAAATGCACAACATCCTCCTTTACATAAATCAATAATTTCTCTCAAACTGCAAAGTGCCATAAGAGGAATTTCTCTTTTTGTGGAGAGAGATCACATCACCGTGTCACTAATTCTTTCCCCAGTGTGCCTCTAAGGGTTTTATTCCTTACTACATGCAGCACAAGTGATGTGTCCAGTTTGCTGCTAAAATGTAATCAAACTAGCACTTAGATCAGTGCCTTTAAAATAAAACAATTCCTCAGTTACTTTCTGTATATAAACCTAGCATGTGTCTGTTATAAGATTTGTCCCACAGCGGGGAAATTTCTTTAACACATTTCCCTACACATTCAACAATATTTCTTTTATATTACTTAATATAAATGCATTGATGGAAGTTTATTTATTTTAGTTTCATCTGAAAGTCAGTAATTTAGGCAAAGTTACCTCTAACATCCTCTCTCCAGTCGTTTCCTTCTCCTTACATTTGCTCTGCAACTCTAGAAGAAGCTGATTCAGGTCTTCAGAGATCTGTGGAGAACAGACAGAGGAGGGAAATGATAACTACGTAGATCATGTATGCTGTCCTTACACATCAGGCACTACAGAAAGTTGGTGCAATTTTTCATAGAGAATATTCTCAGAACAACTTGCATGTCCAAGTATGATTAAGCGTGAGACACCAGTGGTAATCTTCAGAAATATTGAGAAGAACCAGATTCGAAAGAAAAAAAAACCTACATATTGTACCTGCACAGATGGATTTTCACTATAAAGATCGTCACATTTCAGTTCTAAAGAGAAAATAAATCATAGGTGTTAAAATTTTTAGGCATACACTTACATAATCTTGATTATTTCCTATAAATGTATAGTTCCAGGTGTTAAATTCTTCACTTAATCAATGGACTACAGGATAATAAACAACTCAAGTGAATGAAATCCTGCTTCAGAGTCACACCTTACCATTGCATTTAACATCTTGACTGGCATTAAACTTCCCCTGCAAGTGACTGGCCACGAAACCCCTATTACATGTGCAGTAATAGGAGCCGATTGTATTATTGCAGGTAGCATTAGAACCACAGATGGTTTCGTTCTTCTCACACTCATTGATGTCTACAATACAAAAAAGGTTTGCTTTTAAAAGTAATATGAACATAAGTCAGAACTTGCCATTTTAATTAGCTTTGCCTAATTAACACACACACACACACACACACGCACACGCACACACACACACACACACACACACACACACACACACGGAGAGAGAGAGGGAGAGAGAGAGAGAGAGAGAGAGAGAGAGACTGGATATCAGGAGCAGCTACTGTAAAAAAGTGAGTGATAACATGTAATAGCTTGTCTTTAGAATTCCGTAAAATCCAATGTGGAAATATACAGTTTATTTTATACATTCAAGAAAAACACTATGAAAAACTATGAAATAACACATACAGTACTGCATTATGTAATTAAGTAACAACAACAGTCAGTTGTTATTTTAATACACCAAGTTCAGCTGTTTTGAAATAGTTCTTGCAAAAACAGTATTGTGTCGAGTGCATTTGCAAAACCCATCAATAATAATATGAAACTTGGCTCTCATGAAGACCATCCCAGGAAAGCAAAACCAAAACTTACCTCTTCTTCAGAGGAGAAGTTAATTTACAGTTACCAGCCTCAAAAATCACCAATTAACAACCAGCACCTCAGATTATCAAATGGTCAGTTGAGATTATTGTATTTTTTGGATGCCTTCACCATTGTTTTACAATGTAGGAAAAAATAAAAATCAGGAAAGACCATGGAGTTAGAAGGTGTGTCCAAACATTTTACCGGTACTGTATATACTGTACCTAAATGATGTATTTTGAAAAGGAGTGATACAGAGTGAGGTATAAGGTATAAGAAAATGCATGGGGGTTATTGAGGAGCGGTGACACTGATGTCAGATGTTCTGATTTGGTTCTAGTACATACCATATTGGCACCAGGTTTTGGTACCCAACCCTAGCATTAATACTGTTGGTTGAGCTTAAAAAAGTAGTTAACTCATGCTTTAATTGTTTTTTTTTTTTGTAAAAAGAAAAACACATGCATTATGGTTCTTAAATATAGCAAAACAAGTTCTAGAGATAGTCAGAAGATTCTAAAAATAGAATATATAAATGTGTAGCTCCAGATGTTACATTCTTCACTTAATCAATGGACTACAGGATAATGAACAACTCAAAAGAATGAAATCCTACTTCAGAGTCACACCTTACCATTGCATTTAACATCTTGACTGGCATTAAACTTCCCCTGCAAGTGACTGGCCACGAAACCCGTATTACATGTGCAGTAATAGGAGCCGATTGTATTATTGCAGGTAGCATTAGAACTGCAGATGGTTTTGTTCTCCTCACACTCATTGATGTCTACAATAAAAAAAGTTTGCTTTTAAAAGTACCATAAACAAAAATTAGAACTTGCCATTTTAATTAGCTTTGCCTAATTAACACACACACACACACATACACACACACACGCACGCACGCACGGACGCACGGACGCACACACATATTGGCACCAGGTTTTGGTACCCAACCCTAGCCATAATGCTATTAAGCATCAGTGTTGAGCAAAAGAGCAAATGCTAGTTTTTTTGGTTATATTTAGTGAATTTTGGATCATTTTTCAAAACACAATAACTTCACCTGCCACAGTTTTGTCCCAAATGGATAAATCGACCTACAGTTATGTTTGTGGCTGTGTAAATATGCAGTTTAGTGGCATTAATACTGTTGGTTGAGATTTAATCAAAAAAGTAGCTAACTCTTGCTTTGTTTTTTTTTTTTTTGTAAAAAAAGAAAAAAAAACATGCATTATGGTTCCTAAATACAGCAAAACAAGTTCTAGAGATAGTCCAAGGATTCTAAAAATAGAATCTATAAACGTAGTTCCAGATGTTAAAATCTTCACTTAATCAATGGACTACAGGATAATGAACAACTCAAAAGAATGAAATCCTACTTCAGAGTCACACCTTACCATTGCATTTAACATCTTGACTGGCATTAAACTTCCCCTGCAAGTGACTGGCCACGAAACTCGTATTACATGTGCAGTAATAGGAGCCGATTGTATTATTGCAGGTAGCATTAGAACCGCAGATGGTTTTGTTCTTCTCACACTCATTGATGTCTACAATAAAAAAAGGTTTGCTTTTAAAAGTACCATAAACAAAAATCAGAACTTGCTATTTAAATTAGCTTTGCCTAATTAACACACACACACACACACACACACACACACACACACACACACACACACACACACACACACACACACACACACACACGCAGATATTGGCACCAGGTTTTGGTACCCAACCCTAGCCATAATGCTATTAAGCATTAGTGTTGAGCAAAAGAGCAAATGCTAGTTTTTTTTGGTTATATTTAGTGAATTTTGAATCATTTTTCAAAACACAATAACTTCACCTGCCACAGTTTTGTCCCAAATGGATGAATCAGCCTAATGTTTGTGGCTGTGTAAATATGCAGTTTAGTGGCATTAATACTGTTGGTTGAGTTTTAATTTAAAAAGTAGCTAACTCATGCTTTAATTGTTTTTTTTTGTGAAAAGAAAAACACATGCATTATGGTTTTAAATATAGCAAAGCAAGTTCTAGAGATAGTCCAAGGATTCTAAAAATAAAATCTATAAACGTAGTTCCAGATGTTAAATTCTTCACTTAATCAGTGGACTACAGGATAATGAACAACTCAAAAGAATGAAATCCTACTTCAGAGTCACACCTTACCATTGCATTTAACATCTTGACTGGCATTAAACTTCCCCTGCAAGTGACTGGCCACGAAACCCCTATTACATGTGCAGTAATAGGAGCCGATTGTATTATTGCAGGTAGCATTAAAACCACAGATGGTTTTGTTCTCCTCACACTCATTGATGTCTACAATAAAAAAAGGTTTTCTTTTAAAAGTACCATAAACAAAAATCAAAACGTACTATTTCAATTAGCTTTGCCTAATTAACACACACACTCATGTACATATTGGCACCAGGTTTTGGTACCCAACCCTAGCATTAATACTGGTACTTTGGTACCATAATGCTATTAAGCATCGGTGTTGAGCAAAAGAGCAAAAGCTAGTTGTTTATTTTTGTTATATTTAGTGAATTTTGGATTATTTTTCAAAATACAATAACTTTATCTGCCACATTTTTGTCTCAAATGGATAAATCAGCCTACAGTCATGTTTGTGGCTGTGTAAATATGCAGTTTAGTGGCATTAATACTGTTGGTTGAGTTTTAATTAAAAAAAAAAATAGCTAACTCATGCTTTAATTGTTTTCTTTTGTGAAAAGAAAAAAACATGCATTATGGTTCCTTAATACAGCAAAACTAATTCTAGAGATAGTCCAAGGATTCTAAAAATAGAATCTATAAACGTAGTTCCAGATGTTAAATTCTTCACTTAATCAATGGACTACAGGATAATGAACAACTCAAAAGAATGAAATCCTACTTCAGAGTCACACCTTACCATTGCATTTAACATCTTGACTGGCATTAAACTTCCCCTGCAAGTGACTGGCCACGAAACCCGTATTACATGTGCAGTAATAGGAGCCGATTGTATTATTGCAGGTAGCATTAGAACCACAGATGGTTTTGTTCTTCTCACACTCATTGATGTCTACAATAAAAAAAGTTTGCTTTTAAAAGTACCATAAACAAAAATCAGAACTGGTTTTTCCTAATTAACACACATACACACAAATGTAGAATGAAATAAAAACCAGGAAAGACCATGGCATTAAAAGTCGTGTCCAAAAGTTTGACAGATAGTAAATATACTTATATAAAGTGTTTGGAGGGAGAGTGATACAGAGTGAGTTTTAATACTGTATAAGAAAATAAATGAGGATTATTCCAGCTGGAGCATTAACACACACACTTTAGGGAATTCTGAGATCAGTGCCATGTTGTTAAAAAAAATAAAATAAAATATGTGGCCTTGATAAAATGGTTTAAGACAATATGACAAACTTCTTATTAATAAAACCTAGTGAATGCTGTAATTTTGTCTTTGGCTAGTGATTTACACAAATCTTACAATTTACTTAATTAATATTCTTTAAGTGATTTTTAAGCCACATTAAATCATGAGGGCTATAATGGAATCTGACCATACAGATAATAACTTGAATTCTGCACTTTTGGCCTAAAATGCTCCAAACTACATGCACAAGGACACATGGACATTCAAAATATTATTTAGCTTATGTGAAAGATGCAATACTTCAAGTAGAGTCAAGTAAAACGATGACCAAAGAACACATTACCATTGCATGTAACCCCTTGGATTGCTTTAAATTTTTCCTGTCCATTGCTGCTCACAAAACCTGGCTTACATGTGCAGTAATATGAGCCAAGAGTGTTTTTGCACTGAGAATTAACACCACAATTGTTTTTCTCACACTCGTTGATGTCTGAAAGGAAACAAGAGTAGAAGTTTTAGTTTTCTTATCCTCAAACTGTTAAATACATCAGAGACAAACAGCTCAGCTTTGCTTGCTAGCTTTTCTCTTGATTACATTCCAGAGGTTTGATTTAGGAGTAAATTGCTGCAGTCTCTTATTTTTTATATGATATTTTCTTATTATATACAGTATATTTCTTACATGTAACCTAATGTAGTGTATTCTGTATAAAGTGGTGTGGTTTAATGCATTAAATGCTCTAAAATGTATCATGATGAAGGTTTACTATAAAACTACAGTAAACACAAGAGTACCTTTAAGAGTCTTTCATAAATATTTACAGAATATACAAATGTGTTTCACAAATCCTTGCTACAATGTCAAATTTATTCCTGTCTCTCTGGTAGACATGAAAGTCAGCTTATTACATTAAGTTCAGATAATGTTACAGCAGAGTTAATGAAAACTATAAAATTATTAACATAAAAAAGTCCTCATGCTTGTTACTTTCATCCCTTAGCTAATTCATGTCTCACCGTTGCATGAAACACTTTGACTTGCATTAAACTGCTTCTGTCCGTTGCTGGCCACAAAACCAGAAACACATGTGCAGTAATAGGAACCAGGGGTGTTATCGCATGCAGCATTAGAGCCACAGATGACTATGTTTGTAGTACACTCATTAATATCTGAGACAGAACCACAAAAGCAGAGGTTTAGGTTTATCCTTAATGTAGCATTAATACAGAAATAAACATCAGAGAATATCACAGACATACTGACCTTTGCATTGTTCACTATTCTCCTGAGTAAAATTAAGAATCCGTGTTCTTGTCTGGTACCCCGTTATACACTGACAGTAGTAGCTACCATTTGTGTTGTAGCAATTTGCATTTGCACCACATATTGGGGCCGTCTCTGGGTCACACTCATTCTCATCTGTATTATAGGATGAAGATCACATATGAAGAATAAATAGAAGAAACATTAGAGAATAAAACATTAGATTCTTCTGATTTTAAATTACAGTAAAGACAATAAATCAGTTATTATCAGTGGTGGAAAGTAAGGAATTAGATTTTCTCATGTTACTGGAATTAAGTTGATTGTTTTACTTATTTAACTTAAACATGTTTTGTGTAAAGTAATTTTATTTATTATTATTATTTATTTTACAAGTAAAAAACATTAAAAAAAAAAAAACAATACACAGCACAGTGGATACAGCACTGAATGATGTGCAGAAGAACAAACTGGCAATGAAATAAAAATAAAGAAAGATGGAGACAGTCAGGTCAGACACCAGTGGTGCAGACTAGGGCTGTAGTGGAAAAATTACGCGCCTTCAAAATGTTTAAAATAGCCCTTACCCTCCTCTGACTAGTTTTAATGCAGTTTTAAAATTTGCTAAAAAAAAATTTTAGATCGGCTTTTTAACAACTCAGGTCAGGCTGAGGCCACACTACACAAGTTTGTACAGAAATTTTGTATAGGATTCAAAATGGTGCCAAAGCCCAAGTGTTGTGTCTTGGTACAGTTTAGAAGTGACAAGTGTGTGAGGAGAGCAGACTGAGAACAGATTTCTCCTGAATCACAATATATCAGTGTTTGATCTTTTCAGAGTCGACTCTGGACGCTGTTGTGTGTATGCACTGGTCACCAACTCACCTGGGAATGTGGCCCGTCAATAGCCAATCAACATAAGGAGTTGGGATCTTTCACTCCCCCCGGTCATTCATTCATTCATTCATTCATTCATTCATTCATTTAATAATTTCTTTCTTTCTTTATTTATCATGTGGTGACATGTTTAAAAAAGAAACATCATGTGCGCGTGTGCTTGATGAGCAAGTGGGTAAATTTACAGTTGAAATAAACTAAAGCCAAGTTGTATGCAGAAATGGTGCTGTTTTTTAAATAAATATTAATACTAATCAGTTTATCATATTAAAAGTGCTGCTGCCTGTCAAGGCTGCCTTAATACTGGGGCTGAGCTGAGCTGAAGGGCCTACTGAGATTAGGGAGCCATAAAAAAAGAAAAAAAAAATCACAGTTTTGTCACTTGTTAAATTTTATATCCATCACTTTATATTCATGTTTGTGGCTGCCGATTGAGCCAATTTACATTTGACTCTTGTGGGCACCGTGAAACAGAATGTAGAGGAATATTTGGGCATTTGAGGTAATCAAATGCCGGTAACAGGTGAAAATTTGGCTTGCTAGGGAAAAAATGTCAAACAAGAAGTTAGAGTGTTGTACTCATAAAAGTAAATTGTTACAGGAGAGAAATTATTCTGGGGTCTCTGTATTATTATTTCGCTTTGACTATTTGGCAACACTGATGATCCCTCACCTGGTGCAGTCATTAAGTATATGATCCACCATTTTTGAGTCGTCATAAAAAATCTGCAAAGCCAGGTTAATAGTCTATACTTCTAGTCTTATCACAATCTTTTAAGATTGTGAAAGTCATATAGTGTGGCTTCAGCCTCATTCGTATTGTTTTACCAGATCAAATCGTAGTGACCAGTCACATTGCCTTAAGGATATACAAAGATTTCTGAAGTTGGGAAATTGCAAGCCTCCTCATGCTGATGCCAACAAATAAATAAAAATAAAAAAGTGAAAAACAACAACATAAAATTGTGTTGTGAATATTCATTTAGATTATTATAGGGCGAGCCAGGTAATAATGTGATACATATACTTCTATTTTTTTATATAATTTTATGTCTCATAAAATTATATAAACATACTTTATATTTATAAACCAACCTCTTTTTTTATACCACTACATCCCAGGTGTTCACCCAGCTAAAAGTTGGCCTGTTATAAATCTTGTGTGAACATGTTTTATTTTATCTCACTTTAATTTTTAATCACATTCCCTTAATTAAACTACATTTATATCTTCTTGTCATTTTTGTACTACACAGGAAGTACTCCCATCCCCCTCTGTTAAAACAGTAATGAGTACATTTTAAATGAGTTACTTTTTGACTTTTTGAGTAGATTTTTAGACTGGTACTTTTACTTGAATAGCATGTTTTAGTGCACTTTCCACCTCTGGTTATTATGATGAAAGCTCTTAGGTGACTGAGCATATTGTTGTTTCCTCTATAAACTGTGTGTATTAATGCTAAAAGATTACATAACACAGATGACTTCAGCTCAGTTTTTAAGAAAACTGTTTGTTTTCGGGACAAAATGCAGGCATTAAATTATGCATGCACAAAATCATTATAATATTTTTTGCAGGTTTGTCCTTACCTACACATCCGTTAATGCCAATTTCATATCCTTTAGCACACGTTACTTGAGCGGTCACGTCCTTCAACTCAGCGAACAGAAGACCTGCAGGAAAAGATTTAGCTTTAGATCAGTTTACAACTGGATATCTGTGTTACTGCTAATCAGTGTTGGGTGTAACACGTTACTTTGAGTACTTGGATTACTTTTTTGACGTAACGAGTAATCTTACGCATTAGGTCCACCATTTAAATACTTAGTTATTTAGTCATTTTTTTTAATCATTCCCAATCCTTTAGTGTGTGTGTGTGTGTGTGTGATAGTCTCCTACAAGCCCCACCCCCGATAACCTGCCTCCCTCTGTTTATCCCCCTACAGTATCTCACCTACAGTATGCGGTTTGACTATACGAGGACCGATGCGCAGAAAGATGGAAACGTTATCACAGCGACAAAACTCGTGGTGAATCATAATGAACCGTACTTACGGCCACAGCTCAAAACCGTGTAGGTGAGATAGGGGTATTAGTAGTTAACAGATTATAGGTCAAACTTCGCTGAGTGATGATGGTAGAATAATTATAAAGGTCTTGACTTAAACAACATAGTTGTCATTTTCTGCAATGGAAAAGTACTCGAACTAGTTACTTTTATCAATGTAACTGATTACTTTTTTAAAGACAGTAATTTTGTAATGTAATTAGTTACTTTAAAAAAGTAACTTCCCCCAACACTGCTGATAATAGTAGTAGTAGTAATAATAATAATAATAATAATAATAGGAAGAAGAAGAAGACATAATACGAAATTAAAATGTAGGAAAACTATATGGCATGATAATTGGTACAGCAACATATATGATATCAAGAAATGTAATAAAGAATACAATTGAACAACATTTTAAAACAATTAAATAAAAGTTAACTGAATTATAAATTCCTGAATACTGAAACAGAAAGTTCTTTAAATGAAACTGTAAACAAATAAACAAGTAAACGGTAATATTTTATATACAAATTATAAAAATTATAATATTTCAAAATTTCAAATTTCTATTTACTCTAATATATCTAACTAGATCATACCATGATATCAGATCTGATTTGTCTTCAGCAAAATGCATTAGATAGATAATAATCCCACTGATCTGGTTACTTTTAGTTAAATCTTGTGTGTTGGTCTGATGTTATAATTACAATTTATTTACAATGTTTACAAATTACAAGGATACAATAATAATGTATTCTAGTTGCATAAAACACTTGGATTGAGCTACTGAACCCAACTGCAGCTTCAAGCACTCTGTGTCTGACCCGTGTTAATATGTTTAACTTCAGTCATGTTTATAACCATTATATTGACTTGCAGGTGGTTATGAGGTTGTGCCCCTTTAAAAGATCTTGCAATCATTATGTGGAGGCATCAAACATGCAGGCAGGACAAGCGAATATTTTATGTCTTATAAACAGCGAGATTTTTTTTATACACAAAACACACCTGTAGTTGCTTCAACCATTCTCAGCGTGTATTGTGGTGAGACTCAAAATGATGATTAAAGACTGAAGTACAGTAAGCAGTAATCTTTGTTGAAACTAAGCTACGTGAACTAGCCATAGGATTCCATTTTCACATTGTTACATAAACAAGCAGAGCAAATGTATGGAATTTTTGGAAAAAGACCGGCTTTGCATGCCATCTTAAAGGAGACATGTGTTATACTAATCTGGGTGTACGGTACTGACTTCAATTCTTTAACAGTAGTTTAAAGACATGAAGCAGGTCCAAGACGGACTTAAGAATATTAATAATCATTTATTGTGTATGGAGCTGTAAGCTGGAGTCTGCATGAGATCATTTGTTCTCCATATCTGGTAACTTTCTGTTTCTTATCTACTTTACAGATAATCAGAATTTTGTGCATTTTTTTCTTGACATCTAAGCAGGCACAGCCCCCATGGGATGAGTAAAAACATGACTTATCCCACTCTATCTTCCTCTTATTGTTTCTGGGAAATAGCTGTTGTGGGTCCAAAACACACAGGCAGCCCTTTCCTGCTGGTTGAGAGATCAGCTGGTCAGGTTAGAGATGTGATCATATAAAGGGTCAGGGAGCGATGAAATCTTGTCATGATTAACCGTAATATCCACAACATTGTTTTTGCGCTGGGTAATTTTGACCACAAAGGACATTTGCTGCTTATGTTTAATGGATATTAGATTACTATTAGATTCTTATGTCTTGTTTGTCAGAGGATGTTGATTAATTTTCTATAATAGTGGCTCTAAATGTAGTTTAGATGTGGGGTAAGTTACTAAATGCTGTTAGCAAAACATGTGAATTCCTATTTTATAGTAACACTATAGCTGCTATACTTTAAATGCTTTAGCTGCGATGCTGTAAAATAATTTCTATAGCAATAGCTCATTTACAGAGACTTTTAAAATAAAGACATGTTTTAAGTTAAGGCTTTCTTGAAGCCTTTTAAGAAAGGCTGGTGTGTTGATAAAGAAGGAAACAGAACCACATGAAACTAAAGATGCTTTTATCACTTGGTGAGCTACAGGACTGCAGGAGTCTGGCATCAACTCAAGAATAACTGTTGTGTTTTTTGGAGTTCATTTTGCCCTTAGGGGATCCCATGATACAAGCCCACACACTACCGGCAATGTTAAAATGCCAGTCAGTCTACTATGCATGTCTTTGGACTGTGGGAGGAAATCAGAGAACCTGAAGTAAACCTACCAAGCGTGTGGAAAACATGCAAACTCCATGCCACATACACACACAAATAGACCCGAGGCAGCAATCATCAATCGACCCTGGAAGCTAGAGGATACAGTGCTAACCACTACACCACCGTGCCACTTCTCAGTGAATTAAAATGACTTAATTATTAAAATGTACTGTGCTTTTGGGTTTATTCAGCACATGGTGCTGAAAACAAAGCATAAATGATAAAAGAAGAAGATGATCAGTAACACACTAACACAGTAACACTAGTTTACAGGAACAGGGCTGGACGTGTGTTATAACACTTACTCAGCTGGACCATGTTCCTCATGCAAGAAAATTAACGTGCCTCAGTTATTTGCGTCAGTAGCATTTTCCATGCTGTAACTTTAGAATACTTTGCTCTAAAACTTCTCATGTGCTCGTTTTCAAATGTATAAAATGTTTAAAATGTTATTCAGCTTGTAAATACATGTGAAACCATCTCTACACACAATGAACATTTATTATTGAAGCTTGAATTAAAATATATCAACTAAGGGAAAAGAACCCTAATAAATAATAAAGAAATTTGACCAACTGCAAGTGTGCAACTGGGTTACATACTGTAGATGGATTACAACACTTGGTGATGTGCTTTTATAGAAAAATAATTAACGATGGTGAGGTGTGAAGAAGAGGAATTACAGTTACCACCTACAATAAATGTGGAATATTTTCCAATTTACTATTTATAATTGAAGCTATAAACATATATACTGTAGACTCACTACTCTGCGGTATAAGAGGAATAAAACGCTACTGTTGTCGAAAAAATTTACTTTGGGCGTAAGCATTACTCCACTTTGTTATATCACCCTATTTGCTTTCCTAGAACAGCCCAATAATGAAAAACCTTTTTTTTTATTAATTAGTGCTCTTATCAAACCTTTCTAGATCTCCATTTATATTAACTTTAAGGTTTAGGCAGTAAGGTTATTGCTTTTGCACATCTGGCTTTTTTAACCGACTGAGCTTTTTCCCTAAAAACACAACAGTTCTTCCTGATCTGACGTTACACTCCTACAGTCCTGTAGTGTACTGTAGATCACCGAGTGATAAAAGCACCTTTGATTTCCTGTGGCTCTGTTTCCTCCTCCGCCAACACACCAACCTTTCTACAATCTCTACCATGCATTTCTTGCCTCACTGTTTTTCCCCTCATATCATTTTTTCACAGCTGCTCTGCTGAATTCCCCTGAGAAACACGCATTTGGTTAGTCACCCTCCCCGTGATGTCAAAGCTGTGTGTGTGTGTGTGTGTGGGCATGTGGGTGAGAAACAATGGTAAAAATAGGAGATGAAAGATGGATTATAAAGTCAGAAAAAGGTCAGATTGAGAGAACAGACTTAAATAAATCTTGCAGGCTTTAAGAGTGCTTGTAAAGCTGCAGATGTTACAGAAAAGTAACCAAGATAAAAAAGACTAAAAACCAGCATGGCTCCAAATAAACGTATCTGCACATAATTTTGCTTCCAAGCTTTAAGTGGGATAAAAACAGTCAATGAACTTTTAAAGCACATTATTCTTTATTATACCTATTGAATAGTCTATTCTGATTGGTCGGAAAAGGTTGATTAACTTTCTATGATCAGGTCCTATAGTAGTGCAGCCCCAAATCAGATTTTTATGTGTACACACGAAGTTTTGTGACATGCACAATCTAATAAGTCTAATAATAAACAAAGTACTAAAACACTACTTTTAGCAAAGATATACTGTATAGTACCAGTCAAAATTTGGACACACGTTTGGATTTATTTTCCATATTCTAGAACTATACTGGATTTTTTTTTTTTTTTACTATAAAATAACACATATGTAATTAGGTAACTAAGAAACAACAACAACCACCACCACCATTTTTTATTTTAAAACATGAAAGTCAGCTATTCTGAAATAGTTCTCGCAGGTACAGTATTTCTTGCAAGAAGTATTTCAGTTCTTGCAAAACCCATTAAGCACCATGATGAAACTGGTTCTTATGAAGACCTTGCCAAGTTGAAGTTTATTTAGAGTTACCAACCTCAGAAATCACTAATTAACATTACATCAGATGAGACCCGTTATAAAGGCTTTACAGAACATAAGTAGCAGACACATCTTACACTATCACATCTCTTAGACACATCTCTCAATATCGACTGTTCAGAAGAGATTACTGCATATTGTGTATGCCTTCAGCATCGTTTTACAGTGTAAAAATAAATGAAAATTAGCAAAGAACATGGAATTAGAAGGGGTGTCCAAACTTTTGACAGGTAGTGTATAGTCAATAATCTGCTGAGACCTTCAACAGGTGTTTATTGAGTATTTATGGTCTCGAGTGTCCATCACTGGGAAACTCTTTAGGACTGAGAAGGTTTTTTTTTTTTTATTGTAACATCACTACCATGACAAGATGAAGGTTGTTTTTCTTTTTTATATTAACCCCAAGAAAAAGAAAAAAAAGACATTGATAAGAGGATGCCTGTATACAGCCTACAGTAAGTGTGAACTAAGGTGTGAAACTGATGTTTTAACATTGAAAAGTACAGTATGTTCTTTAGGCCATGAAAGGCATTTACAGAAGACTTGAAGCACAGTACAGTGATGAGCCTTTTAGCCGCAGTAAAACATGTGAATGGTGCAAACATTTGAAAGAAAGCTGTGTGTCCGTGAATGACTATCCCTGAGGTGGCTCAGAGCCCACTGCAGTCATTTTTGAGAACAATCAGAGCATAGACACCTGAACGCAGAACAAACTTGATGGTATCCTGCACTAGTAAAATGCTGGGGTAAGTGCATTAGTGTAGGAAGGGATTATATAGAGAAATAAATGGAGTTTTTATTCTCTTAACAGAATGCCCCCAGTAGTTGTTATAGAAAATAATCAGCACAATTATTGTACTAGAACAGCATGATGTGGAGTGTTTTATTCGTTACATACTGTACACTGCATTTATATTCCAAATAGACAAAACTCATCAATTAATTACAAATGCTAAATTTTACACACTGATAGTCAGATTTCACCATGTCAGTGACACTTGCAATATCATGGAGTTTTGCAAAGATCGAACAGGAAAGTAGTACAATTACAAAACTACATCTGTAACCACTGACATGGAAACCAAACCAAAATAGATGTGACTCACCAAGAAACAGCAGAAACAGGTGGCTCATTGTGAGAAAAAAGAAAACAGATCCAAACTGCACACACTAACCACTGATTAAATCCTGCTCTCAGGCATTAAATTAAATTATAATACAGTCACTGTTTGTTGCTTTCTGTTTCAGTACTGCCCTGATAACACACTCAAGAGATCCCCAGCTCTCCCTCTCTCTAAATCTATATAAATCTTCGTCTCTCAAACTCACAACTGAAATGAAAGAGGAGGGTTTCACTGGGTGAGGAGTGTGAGTCCGGCCCCTCTGGAGGTGGGAGAACTCAGTAAAGGGGGTTGTGACGTCTTGAGTCCCACCACTGCTATAAAGAGCGAAGAGCTGAAAATACACACAGTCTCCATGACCTATCTCGCTGTTACCAGAGTGTTCATGTTTCTCATTTCATTTTTTAAGTTTTTCCTAGTAGGGGATGGAATTATAATAACTAATAAAATCTAAAAATCAACTAAGAAATAATCTATAAATCAACTATTTTAATATAATTCCTTATTTTAATATTATTCTTCAAACATTCCTCGTAAAATTTTACTTTTCTTGTTGGTGAAACAGAACCTTACAATTTAAAACAATTAATAAGAGATAATAAACTCATGTGAGATTCTCAAGTGAGTCTTCGAACACTGAAGTACAGTACTTGTGATTTTTTTTTTCTTCGTGTTGATTACTAATGATTGACATTGACATTTCCCTATCAGTTTGGGAAATTAAGTCAGGTCAAGTAGTCAAGTAAGCTTTTATTGTCTTTCCAACATTCTACAGTTTGGTACACAGTGAAATGAAACAACGGTCCTCCAGGACGAAGGTGCTACATACATGCAACGACATAAATGTACAACACATTCTACCGGACTCAGCTAGCTAACTAAGAGACCTAATTAGCTGACTAGCCCAGATACATATGACAGATTTTACATTTTTAAGTTAACCTAAAACTACCTCTACACAAAAAAGAGACAACAATTAACAACAGACAACAAAGTGCACGTGCAAATAAAGAGCTACAGAGTGACAAACACAACAACGTAACACATTTCAGTACTTTTGTCGTGATGAGGTATGAGTTGAGGTAGTGGGAGGAGAAACAGTAAACATTTGACATTCCTGAGTAGCAGCAATGATTTAAAATACTTTGTGCAAAAAATAGCAAGAAGATAAATATTGTGCAATATAGTGCAAAAGGAGAAGATTATGTACGTAGGTATGAACAAACTGTGAGATGGTTGTAGATCAGAGTATTTGTGCATGTGTGTGTTTATAAGTTCAGTCTAATGATTTGTGTGTATGTGTGTGTTATATCAGTCCAGTTTCTTTGTACTGAGGAGACGGATGGCTTGTGGGTAAAAACTATTACATAGTCTAGATGTGAGTGGCCGAATGCTTCGGTACCTTTTTCCAGATGGCAGGAGGGTAAAGAGTGAGTGTGAGGGGTGTGTCCGATCAGCCACAATGCTGGTGGCTTTGCCGGTGCAGCGGGTGGTGTATATGTCTTCAATAGAGGGGAGGGAGACCCCAATCATCTTCTCAGCTGTCCCCACTATCTGCTGTAGGGTCTTGCGGTCCGATATGGCACAATTCCCAAACCAGACAGTGATGCAGCTAAACAAGATTCTCTCGATAAAAAAAAAAACACAAGCTGAACTGCTGAAACATTTAATTTCAGTTTCTTTATTACATCGCTAAACAGATAAGGAAATATTTAAAGTGCTCTAATTTGTGTTATTTTTTGGAAAATACTTACAATTTCTATACCTTCTATGATGTCATTGTTATGGCAGCAGCTTATAAATCCTTTCCATATTCTTTGATGGCTTCATACATTTTTCAGGAGAAAATTTGTAACCTGTTGAAGGGTTAACTTTACACAGTTTACCATCAGGGTTGTTAAAGGAGGAGAAAGATTGTTGATGTTAAAATGCTAAACAAAAACTGTACCAAACTGACCAATAATAATATTAATAAAGTAGTATATTATATATACTATATACAATATTACTGCAATAGACTGGCACGCCAACCAAGGTGTACCCCACTTTGTGCCCCGTGCCCAGAGTCCTCTTGGATAGGCTCCAGGTCTACCACGACCCTGTACAGAATTAGCATATGTATAAGAAAGTGTACAGAAATAGGAAAAAAAGTAAAAGTTTAAGAAAGTACATTATAGACAATAAGGAATTTTTTTTTATAAAATATTAATATAAACACCCATCGCAAAACACCAGAATATTTTTTAGCCCACAGACTTGATTGAAGACGAAGACTTATGAAGTCTTCTTAAGTCTTCATCTTTAATCAAAAATGATTGTAAGACCCATACACGAAATAACCCAGGGCTTGTGTGGCACAGAAATAACGTTATGGCAATTTATGGAGTCTATGTGCATGGATGGGCGAACTGAGCATAAATATAACCATAAATATGACCATGCATGATTACTAAGTAGACACAAGTCAAGTCAAGTCACGTTAATAAACTGAATCTTTGCATTTGATTTACCTATTTGTTTGGTAAACCATGCATGCACACAGACTATAACGTAATTATATACATTTTTACCACATGACCCCTTGGAGGATCCGCAACAGACAACTACTGTAGCAGATCGTTAGGAGGTATTTACTAAATTTACAAAATAAAATGTATTGAAATAATAGTAGTCTAATAAAGTCTACTCTCTCGATTGAGTCTCACATTGACTTTATAAAGTCCAAACAAAACTCCAGAGTCTATTTTGTCTCCATTTTTGCAACATGTTCTGTTCTAGACGGCCCCATGCTAGTTGCATTAAAAGTTGTAACGCTGCTGTTTGCTGTTTGACACTGAGAAACCACTGAAAAGCGTATGCCCTCTGTCTTCCTCTGAAGGTGAAGGTTAGGCTAGGAAGGTGTTATTTTGTAGTATGATAAAGTTTCCCTGTTTAGCTTTCCCTGTTGTGCTCCAGATAACACCAGAACTAATAGTCACATGCTAATTGCTGCGAAGATCTAGATAGCTTGCGAGGTACGGGATGAACAAGTAGTCTTTTCCAGTGTCCTCATTATGTAGCTAAATAGATTAATAAATTGCTTTTCTTTTATGTAATTTGCTTTAAATAATTTGACCACAATCTGTCATCCAGAGCAGCAACTCTAATTCTTTCTGCATCCTTTTTAAAACTAGATCTAAAAGGTGTTCTTAAATAAATCTCTCACATTCTGTATTTGTTATTCAGTCATTTTCTACTCTATAAACAATTACATCCATCTCAAAAAAGTGTGCGTACTGTATGACTCCAGGAATGATGGGACAAACACACATGGAAAACCAACAGGATTATGCAATTTATGAAGTCATGTTTTTCATTTCTACTATGCTGCATCATGCATAGATGACCAGACTTGAAAAATGTGCCCTATTACCATCTTTACCCAAAAGCATGGCTGAAAGCACCCCCTAATGTTCCACATGAGTAGAAAATATCAGACTTTGAAATGATCTGCACATTTGGTTATACTTTCCATGAACAAATTAAGTTTAAGCATTTAATTACAACACCAGAAACTGTCACATCCTGCTGAAGCCCAGGTTTGTAGTAGAGGAAGTACTTTTTGCAACCTCTCACTTTCTCACTTCAACGAAGAGACAAAATGTCCCTTTACAAAGTGTGACTTTTTATTTTAAGGCTTGCATTTGACTATGATGTGAAGTGTGAACATGAGCTCTCTGTTCTCACTGTACTTTGTTCACAGCTGTGTCAGTATAAAGAGAAATATGCATATGTTTCTGTGAAAGAGCCTTTTTTTAGCCCACTATGGTGTTATAAGTTAAGTCTGGTCATACAATTTTATTCAGTCAGAAGAATGAGCAAAAAGTCCCAGACTTTCCAACAATAGTAATATAAAGCCCATGAGGGACACGGTGACATAGTGTAGCACGATATACTGTCTTAGTGATTGGTTTTTGGCCGCTTTGCTGACGTTGTGTACGAGAAGGTTTTTTGTTGTATTCTTTAACAATAGGGTGACCCATAAAAGACCCGAGGTCTCACCAAGGACACATGGTGCAAGATGAGTAATGCTATTCACTGCTGCTGAAAATAGGATTTTGTTTTTAAGTTCTGTTTGTGCTGAAGGTCACAATGCCATTTGCCATATGTATACTATATACTGTATACTTGTGTGTGTATCTCAACTGCCTGATGAATAAAGTCACAATTTCAGAAGTGTAAAATTTTTGGGCAGCATCAAGCAAAGAAAACAACTAAGAAGAACTGAACTGAATCATGAATTAAGATCATTTTAACACTTGGTGAAGTTTTTAATAGTGAAAGTATTAAAGAGCATTTCCATACAAACACAATGTGATAAGAACTCATGGAATTGAACTCACGGGACTAAACATCTGTGAGTCCATAAGAAAACAACTTGTTTTTTCTTTCAGAGTGATGGGCGCGTCAGGGTAAAAAGGGAAGGAAGCACACGAGACGATGCACCCATCATGCATAGTGGCCACTATACAAGCCTCTGGAGGAAGTGTTATGATCTGTGATGCTTCAGATGATCAGGTCTAGGCTCAGCTAAGTTATGTGGAAATAAAATGAAATCAGCTGATGACTTAAATGTACTGAATGACCAGGGTATCACATCTTTAGTGTTTTTATTCCCTGATGGCACAGGATTTCTAAATAGCTTTTTCTTTTATTTATAGAGTTTGTTTTTCTATATGTAATATATATTTCACACAGCTGTTTTTGTTGACTCTTCTGACACATACACAATTTCGTTCAGGCAATAAATAAATAAATGATGATACAGATATGGATGTTTAGCTGCTAGACAGAATGTTATATTTTGTTGTGGTTTAAATTTTAAGGCTGTAGCCCTCCTCCTCCTGCTTCCCCTCTCCCTCCTCCTCCCCATCATCATAGTAAGTGGAAACTAGTGGCAACTTTCGTCTAGGGATAATTAAAAGTAATTCTACATGTCTGCACAGAAATTCAGTGTGTAATGCTGATCTGTAACAAATTACATAGACATTAATATCCCCAGTGTTGAATTAATGCTTTCACGGTTTATATAAGTTAAATGAGGAATTTGCTATTTACAGTATATTTAATAATATATTATTAATATATCACTTATAATTAATAACATTATTAATATATCACAATTGATTTGTTGTTTTATTGACATGAGGATTTATATCGTCATGGTTGTTAAGCAAATGTAATTAGTAAAGTCACTGGTGCTGATGTGAGTTCGTCAGAACATTGATGCTTATCTGCACTCTGTGGAAATTTCAGCATCCTGTAGAGTAAAAGAGTCATAAGTGCAAAACCTTTAAAACCATTTTCAACCCTGTCTTTTATTTTAGCGTAAACTTAGATAAGCTTAGATCCTCTTACTCTGTTATCTTATCTCATTTAAAACTTAATGTTCATTTCCGTCTGAGTAGTTCAAAGTAATAAAACTTAAATCAACAAACTTTTGACTGGCTATAAACATGGTTTAATCTAATCCAGTATACATCTCATCTCTGGAGTTCAATGTATCGGAGTTAAACGTGTGAAAGTGTTGATCTAGTCGCACTCAGTTGAGAAAACATCCCTAAGAAGGTTAGACTTAAGAGAGTTACTTGCCCTCTGTTCATGAACTCTGCTCTAGAGTATATACTATGGTCACGCATGTATACTGCAACATACATGTTGTATATAATTGACTCAGAGTTTATTCCAAACCCAGAATTTCCTGTGTCGTTTCTCATTTTTATATTCATAAATTGGGATGTGGTCATATGATTTGATAAAAAAAAATAAGAAAAGTATACTGGGATTCGCACTCCAGCTGTGGGACTGAGTACAGTATATGCTAGGGAAAGTTTACCTGAAAAAAATTGAAATAATCATTAGTTCTTCCAGTGTCTTTGTTTCAAGAAGACCAAGTCAGTTATGTTTGAGTTTGCTACTTCATGTGATACTGATTCTCTTCTTTGCTTCGTCTTCAGTTCCCGTTCTTATATAGGGTTTAAATTAACCTGAAATGACACCATAACCACTTCCTCCTGAAAACTGAAACCTCAATTCCACACTACATGATGAATGTTACCATGTTTATCCCTGCGACTACTAAACAAATGTAAAGACCAACTGCATTTCTAAATCTGTGGCAAATTGGTTTGGATTTTTATGTTTAATTTTAAACCGCAGGTCATAGTAAGGATTTATCTTAAACACACTTACCAAGACAATCTTACTGACAAATAAGAGGAAGTAAAACAACTTTTTTTTCCAAGGTTACATTGAAAAATATGTTTTACAAATGCATTAAAAGAAACACACCCAGAACTTAACACACTGTATGTCTTAAAATCCTCCCACTGACACCTAAGCAAAGTAACCATATGAAGTAAAATATCAGTCTTCCTTCTGGACACAAGGTAAAAACTGTTAAATATTCTTATCATTAAAAAAACACAAAAAAAGTTTCACAAAACTCTGCAGAGGCCAGCGGCCTTTTTTCTTACCAAATCTTTTACTAATGCAATAAGCTGATTAGGAGGAAATATACTCAGCAAAAAAAAGAAACGTCCCTTTTTCAGGACTGTGTATTTCAACAATAATGTTGTAAAAATCCAAATAACTTTACAGATCTTCATTGTAAAGGGTTTAAACAATGTTTTCCATGCATGTTCAATTAACCATAATCAATTAACATGCACCTGTGGAATGGTCGTTAAGACCTTAACAGCTTACAGAAAGTAGGCATTTAAGGTCACAGATCTAAAAACGCAGGACACTAAAGAGACTTGTCTACCGACTGTGAAAAACCCCCAAAGAAAGATGCCCAGGGTCCCTGCTCATCTGCGTGAACGTGCATTAGGCATGCTGCAGGGAGGCATGAGGACTGCTGATGTGGCTAGGATGATAAATTGCCATGTCCGCATTGTGTGACGCCTAAGACAGCGCTACAGGGAGACAGGAAGGACAGCTGATCATCCTCGCAGTGGAAGACCACGTGTAACAACACCTGCACAGGATCGGTACATCCGAATATCACACCTGCGTGACAGGTACAGGATGGCCACAACAACTGCCCGAGTCACACCAGGAACACACAATCCCTCCATCAGTGCTCAGACTGTCCGCAATAGGCAGTCCATGAGGAGGAGATGCACTGCAGTACTTCAAGCAGCTGGTGGCCACACCAGATACTGACTGGTACTTTTGATTTTGAGCCTCCCTTCATTCAGGGACACATTGTAACACAATATTTTTAGTTTATGTTTTATGGTGTTGACTTTTTTACTGTTCATACAAATATTTGATTGCTTTTTTTGTTGAGTATATAAGAAACCACAGCAAACTAAGGTACGAGAACTGAACACTTGGAGTAAATTAATCAGGATGTATTATCATCACAATGTACTATCAGGGCTAACTCTTGCTTTTGTCTTTTACTGTAAAGATAACTAACCATCAAACATTTGTGGAATGGAGGAGAAACTGTACCGTTAATGAATATAACATATAGAAAAATGACGAATGGTATAAAGAAATGAGTACAAATTCTGGGCTTAATTTCATTCTAGCTCAGACTATATACAGTAGAAAGTAGAGCAACACCCCTACTGTATATTTAAGCTGATATTTCTCACACACATCTCACCTCATTTAACAGGAGATAATGTGAAATATACAGTACTCACATGTCTAACGAATGTGAATAAGGGGGAATATTTATTATTTTAGAAAAGAAACATAAAGTAGATCACACATCATCCAATTAAAATAATAATAATAATAATAATAAAAAGATTAAAACCACGGAAGTGTATGTGCTTCTGGTTGGAACAATAAGGACACAACTTTCTCTTTATCCTGTTTGGTATGTGAAGGAAAAAGAACACAAAGCTGTTAGAGTATTACCTCACAGCAAGAAAAAAATAATTATAACTTATAACTCATAACAATGTTATAGGGAAGTTATGGGTCAAAACCTTGTGCCACAGTGATTCACGTTATGCCATTAAATGCTTAAGTTAAGTAACTTCCTCTTTTGTGTTAAGACCTTTGCCTGCATCAGGTTAATTCTTCATGCACACAATGCAGCTTATTGTGTTAGAGTTCAAACCTGCAGCATCTGATAGAAAAATTTCAACAAGGCTGTGGTATAAAAGAGATTGCTTTTGGAACATCTAATGGACAATCTTGCACTCTCTCTCTCTCTTTCTCAAACATAAACGCTCTGACACACACGCACACACTCCAGCTCAGGAAAGCATGTCGATAGATTTAACTGCTCTATTGTATGCGCCTCTTTCTGTTTCCTCAATTTACTATGTGCTGAATGATGAACAGATTCAACTTCCCTCTTCACACTCTCACAGAGTGTTGCTAAGGTCAAAAATGTACGTATGTGAAAACACACACACACACACACACACACACACACACACACACACACACACACACCATCATATTTATTTTATATGATGCAATGTCCTCAAGTACATTGCATTCTCTGTCTCTCTCATGAATGCCTAAAACATTCTTCAAAAGAAGTTCACATCCCCACAATGCTCCTCTATTCCCATGTCCCTAATTTTCAGGAATGTCTCTGAACTGTCTCCGAATAAAAATTCTGCCTCTTTTCCTGTATTTAGCTCCTTGTGTCCATGGCAGTTTCCTATGGGTTAACTATTGGTTTCCCTCTACTGCCCTATTCTGTGTGCATTTCCACAGAAGGGTTTATGGGATAAGATTTAGATCTAAGCCAGACCTAAATAAAGTAATTACCATGATCTCGGACAATAAATAAATGAATAAATAAAATCAGGCAATATTAACCTAAAAACAATTAGCCTGAATGGCCTGATTCACCAACTGGTAATTTGAAATGAAATGAAATTAATGTGTTTCCTCGAATGCCCAGATCTTTCTTTTTTAAATGTTGTCATCCATTTTAGTGTTTTCTAGTGTTAAACTGAAGACAAATGTACTAGATTGTTAATGCTATTGCTGTAAGACCGATGTGTCAACCAAAAATAGTGCCCATCATATTAAGATTTCTTTGCCCAGTGATTAAATTCACACACTTCTCATTTATCACAAAGTATCATTTCCTCATTTTCTGCTTGTCAGAAATATCACGACATATACTCTTACAAGGAATCTGTATAGTATCAATCAGACTGCAAGTCTGGACTCACAATAGCTGAGACATACAAGTAGAAAGCCAAATGAAAATGAAAGAAATGTCACATTCTGATGAGTCTAAACCAAATGTGCACAGGCTCCTAAATGTTCCGAAAAACTTACTACCATGATGCATTTACATCCTGTGTAGTCATTGTATCTGCATGTAGTCTTGAATAGAGAAAAGACAATAAAAGCGCTCATGACGCAATTCGGCTTGACACCTGCACAGCTGTACTGTAAAAGTTTGGATTTGCAATGAGCTGCACAGAGAATGTGTTAGCCATAAGTGCTGACTGTTTTCTGCACACACAACGATTACTTAAGAGATAAAGTTGATGAGCTATAAATGTCAATCAAGATGGCCCTGCATGAGTGGCAGCTTGTTACTTACTTACAACATGTTCACTCATTGCTGAGATTTTTCTCTTTTAGTCTTCTCTAATTGTTTTGTATTATTTTTTTTTGTTAGAGTCTTCCTACATTTCTCTTAGGTGCTGCTACATTTCCCAGGCTTCTCTTTTCAGCCTGTATATACTGTATATATTGTGGCAGGGGTAGCTCAGTGGACAAAAATGTAAGTTGGTTTGGAAAAGGGCGTCTGCTAAATGTGTATATGCATCCAATGCTGTAAATTTAACTGTATATATCCATCAATATTCAACCGCGGGGGTAGCAGTTCCAGCAGGGAACCCCAAACCCCAAACTTCCCTTTCCCCAGCCACCTCAGCTAACTCTGACTGGGGGTTCCTGAGTAGTGATATAATCTTCTTCCTAGCCTTTGGTCTGCCCCATGGCCTCCTTCCAGCTGGATGTGCCAAAAACACCTCCTTAGGGAGGCATCCTGGTAACATCCTTACTATAGTAGATGCCTGAACCACCTCAACTTACTCCTTTCCCACGCAAAGGAGTAGTGGCTCTACTCTGAGCCTCTCACAGATAACTGAGCTTCTCACACACCTCTTTTTACGTGAATAAACTTAAGAAAAAAATTTGTACAACATCATGGCCTTTACTTCCCTATCAAGCAAGCAAGCCGACTGATAAGTGTATGAAGGCATAAAAGACAAATCAAGCAACTCTTTCCCCCAGGTATAAAGCTTAACACTAATTTAACTGATTTCAGTATTTTTCTTTAGACAGAATAAAAACAGTAAAAAAGACAGTAAAAAAAAAGTACCCAATTAAAAAAAATGTATGTGGGCAAAAAAAAGCTAACCAATTTAAACAAATTTAAGAATATATGTTCATAATTCAACAGTAAGAAAGACTGGGCAAAAATGCCACTGCTCACCAAAAAGAACACAAAAGGCTCATCTCACATTTGTCAAAAAAAATTATTATCAACAAAACTTTTGGGCAAATATTCTATGGACTGATGAAAAACTAACACAGTGTTTCTGAAAAAGAACATCATAGCAACAGTGAAATATCAGAATCAGCTTTATTGCCAAGTACGTTTGCTCATACAAGGAATTAGGTGACAGAGCTTCCAGAGATGACAAAAACAACACAAGAAAAAAAAGTTAACAAAAATGTAGTAGGATGTGCTGTTTTATCAAATAAGTCAAATAAATATTAGTGGTATTGCACAGTATATTACACAGTAGTATTGCACACAACATTGCACATATATTTATTGCATAGTGAAAAGAACGTTTAACTGTTCATGAGGGCCCAAGGGCCAGGTAGCTCAGTGGTTAAGGCATTAGACTACGGTTCAAAAGATCCCAGGTTTAAACCCCACAACCACCGAGTTGCCACTGTTGGGCCCTTGAGCAAGGCCCTTAACTGCTCAGATGTATAATGAGATGAAAAAAAAAATGTAAGTCGCTCTGGAGTGTCTGCCAAATGCCTAAATGTAAAATGACATAGTCCATTGTTAGCTTTAATGATTTGGCTGAAACTAAATATCACTGAGTACCCCAACACCATTGATCATGAATTTCAGCTGAAATTAATTCTATACATGTGTAAGGGTCCGCCACTAGAGGTCACTGTTTTTATTTTGTAGTTTTTTGTTGGCTGACTCAGTTTCCCAGCAGGCACCTCGGTCAGGTGGTGCGAGTGCACACCTGAACCGAGGTAGCCATCAATCCATCTCTATAAATAGCTGTTTAGACTGGGAAACTGGGTCGAGTATTTTTGGTATCACCACTGTCACTTGTGTGGGCATTTTGTTCTTGTTCAGTTTATTTTGATTTTAGTTGTGTTGACTTGGGCTCTCTTATTGGCAATGTTTCTGTGTTAGTGGAGCTGATTCAGTCCTGTCTTAAATGTATGTAAGTACTGTGGTTGTTGTCCTCCTGTGTTCTTGTGTGTTTAGCTAGAGCAGGTAAGTAGTTAGGTGTGTGTGTGGCTAGGAGCGTGTTTAGCTAAAATCTATGTTGAGTTACAGTAACTAGCATGCTTCTAGCCATAGCCCCTTTGTGTCTCTAGCTGTCCTGTGTTTCCTCTCCCCCTAGTGTCCCAGTGCGCCTAGCTTTAGAGTGCCGCCCCTCCTAGCGTTGGAGTACCGACTAGCTTGTTGGTGCTGCCTCGCTTAGTCTTGGAGGGCCGCCTTGCCACTGGGTATCCTCTGTCTGTGTTTCTGTGCCCCCATTCCCTAGTGTGTGTTAAGCTATTAGGTAAGTGTAGCTTAGTGCATGTTGGGGCTAAAGACATGCTTAGCTAGGTGTATGTATAGCTAACTGCCATGGTTAAGCACAGCTTAACCATGTTTAGCTAAAAGCCATGCCTAGCTGATTGCCATGTCTTTAGCCCTCATCCCGTCTCTCTCTTGGTCTCCCTCTAGTCTCTACGTGTCTCCCTCTAGTCTGTGTCTCTTTCATGTCTCCCTTCTCTCTAGTGTCCAGTTTCAGCTCCACGCATAGTTTGTGTCCTGTTATGTTTGTCCTTCCCCTGCCTGTGTCTCGCCACAGGGCGTGTTTTTGTCCTCCAGTCTGTCTTGCCAGAGAGCCCCTGTTAGCACAGAGTTAAATATTGAGTTTGTTCCTTTGTGTCTTTATTTATACTTTGTGTTTAACCATCATTAAAAGACTTTTTTTTTTTTTTTTTTTTTTTACACACAACCCCTCTGCCTCTATGCCTGCTCCTTCCGCCCACGGCGTTCAACACCTGCCAGTACACCCCGTTCGTGACATGTAACAGAAAATGTAGATGCAAATTCCAAATGTATAAATATGCTTGATATATATTATACTTTTCAAACAAAATCGTTATTACTTGACCCTTGTTTCGTTTAACACACAGAAAAGTCCTTTCTGGTAAATTAACTGCATATGTAGTTTATTTACAGTAATTCATAAAAAAAGTATATACATTGTACAGTACAAGGTTAACATGAGAGCTTACAAAATGAAAAAAAGTGTCTATTTACAGACAGCTTAGTATACTGTGCGTTGAGATGCTAAAATCCCTTGCATGTTGTCCCTCCACCTTGAGTTTTTTGTGCTTTCCATTTCCAAGTGGAGAGATATTTGACCGACAGCCTAGAACAAGCAAATCGCAAGCCTAGGTGTGATCACAACCACCTCCCAACTTTAATATCGCTGATTATATTATTATGAAACCTGAGATAGTTACATATACACACTGAATGACGCATAGCTAGTATGCGTGATCCCTAGCTGTCAGCAATTTCACGTAAATAAGAGCAAAACAGCTTTTACTGGTGCGATTTTGAAAATGTAAGCATGCTGGGAAATTAAGCTCACAGACCTAGGAAAAGTCATGAAAGATGGGTCCTGGAATTTGATCGAGTGTGAAGTATTTTTTTCTCCTTATTGTGGTCAAATGACCGGTACTCATCGGTTTTAGTGTTAATTCCTGTGATTTTAGGTTTTTTTTGGAATGGGGATGATTGTGGAGCGTTTGAAGCAAGAAGGGACTTTACATAATTTTAGTGTGGTCTCTTGTGGAAGATCTGTATTAAGATGGGGGCCAGCTGGTCAGCACAGGATTTCATACAGGATGGTGTAACACCATCTGGGCCTTCTCTTTTGTTTCTGGAAGATCTGACGAACATCCCTTTCACAGACCCGTAGTGCAGCAGGGGGAGAGAGGGTGCCAGAGGTGTTAATGGTGGTGTAGAGAGATGGTCAGGATAGGTGTGTAGTGTGAGACTGGGAGTTTCAAATCTACAACAGAACTCATACAGGTCTTCAACCATGTTAATTGTAGTAAGAGCCTTGTAGTAAGTGATGGTTTTCAGGCCTTTCCATACTAAAGCAGGGTCGTTTGCAGAAAACTGGTTTTCCAGCTTTTCAGAGTAGTTTCTCTTAGCCACTCTGAACTCTCGTTACTGTGTTCCTGGCCCGGTTGTACAAGATCATTTCCCCACTCCTGTAGGTATCATCTATGGCCTGATGAAGCTGTCTGAGTTTTGCTATAAACCATGGTTTGCCATTGTTGTATGTTAAATAAGTCCTGGTAGCGATGCACATACTGTATCATGTTATAGAATTAGTAAGCTCACCTAGATTGGTGGCAGCAGCTTCAAATATGCTCCAATCAGTGTAGTTGAAACAAGCCTGGCGGGCATTCCAGGAAGCAGGTTATGTGACATACCCGGGTTAGTTTAGGGGTAAGTGAGCGAATAACCTCAACTTTCAGTTCCAAAAACGAAGGTAAATTTCTGGGTATGTACGTAACCATAGCAACTTACTCTCTGAAGATAACCTGCTCGGTAGCAGGTTATGTTCCAGGGTCAGTTTGTTTCAGAAGGTTATTAAGCATGGCGTGCCCTTTTGATGACGATCCCGTGGATGTGGAGGCAAAAATTATACTTTTTTTTTTTTGCTGAGAGAGAGGTATAAGACTGCGTATTGATGTCTTTTTATTTCCTAATGATTATTTAAAAGAGTGTTATCAGTTTTTAAATGAATCATTAATTTACTTAACACATCTCTTGAAACCGCATATGGTAGATATCACAACTCCTGGTCTGCGCTGAGCACAGAAAACATTCCGCGAATAGCACTATATATATATTTTTTGCGTCAGGGCATTTTTTGTACAATGTGGGCGATGCAGAGCATGTGGGAAAGGCAACTGTGTGTAGAGCCGTTTGCACAGTCTGTCTTGTACTTAAACGCTTCTTACACACATTTGTACAGTTTCCTGGCCATAAACCTCTGCGTGCTATTAAAGAGGAATTTCACAGAGTGGCAGGTTTGTCCTCTGTGGTAAAATGTATGACGCCTATTTAATATGTAGTCATACTATTTATATTTATACATGTATTCATCCTGCATACACACACACTTGATACTTCCATATATGATTATATCAGGGTTTCCAAATGTAATTGGGTGCATTGATGGCAATAAATGCTCCTTCAATAAATTAGGGAGATGTAAATAGGAAATCTATTTATAGTATCAATGTAGAGGTAACAACACGATTTTGTATCCTAATTTTTTTGCCTTGGTTTAGGCAATATGTAAAGCAACTCACATTATTAATGGTGAGGCAAAATAGCCAGGATCTGTGCATGATGTCAGAATTTTCTGCAAGTTATCATTATGCCAGCAGGGTATGTTTTGCTTTATACAATGTTTTTTTTCTTCTTTTTTCATATATCTGTATTGTACACTTGTTAAAAACATATAAAAATAACACAACTAAGCTCACAGTAGCTTATACATCATATGCAGTTAAAGAAAGTAAGCCTGCTAAAAATGTTAAACATGTTCAAAAAGCGTTTAAGTGACAAAGATAGTAATTTATTAAGTCATATAATTTAAAAACAAATCATAGTGGTAAACTTACATTTCACCATGTTACTTGTGGTACATTATGTGTGATGAAGTGCCCCTGGAATGCCAACAACCACTGGTCGCCCTTTATTAAGGGACAGAGCCAGCTCCTCAGATGGGGTGAGGGGAGGCTGTGTTGGGCCCCCGCCAGCTAAAGACGGCCTTTAGCATTCTTTCTATTAGCTACCTGACAAAGAATATACTAAATCGTGTTTAATAAATAGTTCAGTGATCGTGTAATTAAATATTACCTTTTTGCAGAATGTTTTTGTGGATTATTTTGACTTGGCTCAAAGTTCTTCTCCAGAACGATTACACCTTATTAAATAAGAAACCATATATTCCTAGTCAATACTGTATACATTGGTATTTTAACCTGAAGAAATGAATGGCAGGAAAAGTAAATGATTTCATAGTGATTTAACAGTCAAAAGGATACTGAAGTGTTTAATTATTTTGCATTATAATAAAAAGGGAGGTAATGTCAAATTTGCAATTTAATACACTCAAGCATTTACTCTGTTCGTTATTTTTTGACAATCCAACTATCTATCTTTAGCCGATGTAGCCGTATTGCTTTTTTTTCATTATTATTGGCTTGAACTCTTCATATGCATGCATTAAAATCAGCAACTCCACCTCCATGAAGTATGACACAGGTTTGCTTTGTTAAAATCATCCCAGAGTTTATGATTTACCAAAATGGTAAGTTAATCAAGCTTTCTGGAATACTCCTCTGCTCTGCTTCACTGGTCCATCTCAGCCCTTACTACAGGCTTAGCAAATTAAGTTTTTGCCTGTAGAAAATGAACCAGGCAGGTGTCAGAAAGTCCTAAAGCTGCTCTGGGGACGGAATGATATGCATTCTTTATTGTGGTGTAACAGTAATCCAAAATGTTGGATGGTGGGGCATGTAATGTGCTGTTTGTATGTAGGCAGTTCACGTGTGAGATTTGCTTTGTTAAAATCATCAATGATGATTATAACAGAGTCAATAAGTGTTGTTGCTCCACGTCTGTGATCTGATCAGCCAGCTGTTGCAGTGCTGTATTCACACATGCTTGTGGAGAAATGTATACACTCACCAGAATGAATGAGGTAAACTTCATCCGCTTCAGCTGCCTCACGATTTCCACATTGATTTTGTGTCGCCATCAGCTAGAAGCCCTGGAGATGTAGCGCGTTGTCCAAAATAGCTTGATTCAGCCAGGTTTTCATGAAACACAGCGGCAATATCCCTTTATTTTTCCGGGAGAGCAGGAAAAGTTCATCCATTATGTTGGGTAGAGAGGGGATTTTCCCCAGATGTATACTAGGCAGCGCAGTTCTAAAGCCGTGCTTTCGGGGCTTGATGAGGGCACCGGCTCTCTTCCCTCTTCTGAGTTTCATAAAGCATTTGAACAGGTGATGATTGTGTGGTGTGTTCTGCCGAATGTTCAGCAGTTCATCCCTGGTATAACTGATCACATGTGAAAAATAGAAAACAGGACAAACTAATAAAACATTAAGACAATTGGAGAGCACCACAACGAGGCACTCACATATGATGGTAGCAGTGTGTTGAAAGTGTGTTCAAAAGAACAAAGCTTGAAGTGGCCTAGTTAAATTTCAGACTTTAATACGATTGAGATGACATTAAACAGAGCGAATCATGATTGAAATCCCTTTAATGTGGCTGAATTAAAACAATTCTGCAAAGGAAGAGTGGGCCAAAATTCCTCTATAGTGATCTTAAAGACTCATTGCCAGTTATCGCAAATGCTTGATTGCAATTTTTTGCTTTAAGGGTGGCACAACCCGTTATTAGGTTTAGAGGCAATTACTTTTATTTTTATTTTTTTTTACATAGGGCCAGGTATGTTTGGACAGCTTTTTACCCTTAATAAATGAAATCACTTAATTTGGTATTCACCTAAGTTATCTTTGTGTTAAAGTTAGTTTGATGATCTCAAATCGATTGTGTCAATTATGCAAAAAAATTAACAAATACTATATATATGGCAATGTTCTGTATTACCTTCTCTGCTAACAGTGATGTTCTTTACTCATTCACCAGCAGGTTGCTAAAACACTCACATCCCCTTTTTATTATACCTGCTGACTTTAATCATCCCTGAGTGTCTGCTACTCTGTGCACATTCACTCAAAACATTACATGCTGTACCAGAGACAATAAAATTTTATTTTATGCCCACAGCAGTGGGGCATTAAACTTATTACCTCTTCTTCCTTGGAAGATTCACAACCTGATGCATGTCCTTTTTTGGAGCTCACAGAGTGAAGAGATGGTCTGACAAGGCTGACTGTTTTGATACTGTGTGGAAAATTTTGTGATGTTCACAGAGAGTACATTGACATATAGTCTCACATTCCATTTTTGCATGGAGAACAACTGTACATTGTTTTTCTAATAACAAACCCTGGATTACTCCTGACATAAATGATTAAAAGAGGGCCCTAAGGTCAGGAAATACTGTAAGAAGGATCTAAAGAATGTGCAAAGGGAGATAAGGATGAAAATTAGGGAGGGAGGAGAAAAAACAAGAAGTCATCCTAATGCAATTCTAGTCACTTTTCACAGGTTTCAGGAGTAGGAGCAGAAATGCTATGAAGCAACAGGATGCTGCTTAGTATTTAGTTAATAATGGAGTAATGGAGTTGATAGCACTGAAACTCCCAAACTGACCATACAGGGCCATCTGCGCTCTGTTCTCTGACAGGCACATCTAGTAAGTAGTATGAAGGAGCAGTCACTAAACCAGGGGGTATTACTATGCACGTATATTGTATGTATTACTCACAAAATTAGATGTAGAAGTTCTAAAATACGTTTTATACATCACAATTCTTTGGACCAATTTAACCCATTTAATCGCCTAAACCTTTGCTTGTTTCTTGTACACAGAAGAAACCAACATTAAAATGAAAGGATCATCGCTATATGAAAATGAACAGTGGTAGTGGACCAGGATTTAAACCATTACAGTCCGATTCAAATGACCTTACACAGTTTAGTTTTATATAATAAATAAATTATTGTCACACGTTGTTTATGTGGAGATAACAAACGTAAAACTTTAGACAAATTCAGTTATCTCTCATTATCTAGGAGTACTTTTCTATAGCTAGTACTAGTAGTAGTGTCATGGCCCAGATACCACTACTTTGTTGACCCAACGTAACTTTTTGTCAGTGCTCCGAAGTCAGGCCAATGTTGAGCCAACGGCAGTGCATATGTTGGACCACTACTGGCATCTGTGGTTGGCCCAACGTTGGCCCATTGGTGGGTTCAAAAATAAGTTGGTTCAGTAGATAATGTCAAGGTTGGAAATTGGAAAATGAAAATTAAATTATATTGCTTTAGCCAGAGCCGCAGTTTCTCTCAATGATGCCATCACATCAGAAGCTCATATGAGGGTTGGGTTACCAATCTAGTACATAAATAACACTAAAATAATTATATATCTAACTCAGTGAACACCGCCATTGGCCCAACCTTGGTCCAACAATGTCGCCTGTGTTGCTCCTATTCTCCGCGATAGGCAGCGAAACTTCTCTGCATTCGCTCCACTGGCTCACTAATGCTGTGTGTGTTGTGGTTGTGTGTGTGTGAACACATTGTCAAACAGGTTATTAGATGGCGCTTATCTCTAGGAAGGAAGCTAAAACCCCACTAAGGCCAGGTGCTGCTGATTAAATCCTGCAGCCAAGCTAAACACAAGCTGAATGGAGATGTAAATACCTTTAAGGTATTTTAATAAGAGTGTTGAGAATCTGTGATGGTAACATGAAAAGCCTACAGTTATGTAGTTTTGCTGTGATGTGGTGAGAAAGATGTTTAGCTATGCACTTTTATGCTAGGCTAATTGATATGTTGCCAGTGAATACAGTAGCATCTGGAGCCATGGCGAGGTTAGAACCATAGTTGCCATAGTAAGGACCAGAAACGTTAAAGGGCTAGGTAGTCGGCATATCATAACATATCAAACATATTATTTGACAATTTTGCTAGGTTATTTAGTGTTTGAATTGCTATGTTTTCTTTGTTTCATCTGGAGAAAAATGTGTGCTTTATTACTGGAACTGTTGTTGAACTGAGTTGAGCCAAATGGAAAATGTTTGTTTTTCTCATCATTTTGCTAATTGAAAAGAAAGATTTTAAAGTACATTTTAATATACTGTACAATGCTTAAAATTTTGATGTATTTACACAGACTAGAGTCACAGCTCTCCAAAGATGCTGTATGATAAAAATGCAGAACCACCTGATATAAAAGACTGTCTGAGGCGATGGGTACTTTGTGTGTATGCATTTATTTTCAACCTTCAATCTTACTGAGAGAAAAAGTGGTTGTACTAGGTATTTATTTTTATAGTTTATCATCATAATGGTAACATATATTTTCATAGTTTGTATTAATTTTATTACATTTGCAAATAAAGTTCAGAAGATATAAATGTGTTTTCCTATTTTTGGCGATGATTAAGAGTCTAATTTCCAATTTTCAACCATGCCATTATCTGCTGAACCAACTTTCGGCCAACCTTGTGATTATCTACTGAACCAACGTAGGGCCAACCTATTATCTTTGGCCCCACCAATGGAGCCAATGTTGCGTCAATTAACAAAATGACATTGGACCAACCACTGATCCCACCTTTGGCCCAACATATGCACTGCCGTTGGCCCAACATTGACCCTTCAGCAATGTGTTATCAGGAGACTGATGACAGCAGCCCTTTGACTCCACACTGTAAAAAATCCAACTAGATAAATGTAGAATGAATGAATACTGTATTGTTGGCCCAACTTCTTACAGTGGTATTTGTTGAGACAACAGGTAACACTGTGTTTTTGAAAACTTTGGAGACACAGACTGAATACATCAATCAAGTTAAGCCAGCAATTTACCTTCATTGAGGTGCACACGTGATTTATAAGACCCCAGCCCCCCTCCCCCTGCCGGACCCTATCAAACTGCACTAAAGAGGTGAAGATGGCCGTCTTGTTGACTCTTTATTCGTTTGATAAGTATTTATTGAGTATTTGTTTATATGCTTAAATAATATATGTTTCAGTTAGCCTACAGGTATTTTAGACAGTTAGCGTTATATATATGAGGCCGGTGAGTTTCCACTTATCGTTATACTGACACACCCATTACTGAGGTGAGCTTAGCTAATATTAGATACTGTACACTAAACAGGAGCTAAGGAGCTAAACATTTATAACCAAATCCATTTTTTGTCCCACACTTTACCCTGACTTTTGCCCAGCAACAGCGTCCTGCTACCCCAGCACACACCCGTGCAAACACTCAGCTAACGAAACTTTGAGAAAACCCCAGTGTTCAACTTTAACAGTTAAGGAGTAACAGCGCTTCAGTACTCTGTAAGTTAAGGGACATAAAAATGTCCGTGTTAGTTTGGCTTCATCTACAGTTTGAGTGTTATATCGGTTCACTTATCTGTATGAAAACCGAATTGAGTTAATACCCGGTCATTTAAAACATTACTTCAAACATGTACAGTGAGGTCAATAAGTATTTGATCACCCTGTGATTTTGCAAGTTCTCTTACTTAGAAATCATGAAGGGGTCTACAATTTTCAGCATAGGTGCAAAAGAAAAATCAGGAAATCACATTGTATGGTTTTTTAACAATTTATTTGTGAATTCATGTGTCAAATAAGTATTTGATTACTTGCTTATCAGCCAGATTTTTGACCCTCAAAGACCAGTTATTTTGCTTTTAAATAGTCCATATGCTTCTTACGGAGCCACTTCTTGGTTTTCCTGGCTGTGTGCTTTGGGTCATTGTCATGTTGGAAGACCTAGCCACGACCCATCTTTAATGCTCTGATGAAGGGGAGGAGGTTTTTGCCCAATATGTCATAATACATAGCCCTGTTCATCATCTCCTTAATACAGTGCAATCGTCCTGTCCCCTGTGCAGAAAGCACCCCCAGAGCATGATGCTTTTAGCCCGATGCTTCACTGTAGGTATGGTATTATTGGGATGATACTCATCATTCTTCTTCCTCCAAACGAAGAAATGAAGTAAATGAAGTTAAGACCAAAAAGTTTTACTTTGATCTCATCTGACCACAGGACTTTCTCCCATGACTCCATCATCTAGATGGTCCCTGGCAAACTTCAGACAGGCCTGCACATGGGCTGACTTAAGCAGGGGGACCTTCCGTGTGATGCAAGATTTTAAACCATGATGTCTTAGTGTATTACTGATAGTAGCCTTGGAAACGGCTCTCCCAGCTCTCTTCATGGCATTGACCAGCTTCTTCCGTGTAGTTCTGGGCTGATTCTTCATCATTCTTAGCATCATTGATACCCCATGTCTACTTAGACTTTGGCTGTTTTTTTTCTTTGTGGGGTGCACAGGTGTCTTTATGACAGTGTGGTAGAATGAATAAAGCTCTTCCTACCTGTTTCTGGTTGGTCGGGTTTTGGTTGATTGTCCTATCATGGGTTAGTCACTACTACTTAAGCTGGTTGGTAAGGTGGCTCGGGGTTATGGGTTCCAGCCCCCTAGCTTCCGTGGCGTGTCGTCATATCCAACACGGAACCTGGAAGTCCTGAGGTGATTGTGCTGCAGTCTAGCCAGCCTGCTTTTGAGTCAGCGGACGTGGGTGTTCATATGGTGTTGTGAACGTGACGGTTCCTCCCAATAAACTGGCCGTCTCCCTGTAAAACTGACGGAGCTCTCAGCTTCCCGGATCATGTCTTAAATGCCCTCCTGGTGAGATTCGGTATCACATTGCCGGTAGGTAATTTAACAATATGTTGCTCGTGTTTATGCAGTATGTTTGCTGGTAAGTGTTTTAATTGTTATTTTATGTACTAGACGGAGGTGGCGCGAGGTGTGCTAGCTTCCTGTAGTGATGTGAAGAGCATTCCTGGTGGGCGCTGCTGTTTTGTCACTGGGTTTGTTTTGCTGCAGCCGTATTATATGGTTTACATTGTACTAGCTGTGTTGCTAACCCTGCTTGCCGTGTTGCTGCGGAGAGACGGCGATTGCGATTATTTTTATTTTTTTTCCCTTGTTTTGTGAATGAATGTGAGTGTGCATTTGGTTGTAAATCACTGTGCGTGTGTGCGCGCGCTTTCTCTTTTTTTTCTTGTTTTGTGAATGAATGTGAGTGTGCATTTGGTTGTAAATTATTGTGTGTGCGCGCGCTTTCTCTTTTTTTTCTTGTTTTGTGAATGAATGTGAGTGTGCATTTGGTTGTAAATTATTGTGCGTGTGTGCGCGCGCTTTCTCTTTTTTTTCCTTGTTTTGTAAATGAATGTAAGAGTGTACTGGGTGGATGTGTGTGTAAAGAAAGAAACGCATGTGGAATACGACCGTGGGGAAACCTTATTGGCCTTTCGCCAGGGAGATTTCTTGCGGGTCTTCGTATGTGAATTTATTTTACTTATTGTTTGTTTCAGTTAGATAAATGTATTGTAATTCTGGGCCAGTTGTAAGGGTGGACAACCTTTGTCCATTGTGTGAGACTGTATTTGTCTAGTACTTTCATCAGATTCTTTTTTTTGTACAGGAGCCGGGTGCTTATGGCAGCGGTGGGATTCTAGTTTTTCCTATTTGAGTGGTTGGAATACGAGCACGTGTGTGTGTGTGTGGTGAGTCACTTGTGTGATGGCAAGTTGCTGTGCTGTGTAGGCCGATTGCGCCCTTAGGCCCCGCCGCCCGGCCTCGGTTCCTGAACTTGAGGCTTTGGATATTCAAGTTGTCCATGAGTGCATTGTATGTGAACTACTGGTCCCAGTCATTTCATGTTATTGATTTCTTTTTGTTTATTTGTTATAATTAAGTTGTTTAAAACAGTACGTGTAATAAATGGTAATACTTTTGGATATCCTTGTCTCCTGCTTTCTTCCGTGAACTGACCTGTGTGCCTTTAGACGAAACTTACTTAATTAGGGTCCCTGGCCTTTATCCAGGGTGGCGTAATCGGAATTTTAATTCTAATCAACCTTTTCTTGCCTCTGCGCTCCGCCACATTCTGGCGTAATCGGCAGGACCACGGTAACTAGACGGAGACGGGGTTATCCAGATTTCATTGTTTATTTTGTTTTTTTTTTGTAATTTATTTTTGGGTTTTTTTTTTTTTTTTTTAGAGTTGCGGAAAAACAGCAGCGTCAGTCCGGACTGCGGTGAAACCATCTTCTATTTCTTCGGGTATCCGGCCGGGGGCTATTGGGTGGTAAGTGGTAATTTAGACATGGAGGAAGAACTTCGCGAACTAAGGGAACTTGTGGCCCAGTTGAAGGCCGACAATGAGAGGCTGCGTCAAGAGCGTCTCCTTGTGCTGCCTGGCCCTAGTGCGGCATCGGGGGAGGCGACCGAGGTCGCGGCTGTTATACCTCCTCCAGTTGTGGGTGCTAGCCAGACGGAGAGGTTGGTATTCGTACCTAGGGACCGTAAATGTCCTAAGTTTAATGGCAAGTTGGGGCTTAGCATCGATGAATGGATTGAGGAGGTGCAGGCATGTATTAGAGTTTGCCATTTGTCGGTTGAGGACCAGGCGTTATTCTTGTTTGACCATCTAGAGGGGGAGGCACGGGAGGAGATCAGGTATCGCCCAGATGGTGAACGGGGGGATCCAACTAAGATTTTTCTTGCACTGCGTGAAGTTTTTGGTTGTTCGCAGTCTCATGTAGCATTACAGGAAGCCTTTTTCTCCCGTAGACAATTGGAGGGGGAGGGTTTATTAGAGTTCTCCCTTGCCTTGATGGGTCTCATGGAGAAAGTTAAACAGCAGTTTCCTGGGACTGCCCCAAATGCCCCGGTTTTGTTGCGCGATCAGTTCGTGGAATATGTGATGGATAGTGCACTGCGGCGGGAGCTTAAGCAATTAGTTCGCCGCCAGCCACACGCCACCTTGTTAGATGTGCGTAGCGAGGCAATTAGGTGGGAACAGGAGGGCATGCCGGGGGGTGCGAGAGCTCGTAGTCAGTCAGTTCCAGCAGCGTATGGGATTCAGTATGGGGTCCAGGGGGAACAGCATTCACATGCGAGTGAATCTTCGTCTTCTGAGCTGAGAGAATTACGGGAGATGTTAAAGGTTCAGCAGCAGCAGTTGAACCAGTTGAGTCAAAGTGTTGCTCGGTTTCAGGAGGTGCGTCCGCAAAGTCGTTCTTCACGGTATGGGCCGGTGGTTTGTTGGCGGTGCCATCGACCGGGCCATGTTGCCAGGGAGTGTAATGTTCCACCACAGGGCCCATTATCCTCTGCGCCCACGGGGTCATCACTGGCGGAGGGGCAGCGTAGCTCAAGCCAGCCTTCGGGAAACTAGTACCCACCGAGCTTTTGAGCCGTAGCTCGGGCGGGGAAATTGGGGGCTCGGATGAGGTAATTGGTGGTTGTTCATTGTCCCGTTTAATGTCAGGCTGTCCACAGTTGATGGTCACTATTGGGGGCATTTCGGTCGCTTGTTTAATTGATACCGGTTCTATGGTGTCCACCATCACAGAGAGCTGCTTTTTGGAGAATTTTAAACCTTGGGGTCCGGAGCGCTTAAAATCGTGCCAATGGCTCCAGTTACGTGCGGCTAATGGGCTTGCCATTCCCTATATTGGCTATATGGAGTTGGATGTGGAGTTGTGTGGCAAAATAGTGTCAGGTTGCGGAATACTGGTGGTTAGGGACCCGCCCGGAAACATGTGTGTCCAGGTTCCGGGGGTGCTGGGGATAAATGTGTTGAGCCGGTGTTACCGGGATCTTTTTAGCCAACACGGCTCAGCCTTGTTTGACTCTCCACCTGTGGTAGCGGTTCCGGGTTTTGTGATGCAAGCTTTGCAGCATTGTCATGGGGTTGACCCTGAGTCCATGGTTGGACAGGTTGGTAATGCACGAGTGCGTGGGCGCCATCCGTGCCATGTTCCAGGTGGCACTATGAAGATTGTTACCGCTACGTGTTCAGAACAGGATTCTGGGGGCACCATGTTGTTTGAACCCTTGGAGTCAGGACTGCCGGCCGGCTTGTTGGCTTCGCCTTCCCTGGTGCTGGTGGTGCGAGGTACCGCCTATATCCCAGTTGTAAATGTGGGGGTATTGGACGTAGCATTGTACCCAAGGACCCTATTAGGTAGTCTGCAGGGGGTGTACGTTGCAAGTCTACCACCGGGGGTGACTGAGGTTAAGGACGTGGTCGCTAGTGTGTTCTCCCAGGGCGGTGCAGTGGAACCATCGCTGCAGGAACAGATTGAATCAGTTGATTTATCTGCCTTGGCATCAGGAGAGCAAGGTGAGGTTAGGGCCCTGTTGCGGAGTTATCAGTCCGTGTTTTCGGCGCATGATAATGATTTAGGGTGTACGAGTCTGATCTCGCATGATATTCCCCTGATAGATGACGTCCCAATTCTGCAGCGGTATAGGCGTTTGCCCCCCTCCGAGTATGATGTGGTGAAGACCCACATTAACCAGCTGCTTGAGGGTCAGATAATTAGGGAGAGTTGTAGTCCTTATGCGTCTCCGATTGTGTTGGTGCGCAAGAAAGATGGTAGTCTACGCATGTGTGTGGACTACCGGCATTTGAATCTAAAGACCAGAAAGGATGCCTTTCCATTACCTCGTATAGAGGAAACGCTGGACGCCTTGACCGGGGCCCGCTGGTTTTCCACGTTGGATTTGGCCAGCGGGTATAATCAAGTCCCGGTGACCGAGGGGGATCGGTCCAAAACTGCTTTTTGTACACCGTTCGGGTTATTCGAGTGGAATAGAATGCCGTTTGGGCTTTGTAATGCTCCCAGTACTTTCCAACGGTTGATGGAAAGATTGTTTGGTGATCAGCGACATCAATCATTGCTTCTGTATCTGGATGATATTGTGGTCTTTTCCTCTTCAGTGGCTCAGCATGTGGAACGGTTGGAATTGGTTTTGGGTCGGTTAAAGGGCGAAGGTCTCAAGGCGAAGTTGGGGAAGTGTGCGTTCTTCAAACAGCAGGTACGGTATTTGGGCCATGTGGTGTCTTCTCGTGGTGTGGCTACTGATCCAAGTAAAGTGGAAGTGGTGGCAAATTGGAGCCGCCCCAGTACCGTAACGGAGCTTCGTTCCTTTTTAGGTTTCGCCAGTTATTATCGCCGCTTCGTGGAGGGGTTTGCACAGTTGGCATCCCCTCTGCATAAGCTGGTTGCCGAGTTTGTGGGGGGTAGGCATAAGAAACCGGTAGGTCTAAGCTTCGTCGGTGCCTGGACTGAGCAATGCCAAATGAGTTTTGACGCTCTGAAGGAGAAGCTCACCACTTCCCCTATTCTTGCATATGCAGACTTCTCTTTGCCCTTCATCCTTGAGGTGGATGCTAGTCACCGGGGTTTGGGGGCCGTCCTGTCTCAGGAACAGGAAGGGAAGGTCCGGCCTGTTGCTTATGCCAGCCGTAGCCTGCGACCCACTGAACGTAATCCGGCCAACTATAGCTCAATGAGGCTGGAGTTTTTGGCGCTCAAGTGGGCCATGACCGAGAAATTTCGGGAATATCTGCTAGGGCATAAATGTGTTGTCTTTACGGATAACAACCCTTTGAGTCATTTGTCTTCTGCCAAGCTGGGGGCCACTGAGCAGCGTTGGGCCGCCCAGCTTGCAGCATTTGACTTTGAGATTCGGTATAGGTCAGGTAAGAGTAATGGTAATGCTGATGCCCTTTCGAGACAGCCTCCGGCCAATAGTCAGGGCTTAGAGCCGCTGTTACCAACTACCACGGTGCCGGTATCGGTACGACAGGCAGCCCAAGTAAAGCCGGTATACCCGGCTACCCAGGCTGCACATCAGGTTTTCCCTAGTCTGTCTGCAGGAGAGTTGAGGGCATTACAAGAGTCCGATCCGGATATTGGTCCCATTTTGGGGTTTTGGCAGTGTCAACACCTCCCCAGTTTTGAAGAATGCAAATTATTGTCTAAAGGTAGTTTGGCCGTGTTGCGTCAATGGGACCGTTTGGTAGAACAGGAGGGGGTGTTGTACCGTCGAATCTTCCGTCCAGATGGAAGAGAGGAAGTTTTGCAAGTTCTTTTGCCGGTTGGGTTGAGGGAAGGTATCTTGAGATGGTTGCATCAGGAGCATGGCCATCAGGGCATTGAACGTACAACAGAGCTGGTTCGTCAGCGGTGCTATTGGCCTGGTATGTCCAGAGAGGTCGCTCGTTAGTGTAGAGAGTGTGATCGATGTCAGTTGGCCAAGGGTGGACAGCCAGTGGCGTCTAGTTTTATGGGTCACCTGCTCGCTGCTACGCCCAACGAGATCTTGGCAGTTTATTTTACTGTGTTGGAACCATCCAGTTCGGGTGTTGAGAACGTGCTGGTGATGACCGATGTCTTCACAAAGTACACCCTGGCAGTTCCCACACGAGATCAGCGGGCAGAAACGGTGGCACAAGTGCTCGTGGCAGAGTGGTTCTGTAAGTTTGGGGTCCCTGGCCGGATACATGCCGATCAGGGCCGCAACTTTGAGTCTTTCCTGATACGGCAGCTGTGTATGCTATATAATGTGGAGAAGTCTCGAACCACACCTTATCACCCTGCGGGGAATGGACAATGTGAGAGGTTTAATCAAACTTTGCACGATTTGTTGCGGACTCTGCCTCCCTCTAGTAAGCGTGATTGGGCTTCATGTTTGCCGCAAGTAGTGTTTTGTTACAATACCACCCCTCATCAATCAACAGGTGAGTCCCCGTATTATTTAATGTTTGGTCAGGAACCTCGTCTACCAGTTGACTTCCTGTTAGGGAGGGTAGAAGGAACTGGGGGTGGACATGTACACCGGTGGGTCGTCGAGCATCAAACTCGGTTGCAGGTGGCTTTTGAAGGGGCCCGGGTCTGCGGGCCGTCGCGGAACGACGTAAGGCCCAATATGACTCTCATGTACGGTACACCCCATTGTCCGAGGGTCAGCTTGTCTACCTTCGTAATGTTGGGGTGAGGGGTCGCTCAAAAATTCAGGACCTGTGGAGCCCAGTGGTGTATCAGGTGGTACGGGCCCCTAAACAAGGTGGTTCAGTTTATTCGATTGCCCCTGTGGATGACTTAAGCAAAGTAAGGCAAGTACATTGTTCACTGCTGAAGGTTCGAACCCAGAAGGACTCTCCTGCTTTAGTGTCCTTTCCTAGCCCAGTCGCAGAATTTGCGTAGCCGGTGGGGGAGCAGGCTTTGGAGGGGTCCGAGCAGGGGGACTTGTGGGTATTGGTTTCAGCGACACCTCCGGTTGTTAGTGTGGGAAATATGGCGGACCCCGAGCCTGTGGAGCCCGTAGCTAATAGTGCGACCGATGCCCCGGCGTGTGTTGGTCAGCCCCTCGAAGGTGAGTTAATACCAGGGTCAGTAGGGTTGTCCAATTTAGTACCACGACGGTCTAGGCGAGCTAACGCAGGGAGACATTCTAACTTGCATCATCTCCCACGATCTGCAGGCATGTTGGGACCTGATGGAGTATTGCCTGCGGGGACATCTTCGACCATTTCGGCATGGTTCCGACCTTGGAGTTGAGAGATTGTTTTGTCCATCGTCGGGGCGACGATGCAGCCGTGGGGGGTAGGTTGTGGTAGAATGAATTAAGCTCTTCCTACCTGTTTCTGGTTGGTCGGGTTTTGGTTGATTGTCCTATCATGGGTTAGTCACTACTACTTAAGCTGGTTGGTAAGGTGGCTCGGGGTTATGGGTTCCAGCCCCCTAGCTTCCGTGGCGTGTCGTCATATCCAACACAGAACCTGGAAGTCCTGAGGTGATTGTGCTGCAGTCTAGCCAGCCTGCTTTTGAGTCAGCGGACGTGGGTGTTCATCTGGTGTTGTGAACGTGACGGTTCCTCCCAATAAACTGGCCGTCTCCCTGTAAAACTGACGGAGCTCTCAGCTTCCCGGATCATGTCTTAAATGCCCTCCTGGTGAGATTCGGTATCACATTGCCGGTAGGTAATTTAACAATATGTTGCTCGTGTTTATGCAGTATGTTTGCTGGTAAGTGTTTTAATTGTTATTTTATGTACTAGACGGAGGTGGCGCGAGGTGTGCTAGCTTCCTGTAGTGGTGCGATGTGAAGAGCATTCCTGGTGGGCGCTGCTGTTTTGTCGCTGGGTTTGTTTTGCTGCAGCCGTATTATATGGTTTACATTGTACTAGCCGTGTTGCTAACCCTGCTTGCCGTGTTGCTGCGGGGAGACGGCGATTGCAATTATTTGTATTTTTTTTCCCTTGTTTTGTGAATGAATGTGAGTGTGCATTTGGTTGTAAATCACTGTGCGTGTGTGCGCGCGCTTTCTCTTTTTTTTCTTGTTTTGTGAATGAATGTGAGTGTGCATTTGGTTGTAAATTATTGTGTGTGCGCGCGCTTTCTCTTTTTTTTCTTGTTTTGTGAATGAATGTGAGTGTGCATTTGGTTGTAAATTATTGTGCGTGTGTGCGCGCGCTTTCTCTTTTTTTTCCTTGTTTTGTAAATGAATGTAAGAGTGTACTGGGTGGATGTGTGTGTAAAGAAAAAAACGCATGTTGAATACGACCGTGGGGAAACCTTATTGGCCTTTCGCCAGGGAGATTTCTTGTGGGTCTTCGTATGTGAATTTATTTTACTTATTTTTTGTTTCAGTTAGATAAATGTATTGTAATTCTGGACCAGTTGTAAGGGTGGACAACCTTTGTCCATTGTGTAAGACTGTATTTGTCTAGTACTTTCATCAGATTCTTTTTTTTGTATAGGAGCCGGGTGCTTATGGCAGCGGTGGGATTCTAGTTTTTCCTATTTGAGTGGTTGGAATACGAGCACGTGTGTGTGTGTGTGGTGAGTCACTTGTGTGATTGCAAGTTGCTGTGCTGTGTAGGCCGATTGCGCCCTTAGGCCCCGCCGCCCGGCCTCGGTTCCTGAACTTGAGGCTTTGGATATTCAAGTTGTCCATGAGTGCATTGTATGTGAACTACTGGTCCCAGTCATTTTATGTTATTGATTTCTTTTTGTTTATTTGTTATAATTAAGTTGTTTAAAATAGTATGTGTAATAAATGGTAATACTTTTGGATATCCTTGTCTCCTGCTTTCTCCCGTGAACTGACCTGTGTGCCTTTAGACGAAACTTACTTAATTAGGGTCCCTGGCCTTTATCCAGGGTGGCGTAATCGGAATTTTAATTCTAATAAACCTTTTCTTGCCTCTGCGCTCCGCCACAACAGCTAACGACCTCAAACAGGTGCTACTATTTTAGAATCATGAGCAGAGTGTAGCTGGACTATTTAAAAGCAAAATAACTGGTCTTTAAGGCTCAGCAATCTGGCTGATAAGCAAGTGATCAAATACTTATTTGACACAGTAATTCACAAATAAATAGTAAAATAAATCATACAATGTGATTTCCGAATTTTTCTTTTTAGATTCTGTCTCTCACAGTGGAAATGCACCTATGCTAAAAATTGTAGACTTAATATGACAATTTCACTTAATATGATAATTATTTTTTTTATTTTTTTTACTTTTTATCATATTGGGTGAAATTGATCATCTTTGTCTTTACAAGACTCCTCTTGTTTCTTTAACCAGAGCCCTGCTGTGGAGGATTGGGGTTAGAGGGGTGACTTCTGGACTTTGGAGTTACTGGAGGATCATGAACATAGTGTTGGAGGGGACTGTAGTCTCTGGGTGACTACAGAAGCCTTAGGAGTGATGTTTGGTCAGGTCTGTGCTCTAAATATTGAATTTCAAAAGGACTGGACGTACACCTATAAAGCCGATGGATTATTATTGGACTTGGAGAGACACGCTCCCCTCAGCTTCACATGTCTAGAAACAAACTCTAGTTGCCATAGAGACTCTTTTTTGTGTGTCTGACACATTGAATAAAAATAGTTTTCAAAAGTCAAATCTTTGCTAGTTTTTAAAAATGGTCATGATGTTTTAATGTAAAAAAATCTGAAATATAATGATAAGCATCTGGTGGTCTCCAGGTAATTTATTGATGTTTTAAGCAAAAGAGAATGTGTATTCTCCTGTTTTGTGCAGATCACTGTTTTAACTTTGACTAGATTTGGAAGAATAATGTTTATTTTAAGTAATGTTTGTGTGTTTTAATTGTCCGAGTATTTTTATATTATTTTAGTTTTTATAGAAAAACAATCACTTTAATGGGAGACAACTTATCTTTTTGAGTAGATGAAAAGCTGGGCTAAGCAAACCCTAGAGTAATTAATTGAGCCCACAGCCAATACTACTTGTGCTGACTTAAATATTTGAGTTACAAGTTGAGTCAACTCAAGATTTTGAACTGGGTACACAATGTGTTAACTACACAGCAGTGTAAAATAATTAGATTGGCCACCAAATTTCTTAAAAAAGCTGTGCAACTTGTCACTGTGCAAACATTTTCACAGTGATGCAGCCAGTTTTTTTTTTACACTGCAGGTTAAATTTAATAAAATATATTACCAACAGCTTGGGCTGAGAAAAGCAAGTCTCTATAAGTCACTATCTACTCAAAAGCATTTAATTATTCTTAATATTCCAAAATTAAGTAAAAAAAATCAAAAACGGTCATAAATAAATAACTAAATGATTGAATAAATTGCACCACCTTTATCATTTTTAAATCCATAGGACCCAATCACCTTTCTTTAATTAATCATGATGAGAGAATTTGTTTTTTTTCTGCTTCCCCTTTTTCTTTTCACTTCCTGTCATTCTCATTTTGCTGCCTCAACCTTGAAGAGGAAACCTAACCCATTTTTTCTCATCAGTGGTTTTTGAATACTTTCTTTAGAATTCTCTTTTCATTTGCTACATGCGAGTGTGGTAACTTTTCCCTCTTTATCTTATACCTATACAGTATACCTTGTTTTTTCCTTATGCCGTCCGATTCTGTGCTTCTTTGCCAGGACTGCCTTAATGGTTCTCCTTAATGCTGTTTTACAAGAAAGTTATCTAATAACACATTCTCTTTAATCCCATAATAAATGTTAATAATAAATTTGAATCAGGGATCTGCTTCCCACAATTATTTTCTCATATTTCAATAAGCTTGTCCTCAAGCTAACAGGTTACACAGACACTCCTTTTAAACCCTTAATACCCGTCACTATATTCACTATATCAGCTTCTCCCCATCCATGTATACATATAATAAAACTGTAAATTTGGCATCTGTACATTAAAAATATTTGCAAAACAATAATTGGCATGTATAATAATAAGAAAACACATTTATATCTCCAGAAATGTACTTGAAATAGTGATAAAATTAATACAAACTATGTGAGAGTGCTTATGATATGCACGGGAAGACCATCCTGTTTGGAGATAGCTTGGGATTATTAATTAAGGAAGTTAAAAAGAAACAAAAGAAAACTAATGACACAAAATAACCAGAGCTCTGATGTCTACGCTAGAACGGACGGGGTTCTGGAAACCAAAACAAAAACTAATATCCTCCCGGGGCCTATGCCCTTACCGAGGATTTATTATAGAGAGTGGGGTTGTGTTTTGTGTAAACTTCATACTCAACTTAAGAGCGCGCGATGAAAGGACAGTACGCCGCTCTCTCTCTCTCTTTCGTGGGCGTTTTAAACATGGTTGATTTTTTCAGTTTTGCAAAAAGTTTCGCAGAACTTCGCGGAACTTATTTGTGTTTTCTTGGTCTTTGGCCCTGATACCTTACCAGTTCCACCTAAATAATTGCACAAAGTGCCGCGGTATCAGGACCCTTATATAAGCACACCTCCAGATGCGGCCTGTTCAGGTTGATTGCCTTATGGCGGCGTTGCCTGGCAACTGCGTGTATAAATGGCTGCGCCTTTGCCTGTTCAGAACTCTGCGTGGTAGCAGCCTGCGGATCTGCCCGTTCTGAACAGTTTATGCGCGGTTCTGCCCCTCGCGCGACCCGCATCGTTACAAAACTAAAAAAATATATGGAACCATTAAACTATAAAAATAAACACCTAGTACAACTGCTTTTTCTCTCAGCAAGGTGAATGAAATTAAATGCATACAAACTAAATACTGATTGCCTAATTGTCATTGTAGCTCAGCTGTTCTTTATCAACTACACCAACATTACGGCATCTTTGGAGAATTGTGACTCAAGTCTGTGTAAATACATTAAGAATTTGAGCATTGTACATCAGAATGTACTTTAAAATATGCTCTTTGAAATATTCCTTTTCAACCAGCAAAATTATGAGAAACAAATATTTTTCACATTTGTATTAACTCAGTTCAACAACAACTCAACTCAGTTCCAGTATTTTAGCACACACATTTTTTCTAAGTAAACACAGCAAAATTGTCAAGTAATGTTTCACATATCGACTACTTTAGTACTTATATTCGAAAAACTCACAAATATACATAAATGCAGTGCCCTAAAGCAAAAAAATATATTCTGTATATTAGCGCTTTAATGTTTCTGGCACTTACCATGGCAACAGTCACTATGGTTCTAACCCTGCTATGGCTCCAGATGCTACTGTATTCACTGGCAACATGTCATTTAGCCTAGCATAATAGTGCTTAGCTAAACATCTTTCTCACCACATTACAGCACTATTAACTATTAACTATGTGCTCTTTACGTTACAACCACAGATTCTCAACACTCTTATGTCTTACTCAAGAGTATTTACATCTCACCTGTAGTTAGGAACAAAGAGGCACAAAACTTTAGCTTGTGTTTACAGTAGCTTGGCTGCAGGATTTAATCAGCAGCACTGGCTTCTGTGGGGTGTTATGATTCTGAAGTGCTATTTAAATCCGTCAGATATTTCTCTGCTCCTGTGTGTTGGACCTGTGTCTGTTTTAGGTGGGTGTGGCCTGTTAATCAGCTGGAGCTCCGGATTGGTCCTATGCTACATCCTGTCCTGATATAAGGACCACCCCAAACACTCACCCTAGGCCCCTTTTTGAGCCTAGTTGATTTTAATCTGTTGTGTGCGAGTAATTTTGAAATTTTGATTGTCGTATATGTTTTGTCGTTTGTTTTTGAGTGTTGTGCCAGAGAGAAAGAGAGTTTGTGTGTCATAGAGCGTTGTCTTTGTTAAACTCTGTATTGACTGACTCTCCTGTTTATCTGAACCCTTGCCTGTTTTGACTATGATATGGGTTCCAATTTGGCTGCAAGTAAGCATTTTGTAAATAGTTTGTAAATAATTTAACTCTTTTTATACGGGAAGTAGGGGGTTAGATGCAGTTTCTTTTTGTACATATTCTCACTCTGTTTATTGTTTAGGGAGACAGGTAAGCCAGTATTTTGTTTTGTTTTTTCATTTAATTTCAGGTTATTTAGATTTAAAACAAAGTCTGTTTTGTTTATTGTTTTGGCCTGGTCTTCCCCTGGAGATAAATCCAGTGTAAAGAAAAAGGTGAAAATAAACAATTAAACATCTCTGTGGTGTAAGCTCACTTGGTTCTAGCGATAAGCACTATCTAGTGACCTGGGGTGCGTTTCCCGTACAACGATGTAGTTCTTTGCTTAACCACCGTTGTACGATGCAACGTTGAAGAAAATAACTAACTAGTCACGAGTGTTTCCCAAAACCATAGTACCAGTGTCGCACTTCCATCGTTAGAACCATATTGGTTTAATCTTTCGTTCTTCTTCTTCTTCGATACTATGGTGGAGTAGTGCCATAGGCACATATCGCCCCCTACTGTTAAGTGTTTTTTCTCTCTCTTTGGCTCCCATTCAATGCGCTTTCGCAATGACGTTACGTAGAAGTGGTGTAATAATGTCACGAACGCAACATTCATTATTTGTACAATAAAACATATATAGGCATACACAGTTTAAATGTGCTCTTTTCGAATAACAAAGCCTATAACTTTTAGTTATTTCATTTGAACTCATTTTTATTTGGTATTGTATACAAGTACAATTAAAATAAAAAGAAATTATGGGTTTTGAAAATGCTGGGATTGTGTTGTGAACACCTGTTACCTATTTTGCTTAAGATCATTTCCCCTATATAAGTCCTTTTACATAAAGGCATGTTTTATTGAGAGTTGATGTAAAATCAATCAAAATCTTGCTTTTCTCCAAATTAAAAAAACACAGTTACAAATTCTGAAAAAAAAAAAAAAAAAAAACATGGAATGAAATCGCACAAAAAAATAATGCTTCTGGAAATGGGTATGAGAGAAGCCCAGAGAAAGTCAGAAACAAGTGGAGGGACTTTGCAAGTGTGACCAAACAAACAAGTCCAGTGGTGGCCTGAAACCGAACCCCTCCAAAAGCTGCTATGTAATTGTAGTTACTGCAATTCTCCACAACATTGCAGTCAAGGAAAATGTCCCGCTTTTTGATGAGGAAGAGGGGGTCCCTCTCTCTCTCTCTCTCTATATATATATATATATATATATATAAAATTTATTTTTTATTTTTTTTAAACCTATGAATAGTCCATATTCTACTTCTACTTCTGAGAGCACTCAAAGATACTCACTTAAAAACTCACCTTTTCTTCGCACAAACGAAACGAAGGCTGTGTTCCAACCGGAACATAAACAATGCTTTCGTAGGGCACTTCAAAGGGAGAATAATTGCGATGGTACCGCTGTTATAGCGTTTCAAAGTAAAATTGTAATCAAAATAACCGAAAAATTAATAACCTAATATCTGAGCACCAAAGCATTAAGTTTTCCAAATCGCTCAAAGTGGTTGGGAAAATTTTTAGAAACTAATAGAGCGTAGGGTCGTTAACTGTGAATAGAACACACCCAGCCGCGGCAGGGAACTATGCTTCCAACCACAGGTCGAAGGCTGTAGTTCCAACCACGTAAGTTTGCGACGCTGTTTGCGAATGTTCGTTTGAACTATGGTTTCGAGAAACACCGAATTGTTAACCTATGTTGGTAACGACGGAACTTGCGACCATAGTTGGCTAACGATGCTTTTGGGAAACGCACCCCTGTTTGACAGTTTTCACACCATCTAGTGACCCGTTTGACAGTTTTCACAGTTGAGCACAAAGTACAATGAATGTAACATATATAATATTAGAAAATATAAAATTATTTTAACTATTACACCTTATGAACTGTACCACAATGTACTTTATAACTATTGTTTTAGCTGTCTTAACTGCATGCTATTCATTTTATGTACATAAATTGTTAATATTTTATATCTGCATCCATAGCCATAAATACCAGCAGAAATGAATAACACATTATCACCATTGTTTTGCTGATATCACCGAATCCATTTAGATATAATTTATGATAATAGGACATATACCCCCAATAATATTGTTAAAAGTTTTTTGGCAGCATCGAAATTGTTTAACTAACACTAGCATGCATGAGCGATAATAGGCAAGTTGTTGTTTCTCTTTCTCGTTTTCTCAATGCAGTGCATTTACTTACAAGTGTCATTGTGGATCACTAAATATTCATAGATCTATAGACAATATTTGTCTAAAAACTAGGAAACAGAATTATACTTAAATAGCTAGCAATTATTAAAAAAATGTGCTATGTCTGTCCTTGTACACATTCACACGTGAAAAGTGGTGATGCTTCCTGAGATGCACACATACACTCACAGCATTGGTCAGTCAGTAACGCAAACGCAGAGTAGTGTTGCGCCTGTTAGGGAGAATAGGAGCAACACAAGTGACATTGTTGGGCCAACGGCTGTAAACACTGAGTTAGATATATAGTTCTTTCAATGTTATTTATATACTAAATTGGTAGCCAACCCTCGTATGAGCTCCTGATGTGATGGGAACATTGAGAGAGCCTGCTGCACAAAACTAAAGCAATATAATTTAATGTCCAATTTCTATCCTTGTGATTATCTACTGAACTAAAGTTGGGCCAACTTATCTTTGGCCTCACCAATGAGCCAACATCGGGCCAACGGACAAAATGACGCTGGGCCAATCACTGATCCCACCAGTGGTCCAACGTATATGTACCAACGTTGGCCTGATGTCAGAGCACTGACAAAAGGTTACCAAAATTTTTCAGACAAAGTAGAGCTATCTGGGACTTAATAAAAAACCTTTATTCTGTGCACTTCACGTGACAGATAAAAATTTAGTTAATTCCAAAGTTTAACAGAAGGTGTGTACATAAAAAAAAAAATGTGCTTATAAGTGTGCAATTAAATTCCATGCAAACGAAGTTGTGGGTACATCTAGTGTTTAAATAAGCGAGTTAATTTTGTGCTTCTGTAATCTGGCCCAACACACACACACACACACACACACACAAGATCCATTTTTAAATAGATTTCTCTTTTTTGGCCCTTTTGCTATAATTAGGTGCTTTTTATGCAGTTTTACATCCCTTTGGTCCCTGGATCCACTAATTTGACTTTTGAGCAAACTTTTGAGCTGTAAGGCAGAATTGGGGAAGTGTTAAAAAGTCACTCTCTTACTTAAGTAATGGGAAGAAGCAGCCTAATTGGTCAAATTTTCATGACCATTACCTTCTACTGTCAGAGATGGGGACTGTAGGCATGGATTGTGTAGGTGTAAACATAAAGACATTTATTGAAGATGTAAACAGCCACAAAAAACAGGAATTATACAAGCAGCAAAAACACACACAGTAAATTAAACAGGCCACGGAAACAGCCAGCAATCAGTAACAAATCAGTCGTGAGACCCAGACTAACTAATAATGAAAACTTAAATAATGACACTTATTAAGGACCTCTGCTATTATATTCATGGTAATAATGAGTGATAAGCCTTCTGAGACAGAGGGCTGATAGACAGACAGACTCCTCAGTACTGTTCGACACTGTACCTCAATAAAAAACCAAAGAACCTTATATAAGGACTAAGCTTTCCTTCAATAAATATTTTCCTAAGCTACAAAACAATACGCAGGAGAACCATGTCTTTAAAAATCTTTCCAGTCCGAATGTTCTATAATCCTTAAGCTCCAACCTTCTTCATTCCCCTCACATTGTTCCAATATTGCCTATGTTATTTTACTCTTTCAAGGGCAGTGCTCTGTGGGCACTTGCAACGATGTGGCCTTATTGGACTCTTATTGTGGTCTGAGAGAGTAAGAAATAAACTAGCAGCCAGATCTGCCCAAAATGTCTCACAACAAGGCTCATCACCGATGGAGGGAGTTTAATAAAGTTTCATCACCCTCTGCCTGTGAGTCCTGCTTTTGGGTCCAAACAATCTGCAGCCATTCTAACAGCATTACTAAATTTTTTTTATGCATTACCTTTTACCTAATATTTACATGAAAGATACCTTACTGTACAAGTGAGGCTGTCTTTTTAGTGCTGTATTGAGCAGAGAATCTCAGGCTCTATCTTTAAAAAAAAAAAAAAAAAACAACAATGCAGAATCATGCAGAATCAGAAACTTTCCTAGGAGGTTGTAGGTTCCTTGGAATCATCACCAGTACCAGACATCTGCCCCTGATAAATCACAATGATAGTCAACCAGGTCATTAGGGGACATGCCTAATGGAATCTTGGAATGTAGTTGTCACAGAATACCAGCAGAGAGCAGCATGTGCACGGACTCCATTTTTGGGTTCTTTTGTTTTTTGTTAAGTTGAACTCTGCTTCCCAGAATGCACCTCGGTCAGGTAATTAAAGCGCTCACCTGAACCGAGGTAATTAATTAGTTCCCGTATAAATAGTCTTGTGCTTGGTTTATCCTTTGTCATGCATTTGTTGAGTTATCCTTGGTGAATATTCTAGCTTTGCGTCATGCTATTTTCTGTGATCCCTGGAGGTATTCCAGAAAGCAGGTCATGTGACATACCCAGATAAGTTTAAGAGTAAGTTAGTGAATAACCTCAACTTTCGGTTCCAAAAACAGAGGTAACTTTCTGGGTATGTTTGTAACCATAGCAACTTACTCTCTGAAGATAACCTGCTCGGTAGCAGGTTATATTTCAGGGTCAGTTTGTTTCAGAAGGTTATTCAGCATGGCGCCCACTTTTGATGATGATCCCGTGGATGTGGAGGCACAAATTATACAAGGTTTTTTTTGCCTATTAAAGCTCCTTCAATAAATGAGGAAGATGATGTTAATAGGAAATCTATTTATAGTATGAATGTACAGGTAACAACTTAATTTTGTGTCCTTAATTTTTTGCCTTGTTAAAATCATTAAACTCATTACTATTTTCCACTAACTATAGGTAATATGTGAGGCAACTCGCATCATTACTAATATTGAGGCAAAATGGCCAGGATCTGTGCATGATGCCAGAATTTTCCATGAGTCATCATTATGCCAGACATTTCAGGGTATGTTTTGCTTTATACAATGCATTTTTTTTTCTTTTTACTATATTTGTATTGTAAACTTGAATCATTACAGGACAGTACAATGGTTACTTGCTGGAGGACAGAGGATACCCTTGTCTGCCCTATTTAATGACACCCTACCCTGAACCTGGACCACAGACACGCTTTAACCTGGCTCACAGCCAAAAACGTGGAGATGACCATAGGGATCCTCAAGTCTAGGTTTCAATATCTGCGTGGGCTCCGGGTCAGTCCAGAGAAGCCATCCAACATCATAGTGGCTTGTGTTGTGCTTCACAACATTGCCACAATAAGAGGAGAGAGCCACCTTCCTTGTATTGAAGAAGATGGCCCAGGGGAACCTCTACAGATTTTGGCACACAACAGAGATGGAAGACTTTTGAGAGACAGGATTTGTCAAAGTTTATTTTATAAAATTGTTTGCAGTAGTCTGCTGTGCAGTTAATTTCTTTATTTCCTGAAAAACAATGAAAGTAAAATCAAATAAAATGTGTTTTTTAAATTGCGTTGCTTCATATACACAACACTTTTAACATGCAACAGATTAATATATGCAAAAGTTCTCACCTTAAGTTGATGCTCCAGTAATTAAATTTCTAGAGTAGCTTTTTTAATGGATAGCTTTCTCTTCCATTTGAAGATGTGTAAGGTCCATATCCATGTCACCTTTTTTTAATTGTTTTTAGAAGATGGACCTTATACAGCTCCTTTGCTGGCAACTAGGAAGGCAAAAATAATTAAATAAATGAGATTCTGTCAGACAATCAAATTAAAATATGGACAACTGCACACAAATTCTTACACTGCTTAGATCGTGCATTGAGGTTTTCTGTGGGGAAATCCCCAGGTATGTACTGTGAACTAACAAAGACAAATTATTACTCTAATGTAAAAAGGGGGTGCTGCATTATAATAGTATACATCCTACCTCAGTGGATCTAATAGCATTGTCCACTTCTGTCACAGCAGATGTGGTCTCTTCATCTTCATCCTTTAGTGGAAAAAAATTACGTACAAGTATACGGTATCTGGCAACAAAACACAACTGTGAAAGACTGTTCTTCCTGTAGGGTCCAATAATACAATCCCTCTATCAGTATCTATAAGAAAATACAACCCATAAAATTCCCTATATTATCAAAGAAAAAAACAATAATGCAGGAAAAAACATGTCAAAGTAATACAACTAAGCTCACAGTAGCCTATACATCATATGCAGTTAAATAAAGTAAGCTTGCATAAAAACGGTAAGCATGTTCAAAAGCCTTTAAGTGACAGAGATAGTAATTTATTGGGTCATATAATGCAAACAAATCATAGTGGTAAAGTTAAATTTCACCATGTTACTTGTGGTACATGGTGTGTGTGATGACGTGATTCCTGGAGTGCCAACAACCACTGGTCGCCCTTTATTAAGGGACAGAGCCAGCTCCTCAGATGGGGTGAGGGGAGGTGGTGTTGGGCCCTCGCCAGTTAGACGGCCTTTAGCATTCTTTCTATTAGCTACATGACAGAAAGAATATACTAAATCATGTTTAATAAATAATTCAGTGATCGTGTAATCAGATATAACCACTTTGCAGAATGTTTTTGTGTTTCATTTTCACTTGGCTCAAAGTTCTGCTGGTTCCAGAAGGATTCCGCCTTATTAAATAAGAAACCATAAATTCCTAGTCAATATACATTGGTATTTTAACCTAAAAAAATTAATGGCAGGAAAAGTAAATGCGTTCATAGTGATTTAACAGTCAAAAGTATGCGGAAGAAGTGTTTAATTATTTTGCATTATAATAAAATGGGAGATAATGTCATTAAGTCCTCTGTGAAGTATGCCGCTCTCTTTTTTTTCACTTTGATTTTCCATTTTGACTCGTGAAATCGGCGATCCATTGAAAATGTATTTATGTATGCACCGTGCACGCGCACTAACTCTGGGTAACCAGCAGAGGGTTGAAACCGAAGTGCTATCTACAGAATGTTTTCTAAGTGCAGACCCGCCGTTTGTGACATTTGCAATATGCGGTTAAGAGATGTGTTAGGTAAATTAACGATTCCATTGAAAACCAATAACACTCTTTTAAATAATCATTAGGAAATGTAAAAACATCAATACGCGGTCTTATAACTCTCTCCCGGCAAAAAAAACTCGTATAATTTGTGCCTCCACGTCCACGGGATCCTCATCAAAAGTACACGCCATGCTGAATAACCTTCTGAAACAAACTGACCCTGGAACATAAACTGCTAGCGAACAGGTTATCTTTAGAGAGTAAGTTGCTATGGTTACATACATACCCAGAAAGTTACCTCTGTTTTTGGAACCAAAAGTTGAGGTTAGCCACTAAATTACCCTCAAACTTATCCGGGTATGTCACATAACCTGCTTTCTGGAATACCCCCCAGGAGACAAAGAACTCGCAAAAGGATAAATCAACAAATCCACGACACAGGAGAAACCAAACACAAGACTATTTATAAGGAAACTGATTAGCTACCTCGGATCAGGTGAGCGCAGGTGCATTCTGGGAAGCAGAGTTTAACTTAACAGGAAACAAAGAAACACAAAAATGAGTCCGTGCGCTTGGTGCCCTCTGCTGGTATTCCGCGATATTATTATGCAATATCATGGCATTTCCTAGGCCCAATACTTGTGCTAGATCAGTGCGTCACTGCCAAAAACTACTGAACCATTCTGGAGGATCCTGTCTGGAGGACACACAGCAAAACTGGTGACAGAATGGTTTGATGAACATGAAAGTGAAGTTGAACATCTCCCATGGCCTGCACGGTCACCAGATCTAAATACAGTGGAACCTTGAATTACGAGCATAATTTGTTCCGAAAGCGGGCTTGTATTCCAAAACACTCGTAAATTAAATCAAAATTTTCCCATAAGAAATAATGGAAACCCAAAAAATAAATATATAAAAATATTTAATACAAAATATAAAGTAAAAATAAAACAAATTAACTTGCACTTTACCTTTAAAATTAAAAAAAAAAAATCTCGACAGATAAGTGTTTGTGTGTGTGTGTGTATGTGTGTGTGTGTTTGTGTATGTGTATAAATCTAAAAGAAGCGGAGAAGAGGAATCAGTCCAATTATCTTCCCCTTCTCATCTTACACAGTAAACCTTTCTCCTCTCTTATTTGAATTTCTCTCTCTCTCTCTCTCTCTCTCTCTCACACACACACACACACACACATTAATGGAAAGACTGTTTTGTCAGAAAAATTAGCAAGGAACATTGCTAATGACACGCGCGTGAGCGCATACTAACAGAATCACTGCTGTAACGTAAAACAAAAAAAACAAATGAACAAATGAGATATGCATTTGGCTATATCTCAGGGAGCCTAAGGCCTATACTGTAAATAAGCTGTTTTAACTATTTGGACTAGGAAAACTGATGCATCTTTGCCCCTTCACAATTTCCCCAGCAGTTGTTTCTACTTCCTCTTACACCAAATAAACAAGCTCCAAAACATTCAGCCAAACTTAGTACCATAAAGGATCTATGTTTTTATTGTCTTGGGTCTTTATTGTCCTTTATTTGTCTTACACTTGCTGTGTATCTGCACTTTATGTAGTCTTGTATAGAGGAATAAACATATCCTTTTTTACTTGACTGCAGAGCAGGAGTAGCACAGCCTTTCTTAAAAGTCACATGTGCAGACTATTTTCTGCATGAACAGTACCCGTGCTTATATGCTTGACATGACAGAGGAAGTAGCTATTTTTCACTTTATGTACCATAGTGCAGTTTCACTGAACACAAACTCTTTTAATAAGTAGAGCCCTGTGATGTAAAGATACAGGAGTAAAAAGAAGAGTACATAAGATCTAATTTATATTTAAGAATGGATAACTCAATATTATTGATTAAACATTGTAAATCATATCATTGAAGAATTCTTAATTACTTTAAGGTTTCTGCCACAGGAAAGTCTTTAGGGCAAAGGTCATTATTCTTTGTCATATTTCATAAACATTAATTATTTTTTCCTATTGTTTTTCATTGCAAATGAGTAGGACTAAGAAACCCATGCATTGTAATACATAATATTTCTGGAATTGATCAGCTTTATTGAGGTAAAAGGCAGCAATGTGTAATTAAAATTTAGTCTGCTCTTTAAGATAAACTTAAACCACTAAAAGATGTGAATAGATGAGGCGATACAATCCTCAATGTTTTTTTTTTTTCATTATTTTAAATTACAGTGATATAAACTGAGGAATACTGATCCTCTCAGGCCAGAGTCACAAGGCAACTCTCTTTTTCTGCAGGAAATGATAAATATACTACAGCACATGTGAAAAGCAGCTCAGTGTTTTAGAGTATATACGTAGAAGTGAGCTGGACATTTATCTTATCTTTAATCATTTGTCAGCATATTGTGTATAAATACGTTGCTGCAAATATTTTTTCTCATTTAAAATGATCAGGATGAGCTACCAGGATGTTACACAGCCTTTCTTAGTATTTTTAAAAAAGATTAAAATCCAAAGAATGGATCATTTGAAAGAATGGAAAAGTCATGTTACAATGGCACAAAATTTCTGCCACACATATTTTTATAGAATCTTTTTAATAAAATATTGGATTCTAATATAGCAGAAGATGTTCATTAGTTTTTCATTAGAGCAGTTCTGAAAGTCATGCAGCTGCAAATCATAAGTTTATATCATGCATTTCTTTTAATATGTGGTTTCTATAGTAACAACTAACACACAGATCAGATTTCTACAAATATGGTGTATTTGTTGATATGGTGAATTTCCTGCAAGGAGATGTTTATGTAATATTTTATTAAAGAAATCACAAATTGTGCTCTCAGTAGTAAAGCTGTAACTTCAAAATTCTAACACAGGAAAGTCTTTGAAATAAGAAGTTTACACTTTGTGGCATGTCTTTTTTTTTTACTTTAAAAAAATGTGTGTGGTTGTGGCTCATATCTTTTATCAGAACTGTTATAACTGTTATAAGAAGGACTACACTTTTTGTTTAACCTGACTTTTCAGAATATCATTTATTTTAGGATGGTAAGAGTCACTCTGTTTTGCTCTGTGCCACAACACACACCCTGCCCCTGATTATTTTCCTGTAACAGCTGGTCCTAATATATTTAATTCCCCATTTATCACTTAAACTTCCTAAAATCCTTAAATCTTTTAATTTTCTCCTGCTGTTAAGATAAGTGTTTTAAGGCATAGAGTATAAATGCATTACTGGTAGAACATCAGTATCCACAAAATCAGAGGTAGAAGTGTGGGAACAGTCAGGTTAAACTGCTGTCCACTGGACTCAGCACCTGTGAAGACAACGCTGGGTTTATTGTCCTCAAAATGTTTTCTGTTGTCTACAAGATAGGTTTACATAACATATTAGATTATGTAATCTAATATTTAGACATTCCACCTCACCTTTGCATTGAACACCTTGACTTGGATTAAACTTCTCCTGTTTGTTGGAGGCCACAAAACCTGAATGACACGTGCAGTAATAAGAACCTGCTGTGTTTCTACACTGCTCCACAGACTCATCAATGTCTGAATGAATGTAAAGATTCAGGTTTATCTTTAGTGCATTGTCCAGACAGCAATGACCTGAACAGCCCATGATGTCATCTGCTACCCCAATACACACTCACAAAACTAACTACCTTTTGTGTTGTAGGAATTTGCATTAGTTGTTTTCATAATCATAAATTAATCTTTCATGCTGTAAACATGACCATCACAGACTACAGCACCCACTGCACGATTAGTGTTCATGTCCTCTGTAATAGTTTAAGTTCACTCAATACTGATTGCTATCAAGTATTTGCTCAGCATATCATATCTGACCTCATATCATGTCTGATTCCTGGTCTTTATCTCTTATCTCTTAGCAGGGGGACCCTTCTGTAGTTTCACAACGAATATTGTACAATAAGTAGAAGAATTTTTTAGAAATTAAGATCATTAAATTATACAATAAACCCATTAAAAATGCAAGACATATTTTAATATCATAAAAGTACATTAAAGGGGTCATCCAGACACATTTTTCATTAAATGTTAATATGATCTTTAGGGTCCTAATGAAAAGTTTGTAATATATTAAAAAAAAAATTCTCAATGGTTAAAAAAAACCACTACTTTTAACTGGTAAAAACTAGCTCTGTTCTCAGCAACCTATTTCAGTGCTTATTCCTTTAAATGCTTATGATCTCTGCTGAGCCCGTCCCCCCAGTTCTGTGGGGCGTGTCTTCACAACAGGCGTGGGGTATAGCCACGGGAGTGTAGTCCAGTGCAGGCAATGCTTTGGACTGCATTACCCACAAAGGGTTGCCCACAATGCAGTGCTTTGTGGGTAATGCAGTCCAAACTGGAAAACGCTGGAATAAAGAGCCTAAGCCTGTTTTCTTCAGTCGTTTTTGGTTTAATTTAAGTACGGAACCTACGCGGAAGTTTGTAATATCGCTCCAGCGGCGAAAAACAATGGCCGACAGCTTCTTCTCACTCGGGGCGGGTCTTTGCTAAAACACCAGTGTCAATCAACTAGTGTAGGAGCGGCCTCTTGTGGTGTGGCGTCACAGTGACAGGCATTTGCGATTGGCCTGATTTCAGCAGTCGCCTCCTTTAATATGTCTAACAGAAGACCTGCAAAAAAAAGATTTACATTCATATCAATTTAAAACTGGATATATGTGTTACTACTAGTGATAATAATAATAATAATAATAATAATAATAATAATAATAATGAGCCTAATTTAACAAGACTTTTAGTAAATGTTTCTGTCTTCTTCTTCTTCTTCTTTGTCTTTCGGCTGTTCCCTTTCAGGGGTCGCCACAGCAAATCATCTGCCTCCATCTAACCCTATCCTCTGCATCCTCTTCTCTCACACCAACTAACTTCATGTCCTCTCTCACTGCATCCATAAATCTCCTCTTTGGTCTTCCTCTAGACCTCCTGCCTGGCATTTCCAACCTCAGCATCCTTCTACCGATATATTCACCATCTCTCCTCTAAACATGTCCAAACCACCTCAATCTGGCCTCTCTGACTTTATCTCCAAAACATCTAATATGGGTTGTCCCTCTGATGAACTCATTCTTGATCCTATCCATCCTTGTCACTCCCAAGGAGAACCACAACATCTTCAGCTCTGCTACCTCCAACTCTGCCTCCTGTCTTTTCTTCATCTCTAAGCCGTAGAGCATCGCTGGTCTCACCACTGTTCTGTACACCTTTCCCATAATTCTCGCTGATACTCTTTTATCGCACAACACACCTGACACTTTTTCCACGCATTCCAACCTGCCTGTACCCGTCTCTTCACCTCCTTTCCACACTTTCCATTGCTCTGGACCGTTGACCCTAAGTACTTAAAGTCCTGCACCTTCTTAACCTCTGCTCCCTGAAGCCTCACCATTCCTCTTGGGTTCCTCTCATTCACACTCATGTATTCCGTCTTGCTGCGGCTAACTTTCATTCCTCTGCTTTCCAGTACCTCCACCTCTCCAAATTTTCCTCGACCTGTTCCCTGCTCTCGCTACAAAGCACAATGTCATCTGCAAACATCATAGTCCATGGAGACTCCTGTCTAACCTCACCTGTCAACCTGTCCATCACCAAAGCAAACAAAAAGGGGCTCAGAGCCGATCCTTGATGCAGACCCACCTCCACCTAGTAAATGTTTCTGTCAACAGCACCAAATTTAAAAAATGTTAATGAATAAGTAATTATCTTTATTTAGGAATGTCCTTTTTAATTTCTTTCTTTTTCATTACAGCATTAAAATTTCAAAGCACATAAATTTATGCATTATTAAAATGTATAGAGGTTTTTGAATTACAAGTTCACTGTGTAATCTGTACAAAAAACCTTCACACATTCATCTAGGAACCTTTGTAGTCCATCTAGGGACCTTGGAGGCCAATGGTAACCATTGTATTTACTCCCATTTGGTATTTTGGTTTTATTTCTTGAAATGCAGAGGTAGAACCCTTTTTTGGAAGCTAAAAACAATTAATTATACAATTACACTGCGCATTACTTTTCTTATCTCTTTATTCACATTTAATATTGTGCAACATCTACAAAAATAGTTGTTTTATCACAGTGTGGTTCTTGTGTCAATTTTTCTTTACAATCCTGCAGTTCTGTACCACACAGTTTGGATTTCCTTTTTTTTTCTCCAATTGTCTTAGAGTAGTCACAAACATAAAATTATAAAAACCATGCATTGCGGTTTCTGTAAAGGCTTTATTGTTAAACCTTTTGTGGAGATTTAGATCATTTGAGCTCATGGTGCATTAGCACAGGCAAAACTCCTGTCTAGATGATGATACAGTATTTAAGAAATTTTACACACAAAAAAAGCTACTGAGTTCGTTCAGGAACTGTTGATCTTCTGGGAGTCAGACACACCAACCTCTAGAGTATTCTAGACAGTTTTTTTTTAATTCCTTAAACAGTGCATTGGGAGCTGAAAAGATTATAACACACATTAGCATCGTCTACAAACACCAATAAGACAAAATCACACAGGACTAGATGGAACTCACCCCAAAACAGGAGATACCAGCTGCTCTTGGTGTCTCTCTATCTCTCGACTAAAACCCTGCTACTCTGCCTCTACTGTAGGAAGACTCAGTTTAGGTAAGCAGTGACACCTATCAAGTCCTGCTCCTCTGGAGGTGGTGTCACTCTACAATGAGGCTGTGATGGTGAAAGACTCACAGCTATAAAAGGAAATTGATTGATATGAGTACAGATCTCATATATAAGTAACATTTTGTACTAGACATGCTAAATGATCATTACTAGGGTGGTGATTTTGCCTGCTTATCTTTCTGCCTTAGTGTCTCCTTCATTAAATAGAAAATGTAACAAATTAAACACTTAGATGTGCTGTTATATACAAAAAAGTGGCCCTGGACTTCCTGACCCACAGCAGCCCACATTATAATACATTGGCTCATTAATGTAGAGATACATTTTTAACACTAGTTACTAGAATGAAAAAATTATTACAATAAAGAAATCAATGCTTTTTAAATTTATTATTTGAAGCATCACTGAACATATATTGGGCCATATCAGTAAAACACAGAAACAAAGGAAAGAACATTAAGACAAACAACATATTAGTCTAACATCATCTTGATGTGGCACACCTGTGAGGTGGGATGGATTATCTCAGCAAAGCAGAAGTGCTCACTATCACACATTTAGACTGATTTGTGAACAATGTTTGAGAGAAATGGTAATATTGTGTATCTGGAATGAATTTTAGATCTTTAAGTCCATCTCATGAAAAATCGGAGCAGAAACAAAGGTGTTGCGTTTATATTTTTGTTGAGTGTATTTATTTAAATTATTATGGAAGTCAATATTTATTCGAAATAATGCTGAGAAACATTATTTTAAATTAATATTGACTACCATAATACTTACTAGCACGAGTTAATATGAATTAGTACGAGTTAATGCTGCTACTGATTTTATTCCATCTTACCAGTTCAGTTTGATTGCCATTCTTTACACTTAGCTCAGGTAGATCAGGGGAGAGGTGTTGGTCATCATCAGCAGGCACCGGTTCATCCTCACTGACCTGCTGCACTTACAGCTTACACTGATGAGTGGTATATCTCACACTGCATCACCATGATACCCCCCGTGAAATGTTCATACTGTAATATCTTACAAACAAAAGGCAAATTTTTCTTTTCCTCAAAAAAAGTGTTTAGATGAAATTCCACTTATACAAGTGTAACAAATATGGAAAGAAAAAAGTCAGGAAGGGGCAAATACTTTGGGATGAATCTGGCAGGTGGAGTTATAGCACTTTCAAAATCATACTAACTTTACACTGATATGAATAACTTTGAGTGATGATTGCTTTTTAACACCCTTGTGACTCAATAAGAGACAATGCACGGAATATTTCCTAACAGTCTGTAAATGATACATTTTGGCAGTATTGTCTTGTATCTTTGGAAAAAAAATGAAATGAAAGGTGAAGATGTCACCTTAATTGTTAACTGTTAATTTCCTTGTGGATAAATAGAGCAACATTTTACACGTAGGTTTTATTGCAATAGGGAATCAGTTTTTCTGCAGACACATGAAGGCTGACAAATAATGTCTTGTCTTTGTGCCACACGATTACTTAGTCTTAAGGAAGATACAGACTTGAAACTGGGGTGCTTGGATCATCCTCGCCATCTTATTAACAGCAACATATAATTTTTTTTTAAAGAAATAGGTGCATACACTACAAATGACATACAAAAACTATTTACATAGACCACACACACACACACACACACACACACGGTCACTGGTGTGACTGTTGCTCAGCATCTATAAAAGAAACAAAAACAGACCATCAGATTAGCAACTGTGAGGAAATGCACTCTTCAAGCTCGCTGCTACCAGGAGAGGAGGGTGCTACAGACTTCTGAGTAACTGGGAAGCATGGTGTACTGGGAGGTGGCGATGGTCTGGCCTGTGAGCATGAGGCATGCTCGGCATCACCTCTTCTTACATCATCCCCCCAGGGATTCCATAAGTGTCTGATTCTCCCAATACAGCCAGTGCCTTCTCAAATTCAAATTTTTTTATTTGTCACATACACAGTCATACACAGTACGAAATGTAGTGAAATGCTTACATTCTCCTCCAGTGGTGTTAGTGGCGACACTGAACTGGACCCAGCACCTGTTCTTGCCTTTCTCTTCGGACTGCAGCAGCTCTCACCTTGGCAATGCTCGAAAAATCGTACCATTTTTTTCTGACATCCTGCCAATCTCTGGGTGCACCTGAACCGGAAGCAGCCATCTTCCTCACAATCTCACTCCAGAGTTCTTTTTTAGTGCTGTTGCACACGTTGTTTCTAAAGCTGGCGAAGAGTGTTGCCTTGTCGGTGAACACCTCGTCCAGCAAAATTTCTAGTTCATCTGATGAGAAACTTGGTGCCCTTTTCTTTCGTTGCCTCTTCTCTGCCATCTTCTCCATCTTATCCCTCTCTCTGTTTAGTGTAGGTAGATTGCTTTTATTGAAGGTTTCAACCAATGGCAATTAAGAGTGTGTTGCACCTAAGTGACCGCAGCTGTTTGTGAATCAACTATGATTCGGGTATACAATCATAGTTGATTGACAAACAGCTGCAGCACAGCGCTCGTTTCACCGTCACTACAGGTTACATGTAAATATTAGGGAGAGTTGCGTGATTTCATTTATATATTTGTCTATTATTGCATGCTATTGATAAGTTAACCCATGTCGAATTAAACGCTATTAAAAAATTTTAGTGCAATGTTTAATTTGCATAGAAAGTGCCATCTTTCTTAACGCTGTCATGCAAAAGGAGTCAAAAATCGATTCCTGAGCAACCGATGTCAGCTAATTCAGGACCTTCACTGTAGACAGCGCCTTGTAACGTCGGACGTAAGAGGCAACAACGTAAGAAGACTCCTAAGGGACAGTTTGAGAAATACACTTAGAAAAGTTATCACTTTACGTAAGATATATCTTAAGAGTCTTCTTAGCGCGCAAATAGTGTGCCTTATTAAGAAACCGGCCCCAGGTTCAAAATCTTTTTTTTTTTAGTGTGTCATGTAAGGAAACTTACATGACACACTACTGTACACTGATGAATACTGATCCTCACAGACAGGGATCATATAGCACGTGAGAAAAAGCAGTACAGAAGAAGCTGAAGTGTGTCAGAGGATATCGTAATGGGCTGGACATTTATCTTATCTTTAATCATTTGACAGCATACTGTATTGTGTATAAATAATTCGCCATGTCTAGTCCTGTGGGTGATTGTTATATAAAACAAGATATAAGTTCAGGTTTCATTTGGCCAACATGAATAATTACACTATCATGGCTGTAAACTAAATGTAAGCATTAATGCCAGAGCTTGCTGATGCCAGTTAAGCAGGTAAGTGTTGTAAGATCATTCATATGTTTCAGTCTGCAACAATTATTTTAACCCTACCTGATGAGGCGAGTATAGTTTCCTTCTTCTCTTCCTCTTCAGCTCTCACTCTGACATTAGTCCTAATGTTGGATTTAATTTAACCAAAAACTATACCATAACCACTTCCTTCTAAACCTGAAAAGTAAATATCAAAACCACATGAAAATGTCACCACATTCACTTTAATAAGCAAATACCTAAAACAGCAGTAAAGTGGGTTATACATTTATTTAAAAAGTATTTTTTATTTATTGAAGAAAATACCTGGTTTTGGCATTCACTTGATTAATAAATGTAAAAAGTGGATTACTTTGTATTTTTATTGAATAGAGTGCAACAGAATCACTAACGGTTGTAATGAAAGTATTATGTGATGATGCAAGAACTGATTCTGAGGCTGATTTCTCTCTAGCCCAGACTGCAGATTCATGCAGCCTGTCAGTGAGCGATTACACCAGTGGTTCTCAAAGTGTGTGGCGCGCCCACTAGTGGGGAATGCAGACATGACAGGTGGGGCGCAATGAACGGGAGGGAATTAGTGGAAAATAATAGGAAAGTACCTATTCTAATTCATGCTTTTCTTTATTGACAATAAAGATCGGAAACTCGAAACTAAACAATCACACGCAAAGAAATGGATCATTAATACAAGTAAATTAAAATAACATCAAAGAAAAAGTGGAACCATAGTGCAACAATAACGGTTTAACGTCAGCATGTTAATTGCAGAGGAACGATATATAAGGAAACATTCGGTATTATATATGTAATTTCATTTATTTCAATGTGTTTGCTGATGTTTCTGTATTTTTGTTAAAAATGTATATTTTTTCAGGCAGTACTAGTCTGGCATTTCTAGTTTCCAATGTGGTAACAAAGTTGTTTTTTGATCCCTTAGGCCAGTGGTTCTCAAAGTGTGGGGCGCGCCCCACTAGTGGGGAATACAGACATGACAGGTGGGGCGCAATGAACGGGAGGGAATTAGTGGAAAATAATAGGAAAGTACCTATTCTAATTCATGCTTTTCTTTATTGATTTTTTTAATCTTTATTTTTTTAACTAAATAATGACACACAAAGAAATGGATTATTAATACAAGTAAATTAAAATAACATCAGAGAAAAAGTGGAACCATAGTGCAACAATAACGGTTTAACGTCGGCATGTTGATTGCAGAGGAACAATATATAAGGAAACATTCGGTATTATATATGTCATTTCATTTATTTCAATGTGTATGCTGATGTTTCTGTGTTTTTGTTAAACATTAATATTTTATCAGGCAGTACTAGTCTGGCATTTCTAGTTTCCAGTGCGGCAACAAAGTTGCTTTTTAATCCTTCAGGCGCTGAACAGAAGGGAAGATCAATATCGTTCTACGCTTTTTGTTGCTATGCGGCATTTTGTGATGATCCCTAAATCACTCGTTGCGCTGTAGAGAATAATGGTGTTTATGCTTTTAAACATGTATAATTTAAGGCGGATGTAGCTTAAAGACAATGTAGAGAGGAAATATATGTGGGTATCTTTTTTGCGGGTTTATTCACGCAGCTATTGAATTCGGAGATGCGAATATCAAATTAACTTTACCGCGGACACAGGTGTTATGCGCTAAAATACCCCCCTGTCACGGATTGCCCCCCTACATAATCTCTATCAATTATTATATTAGGACATACATTCAAAGGTTTATTATTATCAAATATATTATTACTATTATAATTAACCCTAGGCACGTGACAGCCGTCGAGACGACTAATACAAATCCCCAAAATGATTATTTTATGGCACATTTATTTTGCAGGGGTTTGTCAATGTACAAATAACAAATTATTTATCACAAATTACACTAAATATTGTTTGTGGTGAAAAATTACAGGAAATTATTTTTATTATAAAATAAGCAATATAAAAATATACATGTGGTATATGAAAAAATATATAATTTATATATTTTGCCCCCTATACAACCTTTTTTTTATATTGCTTACTTTATAATTAAATTCATTTGTTATAATTTGTAATTTGTAAACCATAAACCTATGAATTTAGGTGGGCAATCCGTGGCCTAGGTCGGGGGCATTTTAGACAATAACACAGTAGCGTACTGTATGTAGTGAGCATAATAACATCAATGGATACATTTGTTACATGGACCACAAATAAGCAGGTGATTCAGCACTATCAGCCCAATCAACCAAAGATCCAGCCGAAAGGAAAACATGATGAAGCCTATGTTGCGCTTGAATTCATGGTGAGGGCAGAGGAGAGACCTCTGTGTGTTTTGTGTCTTAAACCGCTGGCAGCAGACAGCATGAGACAAAGTAGGAAGACACTTATCGACAACATCTTTTTTTGAAAGAAAGCTCTAGATAAGTGACGAAGTAAGCCTGTTATAACAATTGCACGTGTATTTTAGTTTTGAACTTGGTGTTATTTGATCTTATCGGTTTAGAAATTGATATTTCAATAAATAGTACACTTGGCCGTTTTCGTTATCATTTTGTTGACAAGTGGGGCTTGAAAATTCACCCACCCTCTCAAGTGGGGAATGACAGAAAATGTTTGAGAACCACTGCCTTAGGCGCTGAACGCTGATCAATATCGTTCTACGCTTTTTGTTGGTGTGCGGCATTTTGCGATGATCCCTAAATGTGTTTATGCTTTTAAACATGTATAATTTAAGGCGGATGTAGCTTAAAGACAATGTAGAAAGGAAATATATGTATGTGGGTATCATATTTGCGGGTTTATTTACGCAGCTATTGAATTCTGAGATGCAAATATAAAACTAACTTTACCGCGGACACAAACAGGTGTTATTCGCTAAAATGCCCCCCTGCCACGGATTGCCCCCCTACATAAGCTCTATCAATTATTATATTAGGACATGCATTCAAAGGTTTATTATTATCAAATATATTATTACTATAATAATTAACCCTAGGCACGTGACAGCCGTCCAGACGATTAATACAAATCCCCCAAAATGATTATTTTATGGCACATTTATTTTGCAGGGGTTCGTCAATGTACAAATAACAAATTATTTATCACAAATTACACTAAATAAAAATAGTTTGTGGTAAAAAAATTACAGGAAACGATTTTTATTATAAAATAAGCAATATAAAAATATACATGTTGTAAAAATATATAATTTATATATTTTTTCTCCTATACAACATTTTTTTATATTGCTTACTTTATAATTAAATTCATTTGTTATAACTTGTAATTTGTAAACCATAAACCTATGAATTTATGTTCTAATATATAATTTGAAAGAGATTATGTGTGTGTGTGTGGGGGGGGGGGGGGGGGTATCCATTGATGTTATTATGCCCACTACATACAGTACGCTATTGTGTTATTTTAGACCATAACACAGTAGCGTACTGTATGTAGTGAGCATAATAACATCAATGGATACATTTGTTACATGGACCACAAAAAAGCAGGTGATTCAGCACTATCAGCCTAATCAACCATAAATCCAGCCGAAAGGAAAACAGGATGAAGCCTATGTCGCGCTTGGATTCATGGTGGGGATGAGGGCAGAGGAGAGACCCATGTGTGTTTTGTGTCTTAAACCGCTGGCAGCAGACAGCAGACAGCATGAGACAAAGTAGGAAGACACTTAGAGACAACACACCCCAGTCATGTTAATAAGCCACTCGACTTCTTTGAAAGAAAGCTCTAGATAAGTGACAAACTAAAAGTGACAATAAAAGCCTGTTATAACAATTGCACGTGTATTTTATTGGTTTTGAACTTGGTGTTATTGGATCTTACTGGTTTAGAAATTGATTTTTCAATAAATAGTACACTTGGCTGTTTTCGTTATCATTTTGTTGACAAGTGGGGCTTGAAAATTCGCCCACCGCCTTAAGTGGGGAATGACAGAAAATGTTTGAGAACCACTGGATTACACGGAGACATATCCCTGAAATATTTCTGGCAATGGAGGAAAATCTAAATATAGGTAGAATAATCACATACTGTATTTTCCAATCAAAATCCAAAACACAAAAACAGAGATGACAAAAGTGTTTGACTAAAGTTTAATATTTTTTTAGTTTAAACAAAAGAGGTACAACTTTTCCATTTATCCTGTTTGCTATTTGGCAGAAACATGGCATTGAATGAAATACAGCAGTGTGACCAAACTGTACGTCCTGAAATGTTTTATTAGGTGACCGGGCTTATTTACATACCCTAGCGCTCCTGAGATATGGACCATTCACTTCCCCTGCATTTATATCATATCTCAGGGACCATAAGGCCTTTAAATAAGCTGTGTTCACGATTGGCCGGAGAAAAACTGATGTATCTGTACCCCTTCACTAATTCTTTAGCAAATGTCTCTACTTCCACTTAAATATAAATAAAAAAACAAACAGATTTATAATAAATATAAGGTCTATGCTGAAAGGGAAACAAAAAATATCACAGTAGTATTTTGAGTTTGCAAGACATTTAGACCAACTTATTTCCATTAAGCATCTGTTTTAATTGTCTTGGGTATTTATTACTCTGCATCTGTCCTACACTTGCTGTGTATCTGCACTTGTGGTCTTGTAAAGAAGAAAAAACATGTCCTTTTTGACTTGACATCTGAAGAGCAGGAGTAGCATAGCCTAACACAAAAGTGTTTGTCACACGTGCAGACTATTTTCTGCATGAACAGTGCCTTTTTATATGGTTGATGTAACAGAGGAAGTAACTATTTTTCACTTTATGTACCATAGTGCAGTTCCACTGAACACAAACTGTTTTAATTAGTACAGCCCTGTGATGTAAAGATACAGGAGTAAAAATATACAAGACAATATATATATATATATATATATATATATATATATATATATATATATACTATATTTACAGTATAAATAAATAACTTAATATTATTAATTAAACATTTTATAGCATATCATTGAATTCCAGTTGGTCTGAATGTGTTGATCTATTTTCTATAACAACAGCTTGGACATAGTTACAGTATAGTTAGTTATATGGCTATAAATCTTACCACAGGTCTACAATACCGTAGTCTAATATGTTATTGTTGTATTAAGTTTAAGCATTTATTTGTCACATATACATTGCAGCAAAGTAAAATTCTGTCTTCACATATCCCAAAGTAACTGGGGTCAGAGCGCAGGGTCAGTCATGATACACCGCCCCTGGAGCAGATAGGGTTAGGGGCCTTGCTGCCAACAGTGGTAACCTGGTGGAGCTGGGGATCGAACCACCGATCTTCTGACCAGCAACTCAGCACCTTACTGCACCCCCATACTGTATATTAGTTTATAAGATATGTGCATGGCGGATGCTCCACATGATCAAAATCTAATAATAATAAGATGAAGAATGAACAAAGAAATACTTAAGATATAAGATTTCTGCCATAGGATTGTCTTTAGGACAATGGTGATTATTCTTTGTGGTATTTCATTAACACAAAGTTTTTTTTCTTTTGTTTTTCAATGCAAATGCATTGTATTGCACAATATTTCTGGAACCGATCAGTTTTACTGATGAGGTAAAAAGCAGAATTTAGGGCCTCCACTTAACGATGTGAACAGATGAGGACTTAAAATCCTCAAAGTTATGTTTATTGTTTTATAATACACTAAGGTAATGTGATAAATACTGATCATCTCAGCCAGGGGTGGGACAATGACAATGAATCCAATAAAAATGGGTCTGGATATTAAAAATCGTAAAGACCCTTACAACATGACATGCCACTGTAAGAAAGTCTGTGAAATGGGAAGTTTACACTTTCTCACTTACATAGCAAGCCATTTTTTTTACTTTAAGGAAAAACTGAGTGTGGTTGTTGCTAATTATATCAGTTATAAGAAAGACTAAAAGTTTTTTTTAGCCTGACTTATAAAAATATAATTAATTTTAGGATGGTAAGAGTCACTCTGTTTTGCCCTGTGCCACAACACACCACCCTGCCCCTGATTATTTTTCTGTAAAAGCTGGTCCTAATATATTTTATTCCTCATTTATCAAATGTCAAGTTATTGTTGCAGTCAGAAGTTTACATAGACTCATTTTATTTTAGTTTTGGAGTTTCAGAAAACAACACAGATAATTATACATCATAATTATTTTAATAATTAGATAATAATAGAACTATTCATCATTAATGTATAAAATATCTGGTGAATGAAGAGCAGAAATTGCAGAAGACTTCATGCTGACTATGATGATGAGACTGCATTAGCTGCAGTAAAACATGTGAATAGTGCAAACGTTTTAAAGTAGGCTGTATGTCTATGAATGATGATCCCAGCTAAGGATGCTCGGAGCTCGCTGCAGTCGTTCATGTGAACATTTAATGAGTGGAACGCCTGATCACTAAAAAATTAACTGATTACACCCCTCATTTATAAGTGCTATGTAAATGCATTTACATTTGTTTTAAAATGATCTGAATTGTGCAGTACAATTTTGCTGTTTATTCCTGCATCTCACTACTGTTACTCTTCCTAAAGCTTTTTTAAAGATTTTACAGATTAAACCTGTAACTTGAAAATCTTAATTTTCTCCTGCTGTTAAGATAAGTATTTTAAGATATAGAGTATAAATGTGTCACTGGTAGAACATCAATATCCACAGAATCAGAGGTAGAAGTGTGGGAACAGTCGGGTTAAACTGCTGTCCACTGGACTCAGCACCTGTGAAGACAACGCTGGGTTTATTGTCCTCAGAATGTTTTTTGTTGTCTACAAGAAAAGTTGGCATGTGATCATAACATATAAGATCATGTGAGTCAAGCAGAACTATGAGGCGCCGTATAGGGCTTAAATCAAACTTTACTCATGCACACACATATGAGACACTTGCATACACATATATGAAACACTCACACATACATATATACTACTAACTGCTCAAACAACTACATATGAAACACTTGCATACACATATATGAAACACTCACACATACATATATACTACTAACTGCTCAAACAACTACATATGAAACACTTGCATACACATATATGAAACACTCACACATACATATATACTACTAACTGCTCAAACAACTACATATGAAACACTTGCATACACATATATGAAACACTCACACATACATATATACTACTAACTGCTCAAACAACTACATATGAAACACTTGCATACACATATATGAAACACTCACACATACATATATACTACTAACTGCTCAAACAACTACATATGAAATGCGCGCGCACATACATACATACTTTCCGCGCACACGCACGCACACACACATGCCATGGTAACGCAAGGAGGAAGTGACGTTGCATGGTGTTCTGAATGGTGGAATTTTGTAGAGTGAAGTTCCCTTTTCAGACATTTCCTGCGCAGGGAGTAGGGTGTAGGGTGTAGGGAGTAGTAATTTCAATGTATATGAACTTCATTCTCCCTGATTAGTAGTAGCGTTTCTTAAATAGACCGTTGCTGGACAGTTTAGAAGACAACGAGTGATTTATTTATCACCACAGAAGTGGGTGATATAGGGGGTGGGAACAATGTTTGTCCCGCGGGATTCCGATAAGTTATTGTTCATATTAGCGAAGGCGAGGAAACACATTTCACAAAACAGTATTTCTTTCTGTTGTAGGATCCGACATATTAGCCACAGATTCCGTGCTTCAATTTTCTTTTTGCAAATCATCACCTGCGTTTTCTATGAAGGTAAAACAGTAGCAAAACCCGAGAGCTTGCAAATTCGAATGTGAGAACTTGTAAAATGAATATTTGTATTTGTAAGTTGAAATTTGTACTCACAGCTCTGATGTGAAAAGCTGCATCTATCGATTTGCACACCTGTGTTTTGAATTCGAAGTTGCAGATTAACAGGCACAATTGTGTACTACACATTTATCTTTGCGCTTTACTTCAGTTTCGCTGTACAACCACAAGTCGGCGCTCACAACCTCTCAGATCTGGCAGTACAACCTCAAATCCCGGCGCTCTGACTTTTGCTACTCATTTTGCGATATTCCTGTAGCAAAACTGACTTGTGCACTTGTAAACGCGGGGGCGGGGCTGGGGTGGAAATGAAGTCATTTTATTGGTCAATGCCTCACCAATGAACATTTAATTGGTTGGAGCCAGCCAATGAAGTGGGACGTTTTGTGCGCGATGACGTCACAGACTACACAGAGCAGCTCGCGCCGTTTCGGTGGTGGTGGTCGTCTATGCCAACCAATTAAACGACATTGCTGCGCTTTTACTGGTATATAAAATCCAGTAAAACTAATGATAGTTAATTAAAAAAATTCAAAGCGTTTAAAAACAAAATAGCTGATACATATGCATACAAATGTTTGCATTGTGGCTGGCATTGTTCATTAGTGAGGCATTGACTAATAAAATGACTTCATTTCCACCCCAGCCCCGCCCCCGCGTTTACAAGTGCATAATCGTAAGTGAATCTGTCATGCTGTAAACATGACCACCACAGACTACAGCACCCACTGCACGATTAGTGTTCATGTCCTCTGTAATAGTTTAAGTTCACTCAATACTGATTGCTATCAAGTATTTGCTCAGCATATCATATCCGACCTCATATCATGTCTGATTCCTGGCTGTGGTCTTTATCTATTATCTTCGCTTATTGTCTCTAAATGACTGATCCATTTTACTGATATTTTAAAGCTATTTGCTCATCACCTGAATATCTCCTGGTTGTGACCTTGACCCTGCTTTGTATAAGTTTAAACTGTGCTTCAGTTGCATCCAGCAAATCCTCTCAAATCTAACACATGTAAACAGCAAGGGTACCATTCTGTAGTTTCACAACGAATGTTGTACAATAAGTAGAAGCATTTTTGAGATCAGTGCCATGTTTCACCATTGCATGTAACCTTTTGACTTGCATTAAACTGCTCCTGTAAAATACTGTATGTGACCTTGATAAAATGGTTTGAGACAATATGACAAACCTCTTAATAATAAAACCTAGTTAATGGTATAATTTTGTTTTTGGCTAGCAAAACAAAATTACACCATTCACTAGGTTTTATTTTTGTGCAAAGTAATTTACACAACTCTTACAATTTCCTCAATTAATCAAATTAATATTCTTTAAGTGATTTTCAAGCCACATTAAATCATGAGGGCTATAACGGAAACTGATCATACAGATAATAACTTGAATTCTGCACTTTTGGCCTAAAATGCTCCAAACTACATGCGCAAGGAAACATGGACATTGAAAAATATTATTTAGCTTATGTGAAAGATGCAATACTTCAAGTAGATTTAAGTAGAACGATGACCAAAGAACACATTACCATTGCAGGTAACCCCTTGGATTGCTTTAAATTTTTCCTGTCCATTGCTGCTCACAAAACCTGGCTTACATGTGCAGTAATATGAGCCAAGAGTGTTTTTGCACTGAGAATTATCACTACAATTGTTTTTCTCACACTCGTTGATGTCTGGAAGAAAACAAGAGTAGAAATTTTCTTATCCTCAAACTGTTAAATACATCAGAGACAAACAGCTCAGCTTTGCTTGCTAGCCTTCCTCTTGATTACATTCCAGAGGTTTGATTTAGGAGTTAATTGCAGCAGTCTTTTATTTTTTCCAGAGCTGTATATATACGTTAGAGATGCTCCGATCAGCATTTTTGGGGCCGATCACCGATTACTGATCACCAAGGTCATGATCTGCCGACTGCCGATCACTGCGGATCACAGAATGGCAGGGGAATGGGAATCTTTTATCTATAATCTAACAGAGTTTGCACCATTTGTAGAAATGAAAGTAACTCTAAATTAACTATATTAAAAAAGAAACTGTAGAAATAGGCTACAGTCAAGATCTTGAAGAACCACCTGTAAAGTGTTTATTTTAGAAAATGAGAACTTAAGGCTACTGTAGGCCATCTTTCCCAAATAAGGCAGAGTAACTTAAAATTATTCCAAATAAAGAGAGGCAGACCAACACACATCAGATCAGCTTAATGGGATGTAGCCTCTTAATACACTGATTACATTATAATTGGCAGCGAAATGTAAAACTTGTTCTCATACTCGACATATTCAGTTGTATAGCGTGTTCTAAGATGCCTAACTCATGCCGTTGCTTGCTTCCACCTTGAGGGATTTCATCACGACATACATTGCAAACGGCTAACTTTACGTCTTTATCTGACACTTTGAAAAACTTCCAGATGTGAGAACTCATGTTGCCACTGGTAAGCTCCGCTCTGCTGTTGTTTACCTGTGCGCCGTGCATGCACGTGTGAAAAAGTCACGCAAGTAATTTCTGTCAAGTGATAGACTTTTTTGATCAGCGCTTTTGGGGTTCGCCGATCAAGCTATTTTTAGCCAATATCGGCCGATCAATCTAAGCATCACTAATATACTATATATACGGTATACTATACTGTATATACTGCTCAAAAAAGTAAAGAGAACAGTTTAACACCGGTCAAACACCGGTTTAACTTGAACGGCCTCTCATATGTGTATGTATCAGTTCAAGTCAAACCAGAACTAAGAGTTCCCTTTACTTTTTTGAGCAGTATATATATATATTTAAATATATATTAATTTTATTTTTGTTTCAGTTTTTTTTTATTTCTTACATGTAAGCTAATGTAGTGTATTCTAAATAAAGTGGTGTAGATTAAACATTAAATGCTCTACGAAGTATCATGTTGAAGGTTTACTATAAAACTAGAATAAACACAGTAGTAACTTTAAGTCTTTCACAAATATTCACAGAATATACAAATGTGTTTTACAAATCCTTGCTACAATGTCAAATTTATTCCTGTCATTTGGGTAGACATGAAAGTGAGCTTATTACATTAAGTTCAGATAATGTTACAGCAGAGTTAATGAAAACTATAAAATTATTAACATAAAAAAGTCCTCATGCTTGTTACTTTCATCCATTAGCTAATTCATGTCTCACCGTTGCATGAAACACCTTGAGTTTCAGTAAACTGCTGCTGTCCGTTGCTCGCCACAAAACCAGAAACACACGTGCAGTAATAGGAACCAGGGGCGTTATGGCATGTAGCATCAGAGCCACAGATGACTTTGTCTGTAGTACACTCATTAATATCTGAGACAGAACAACAAAAGCAGAGGTTCAGGTTTATCCTTAATGTAGCATTAATACAGAAATAAATATCAGAGAATATCACAGACATACTGAGCTTTGCATTGTTCACCATTATCCTGATTGAAATTAACAGATCTTGTCTGGTACCCCGTTACACACTGACAGTAGTAGCTACCATTTGTGTTGTAGCAAGTTGCATTTACACCACATATTGATGCCAATCCTGTGTCAGACTCACACTCATTCTCATCTGTATTATAGGATAAAGATCACATATAAAGAATAAATAAAAGAAACATTAGAGAATAAAACATTAGATTCTGATTTCAAATTCAATTTCAAATAAATCAGTTATTATCAGTGGTGAAAAGTAAGGAATTAGATTTTCTCATGTTACTGTAATTGAGTAGATTATTTTACTTATTTAACTTAAATATGTTTTGTGTGAAGTAATTTTATTTATATTTTTTTTACAAGTAAAAAACATTTTTCAAAAAACAATACACAGCACAGTGGATACTGCACTGAATGATGTGCAGAAGAACAAACTGGAACTAAAATTAAAAGAAAGAAAGATGGAGACAGTCAGGTCAGACACCAGTGGTGGAGACTAGGGCTGTAGTGGAGGCTAAACGTAAAAAGTTTACGCGCCTCCAAAATGTCTAAAATAGCTCTTAGACTCCTCTGACTAGTTTTAATGCCGTTTAAAATTTGCTAAAAAAAAATTCTAGATCGGCTTTTTAACAACTCAGGTCAGGCTGAGGCCACACTACACAAGTTTGTACAAGAATTTTGTATAGAATTCAAAATGGTGCCAAAGCCCAAGTGTAGGGTCTCGGTACAGTTTAGAAGTGACAAGTGTGTGAGATGAGCAGACTGAGAACGGATTTCTCCTGAATCACAATATATCAGAAGTGTTTGATCTTTTCAGAGTCGACTCTGGACGCTGTTGTGTGTATGCACTGGTCACCAACTCACCTGGGAATGTGGCCCATCAATAGCCAATCAACATAAGGAGGTGGGATCTTTCACTCCCCCCGGTCATTCATTCATTCATTCATTCATTTATTTATTTATTTATTTATCATGTGGTGACGTGTAAAAAAGAAACATCATGTGCGTGTGTGCTTGGTGAGCGAGTGGGGAGAAAAAGTTCACAGTTGAAGTAAACTAAAGCCAAGTCGTGTGCAGAAATGGTGTCGTTTTTTAAGCGCACATTAAAACTGCTGCTGTCTGTCAAGGCTGCCTTAATGCGGGGACTTAGCTGAGCTGAAGGGCCTACTGAGATTAGGGAGCCATAAAAAAAAAATCACAGTTTTGTCAATTTTATATTTTATATCCATCACTTTATATTCATGTTTGTGGCTGCCGATTGAGCCAATTTACATTTGACTCTTGTGGACACCGTGAAACAGAATGTAGAGGAATAGTTTGGGCATTTAAAATATTCAAATGCAGGTAACAGGTGAAACTTGCGGCTTGCTAGGGCAAAAATGTCAAACAAGAAGTTAGAGTGTTGTACTCATAAAAGTAAATTGTTACAGAAGAGAAATTATTCTGGGGTCTCTGTATTATTATTTCGCTTTGACTGTTTGGCAACACTGATGATCCCTCACCTGGTGCACTCATTAAGTATATGATCCACGAATTTTGAGTCATCATAAAAAAAAATCTGCAAAGCCAGGTGAATAGTCTATACTTCTAGTCTTATCAGAATCTTTTAAGATTGTGAAAGTCGTATAGTGTTACTTTAGCCTTATTTTTTCACCAGATCAAACCATATATATATATATATATATATATATATATATATATATATATATATATATATATATATAATACTTTTATTTTCATAATTTAACAGTAAGACATAATTTTCTGTCTTACTGAAATGCATAATTGATTCTTTAGTTTTTCGAATGGTCGGTCTTTAATTGTTTTTTCTTCATGGTGATTATTATTTTTGATGGACTTAAGCTATGGTTATTTCTTTCATACTTTTGATTAACAATGAGTTTTATCTTAAATTCATATCCCCCCCAAAGAAATATTGTCTGACTTACCTTGATTACATTTTTTATACCACTACATCCCTGGTGTTTACCCAGCTAAAAGTTGGCCTGTTGTGTGAACGTTTTATTTTTTCTCACTTTAATTTGTAATGACGTTCCCGAGTTACTTCACGAGTTACTTTTTGACTTTTTGAGTAGATTTTTAGACTGGTACTTTTTTACTTGAATAGCATGTTTTAGTGCACTTTCCACCTCTGGTTATTATGATGAAAGCTCTCAGGTGACTGAGCATATTGTTGTTTTCTCTATAAACTGTGTGTATTAATGCTAAAAGATTACATAACACAGATGACTTCAGCTCAGTTTTAAAGAAAACTGTTTGTTTTCGGGACAAAATGCAGGCATTAAATTATGCATGCACAAAATCATTATAATATTTTTTGCAGGTTTGTCCTTACCTACACATGTGCCATCGCCAGCTATAAGTCCTTTATCACATTCTTCAGCAGTCATGTCCTTCAACACGGCGAACAGAAGACCTGCAGGAAAAGATTTAGCTTTAGATCAGTTTACAACTGGATATCAATAATATTGTATTATTTTAATACTTTATTGCAATAATAAAGTATTCTAGTTGCATAAAACAGTTATGGATTGAGCTACTGAGCCCTACTGCAGCTTCAAGCACTCTGTGACCCGTGTTTATGTGTTTAACTTCAGTCATGTTTATAACCATTATATTGACTTGCAGGTGGTAATGAGATTGTGCCCCTTTAAAAAATCTTGCAATCATTATGTGGAGGCGTCAAACATGCAGGCAGGACAAGCGAATATTTTACTGTCTTATAAACAGTGAGATTTATTTTACCCATCAAGCACAATGATGAAACTGGTTCTCATGAAGACCTTTCCAGGAAAGCAAGACCAAAAACCTACCTCTTGTGCAGAGGAGAAGTTTATTTAGAGAGAACATTACATCAGATGAGACCCGTTATAAAGGCTTTACAGAACATAAGTAGCAGACACATCTTACACTATCACATCTCTCAGACACATCTCTCAATATCGACTGTTCAGAAGAGATTACTGCATATTGTGTATGCCTTCAGCATTGTTTTACAGTGTAAAAATAAATAAAAATCAGCAAAGAACATGGAATTAGAAGAGGTGTCAGGTAGTGAATAGTCACTAATCTGATGAGACTTTTAACAGGTGTTTATTACGTATTAGTGGTCTTGAGTGTCCATCACTGGGAAACTATTTGGGACAGTGAAGGTTGTTTTTTATTGTAACATCACTACCATGACAAGATCAAGGTTTTTTTTTCTTTTTCATATTAACCTCAAGAAAAAGAAAAAAAGACATTGATAAGAGGATGCCTGTATACAGCCTTCAGTAAGTGTGAACTAAGGTGTGAAACTGATGTTTCAACATAGAAAAGTACAGTATGTTCTTTAGGCCATGAAAGGCATTTACAGAAGACTTGAAGCACAGTACAGTGATGAGCCTTTTAGCCGCAGTAAAACATGTGAATGGTGCAAACATTTGAAAGAAAGCTGTGTGTCCGTGAATGACTATCCCTGAGGTGGCTCAGAGCCCACTGCAGTCATTTTTGAGAACAATCAGCGAGTGGAACATATGAACGCATAAAAAAAACCTGATGGTATCCTGCACTAGTGAAATGCTGGGGTAAGTGCATTCGCATAGCAAGGGATTATATAGAAAAATAAAAAAAAGAGTTTTTATTCTCTTAACAGAACTGTTTCCCAGTTTGACCTGAATGCCCCTTGCAGTTGTTATAGAAATTAATCAGCACTTAGGTGGAAACTGAAAGTCCACTTCATCACACCAGTTTCACTGATTATTGTACTAGAACAGCATGATGTGGAGTGTTTTATTCGTTACATACTGTACACTGCATTTATATTCCAAATAGACAAAACTCATCAATTAATTACAAATGCTAAATTTCACACACTGATAGTCAGATCTCACCATGGCAGTGACACTTGCAATATCATGGAGTGTTGCAAAAATCGAACAGGAAACCAGTATAATTACTGTACAAAACTACATCTGTAACCACTGACATGGAAACAAAACTAAAATAGATGTGACTCACCAAGAAACAGCAGAAACAGGTGGCTCATTGTGAGAAAGAATAAAACAGATCCAAACTGCACACACTAACCACTGATTAAATCCTGCGCTCCGGCATTAAATTAAATTATAATACAGTCACTGTTTGTTGCTTTCTGTTTCAGTACTGCCCTAATAACACACTCAAGAGATCCCCAGCTCTCCCTCTCTCTATATCTATAGATGCAAATTGTCTCTCAAACTCACAACTGAAATGAAGGGGAGGGTTTTACTGGGTGAGAAGTGTGAGTCCGGCCCCTCTGGAGGTGGGAGAACTCAGTAAGGAGGTTGTGACTTCTTGAGTCCCACCACTGCTATAAAAAGCGAAAGACTTTAGATATACACAGTCTCCATGATCAACTAAGAAATATTCTAATGCAACAAGGTCACAATCCAGTGTCTCCTCGTGCCAGTCCCAAGTCTAGATAAATGCAGAGGGTTGTGACAGGAAGGGTATCTGACGTAAAAACATTTGCCAAATCAAATGATGTGAATCACTAAGAGGACTTCCATACCGGTCGTGGCCCAGGTTAACAACGACCGCCACCGTTGCTCCTGACCTACAGGGTGCTGGTGGAAATAGGGCTACTGTTGATGGAAAAAAGAGAGGAGGAAGGTGTGTTCGTAGGCAGAAATCAGAAGAGGAAAGGCAAGAGTTAGGAGTGACAGTAGGGATTTTGAATGTTGGGACTATCACAGGGAAGGCAAGAGAGTTGGTTGATATGATGCAGAGAAGGAAGGTGGATATACTGTGTGTCCAGGAGACCACGTGGAAAGGTATCAGGGCTAAAAGCTTAGGAGCAGGGTTCAAGTTTTACCATTGTGTGGATAGGAAAAGAAGGTAAGAAAGTAGGAGTTACCCTAAAAGAGGAGTTTGTTAGGAATGTTCTAGAGGTGAAAAGAGTATCAGACAGGTTTATGAGTCTGAGGCTGGAAATTGATGGCGTGATGTGCAATGTTGTTAGGGGTTATGCCCCACAGGTAGGATGTGAGTTAAAAGAGAAGGAGAAATTCTGGAGTTAGTTAGATGAAGTGATGCAGAGCATCCCCAGAGGTGAAAGAGTGGTAATTGGTGCAGGATTTAATGGACATGTTGGGGAAGGGAACAGAGGTAATGAGAATGTGATGGGTAGGTTTGGTCTTCAGAAAAGGAACGTAGAAGGACAGATGGTGGTGAACTTTACAAAGAGTATGGGAATGGCAGTAGTAAATACTTTCTTCCAGAAAAGGCAGGAACATAGGGTGACATATACTGTAAGAGCAGAGGCAGAAGCACTCAGGGGGACTACATCTTGTGTTGACGTTGTAATCTGAAGGAGATCAGTGACTGCAAAGTATTGGTAGAGGAAAATATAGCCAGGCAATATAGGATGGTATGCGTAAAATGACCCTGGTGGTGAGGAAGGTGAAGAGGACAAAGGCAAAACAGAGGACAAAATGGTGAAAGTTGAAAAAGAAAGAATGTTGTGCAGTTTTCAGGACAGAGTTAAGACAGGCTCTGGGTTGTCAGGAGGTGCTTCCAGTTGACTGGACAACTACAGCTAAGGTGATCAGGGAGACAGGTAGGAGGGTACTTGGTATATCATTAGGAAAAGGAAAAGTGGACAAGGAGACTTGGGGGTGGAACGAGGAAGTCCAGGAGTGTATATAGGGAAAGAGTCTAACTAAGAAACAAAGTAAACACAGCAATTCAAACTGAATTTTTTAATTGTCAAATGATGTTTCACATGCCACTACCTTAGTATGACAAACGCATAAATATACAAAAAATGCAGTGCCCTAAAGTAAAACAATATATTCTGTATATTAGCCCTTTAACGTTTTTGGCACTTACTATGGCAACAGTCACTATGGTTCTAACCTTGCTATGGCTCCAGATGCTACTGTATTCACTGGCAACATGTCGATTAGCCTAGCATGATAGTGCTTAACTAAACATCTTTTTCACCACATTACAGCAAAACTACTATGTGCTTTTCATGTTACCACTACAGATTCTTAGCATGCTTATGTCTTACTCAAGGGTATTTACATCTCATTTGGAGGAATATCAACCCACCTGTAGTTAGGAGCAAAGAGGCACAAAACTTTAGCTCATGTTTTCTGTGGGGTTTTAGGTTCGTCCCCAGACCAAAAAAAAAAAAAAAACATAAAAATAATTAACACAAAATATAAGGTAAAAATAAAACAAATTAACCTGCACTCTACCTTTAAAGAAAGTAAAAAATAAATCCCGACAGATGTGTCTCCGTTTGTGCGCGCAGGCGCTGTGTGTGTATGTGTGTGTGAATCTAAAGTAAGCTTCCCTTTCCCCCTTATCGTCTTACACAGTTACCCTTCAGTTACCCTCCACTCTTTTCACAGACACGCGCACACACAACGGGATCACTGTTTTCCCAGGAAAAATAAACTTATTAAAATAAATCTTTTTAATGGCACTCGATTGAGCGACACACTAACGGAATCACTGCTGTAAAATAAAAATAAAACAAATTAACCTGCACTTTACCTTTGAAAAGAATCACGCCAGAGCAGTGTTTCTGTGTAGAGCAGAGAAAAAGAGTGTGTGTGTGTGTGTGTGTGTGTGTGACTAGCATGCATGAGCGATAATAGGCAAGTTGTTGTTTTTTTTGTCTTGTTTTCTCAATGCATTGTATTTTCTTAGTAAGTTATATAGTCATCCTGGATCGCTAAATATTCATAGATTTATAGGCAATATTTAGGAAACAGAATTATACCCACAGATAGCTAGCAATTATAAAAAAAAAGCAATGTCTGTCCTTGTACACATTCACACATGAAAAGTGGTGATACTTCCTGAGATGCGCACATACACTCACAGCATTGGTCAGCCAGTAGCGCTAATGCAGAGAAGTGTCGCGCCTATTATGGAGAGTAGGAGCAACATGTGTGGCATTGTTGGACCAACGGCTGTAAACACTGAGTTAGATATATAGTTCTTTCAATGTTATTTATATACTAAATTGGTAGCCAACCCTCGTCTGAGCTCCTGATGTGATGGGAACATTGAGAGAGCCTGCTGCACAAAGCTACAGCAATATAATTTAATGTCCAATTTATATTCTTGTGAGTGTAAGGGCCATATTTCATTCTTGTGATTTGTTGTTATGTTTATCTTATTTCAGTTTATTAGTTAAGCATTAAGCATTAAGTATCATAAATATAATTTGTATTGTGACATCACTTCATGGGTTGTTCTGTGACATCATCCCACAGTTATGCAGTTCCATGTTTATCACGCACGTTAGTTGTAGTTGTTGTTAAGACACGGAAGGATACAGCAAGGTGTGGAGCACACAAGCTTTTGACCGTGAGACAGTAAGCTAAAAGGAATACAGTAAAATAAGTTGTCGTAACTGTAATCTATCGAAGCTACAGAACACAGCAAGCGACTTGTCGTGACTACAGTGGATTTATGCAAGAAACTGTAACAACCGTTGTTTTTGATGTTGAAAATAAACAAGAGACAAAGAAATCAACGAAACGTCTGATGTCGTCAGTGACACTGTGTAACTAAAGACACGCGTCAGAACTTGTGAATAACATGCACCTACAGTGAGTATCGACTAAATTAACGTTGGGCCAACCTATCTTTGGCCTCACCAATGGGCCAACATCGGGCCAACGGACAAAATGATGTTGAGCCAATCACTGATCCCACCAGTGGTCCAATGTATGCACTGCCGTTGGCCCAACCTTGGCCCGATGTCAGAGCACTGACAAAAGGTTACCAAAATTATGCAGACAAAGTAGAGCTATCTGGGACTTAATAAACATGATCTCACACCTTAATTCTGTGCACTTCATGGTGACACATAAAAATTTAGTTAATTTTAAAATTCAACAGAAAGTGTGTGGATTTAAAAAAAATGTGCTTATGAGTGTGCAATTATATTCCATGCCAACAAAGTTGTGGGTACATCTAGTGTTTAAATGAGCAAGTTAATTTTGTGCTTCTGCGATCTGGCTTAACACACACAAGATCCATTTTTAAATAGATTTCTCTTTTTATTATTATTTTTTTTTATTTGCTTTTTGTTGCGATTCCAATGCCTGTCACAGCATCTCATTTTCCTCCTATTTTAAATATAACTAAAAACTTTTCCTCTTTTTTAGGATCTCCACCCCAATTGCCTGCAGCTGTCATGTGGCTACAGAATTCGCCATGTACCTAGAATACCGTGGCGCATTCCCATCACCTGATAATTAATACAGCATTTTCCCTCGTATTTCCATAATGAGGGTAAGAACACAAGTGTTGCCCTGCAGACTGCTTTTACTGCCTCTGTGCTCCTATAGTAACTGTTTATGTTGATGTCCTGGGAGTTTTGACTTTCAGCCTACAGTACATCACCTGTCATCTAAGTGTCTGATTCAGACTAGCACTGTCCTCATGACCCACCAACATTTGGTTAAACAATCAACCTTACTTTCAGAGTTCAAAGTTATGATGTCCGCTCACCACAGTCATTAATCATCTTATAGTATTGCACTTTTCTCATCCTAAAACAACTATTATATTATAGTATGTTATGCTATTTATCTAGTAAATTCATATCAAACGGTTCAGTAGTATAAGAGCCTGAAACAAAAGCCTCATAGCTGATCTAGAGTAACTTTTGCACATTTAAGGCACATCAGACACCCAGGCCAGAGGAAATTATTGATATATTTGTGTTTCAACATACCCACAGTCTTGTTGTGGGTGAATAAAATTAAATAAAAGAAGCTAGGGCTTCTAGACACAGATGATACAGGTATTAAACCAAGCTAAGGCAGTTCCAGAAATACCAAGAGCAAAGAGTCGTGAAAGAGAATACTGTAATATATATATATATATATATATATATATATATATATATATATATATATATATTATGATATAATAATAATATTTCACATTATAATTATTTAAATATTTAAATATTTTTATATTAAGATTTTCTGTTCTTAATGTGTACGGTATATACATTTTTTGGCTGACTCTGTATAAACTGTACAGTATATAAAATCAGTGCAGGACCCATCTGGTGGTCTTATAAGGAATTGTCCAAGGTGAAAAGGTATCCTGTATCTGTTTTATGCCAGCACTAATAAAGTTGAGTAAGGATTGCCATCCGGATTCATTCGGCTTTCTGTATTAATTGTTCATTTTGCTTTTAAGGCTTTCCTTCTAGCCATTCAGACACTTTTTTGACCCTGTTGGTTCTATACATAAATGGGGCTTCAGCAGCCTAAAAGATTTCTCATTTACTCTGTACTGGTTCATTGCATCATCCGTTCCATTATGGATCTTGCTTTTTTAGTCCTTTTGCTAAAATTAGGTGCAATTTTACATTGTTTGCTTTCTTTAAAAATTAACTTAGTATTCTATAACAACATGGGAACAGAAAATACTTTTGGCCTTGATTTATTTGGGGTGTTTGGCAACTTAAACCTCCTCCACCATCACCAACCCAGATTGATCTTCTACAGTAGCTAATGTAACCACCTCGATCCACTAGGTGCATTTCAAGTGCAATATCTGTATATGAATTATTTTGCAATATGTAACTTACTGTGTGCTATATTTAATTCTATTTTTACTTTTATTTATTGTTATTTTTCTTTACATTTTTATTTCTTTAATTTCATTTTTTTCCTTGTCTAATCTAAATTTTTCCTTTCATCCCGGTAAATTAATCAAAGCAACTGTATAACCAAGACAAAGCAATTTCCCTTTGGGATTAATTAAGTTCTTTGAATCTTGAATCTTATCTCCCTCTCCAGTTATCTGCTGCAGTCGACTCCCCAAACCTGACATTAAGTTTTCTTTCTGTGTGTGTAATCAGTCAACACTTAACAGCAGTTATTGCTTTCTTATATATGCTGCATTAATTGCCGTCTGCCTATGAATCTTACTCTTGGGTCCAATCCGTCTGCATTCATTCCGACAGTACCATCTTGCTAGAGATGGACCCAGCGGACATTTAGAAGTTAGTTACCTTAACAAGTTCACCTTCATGACCACGGACTTTCTACAGTGGTACAAGAACTGAGTACCTGTGTCAGCCCGCTCTCCTTGCAATCTCCATCCATACCCCCTGGTCATTAACCCTAGTACCAAAGCACATCTGCCAGAACAACATGCAGAAGAACCATGTCTTTAAAAATCTTTCCAGTCAGAATGTTTTATAATCCTTAATCCAATATTGCCTATGCTATTTTACTCTTTCAAGTGGCAATGGACACGATGCGACCCTATTTGACTCTTATTGTGGTCTGAGAGAGTAAGAAATGAACTAGCAGCCAGATCTCCCCAAAATGTCTCACAACAAGGCTCATCATGTTGTGAGACTCATGGAGGGATTTTAATTAAGGTTAATTACTCTCTGCCTGTGAGTCCTGCTTTTGGGTCCAAACAATCTGCACCTGTTCTGACAGCATTATTAAATCTTTTATATGCATCACCTAATACCTAATATTTACATGAAAGGTACCTTACAGTACAAATTAGGCTGTCTTTTTAGTGCTGTATATAAGTTATTGGGTGCTGATTAGGCCTATAAGTCATGAAAGTCAAACCCACGTATTGAGCAAAGAATCTCAGACTCTATCTGTAAAAAAAAACAAAAAAACAATGCAGAATGAGAAACTCTCCCAGGAGGTTGTAGGTCCCTTCGAATCATCACCAGTACCAGACTTCTGCCCCTGATAAATCGCAATGATAGTCAACCAGGACATTAGGGGACATGCCAGTATCTTAGTAGTCAAAGAAACATTGAATTTCTGCTCATAATGAGAACACTATAACTCGCACCCCTTGAGTGAGAGCACTGATTTAAGGTGACCGAGTCTGCTTGGTGATTGACCACCAAAGCTGCACAATGAGAGCACAAAATATGTTTTGCAACTCCTGGACTGTACTCATCAATTTAATTTAAGTACAACAGACCTTATTTACTGCTTTGGAATGTATACACACATGGACAAATTTATTGGTACCTTTCATTAAAGAAGGAAAAACCTATAATGGTTATTGAAATAACTTGGAACTTATTTTAATTTGTTATTGAGTAGATATTTTTATATCAAAGATTTTTTGTTGCAGAATATAAATTTTAAATTAATGTATATTTAACATTCAAATTTGATCAAGCTTTGACTAATTAATACAAATTTATGTGAATGAAAGATAACAGTTTAGTTTAGTTCAGTAAAAACACAAAATGTGGTATTCCTATATTAAATAAAGATTAAAAAATTGTGTTAAATGCAATTAAGGAACTCTTGTTGTAATTAATTTTTTGTTATGTAATGACATAAAAGATCAATTTTATTAAGCATAAGTGTTTGCCTCTTAAATAAACATAAACATTGTTCTGTATGCTTTACTATTAGAATCTAGACTAGATTAAAAATTGTGTTAGGCTCACAACTGATCAATGTTTCTGTCAAATCAAAAATTTGTTTTGAGCATTTTTAAAATGTATTTATTTTTTATTTACTTGGGATTTACCTTTAGATCAGTTTACAACTGGGTATCTGTGTTACTACTACTACTACTACTAATAATAATAATAATAATATTACGAAACTGTCACTGATTTTTTTTTTTTATAACACCATGATGTGGAGTGTTTTGCTCATGACATCAACAATATCATGTTGTAAGAATTTAACAAGAATGCTTAAAAAAAGCTACATCTGCCATTTTTGTGTAAACGCAAAACAGAAATACTGTAGATGATGTGACTCACCCAGAAACAGCAGGTATAGGCATCTCATGGTGAGGAAACAGAAAACAGATCCGGACTGAATACAGTGAACACTGATTAAACCCTAAATTAAATAGAATAATAGAATTGTTATCTAGGGCTTTCTATTTCTCCTATTTTTATCCTGATAACACATGCAAATGAAAGTAAACGCACACTGTTCTTCAACTCTCTCTACGTCTATGAAAATCTTAGTGTCTTAAACTCAGCTCTGAAATGAATATAGGTGTGTTCCACTGGGTAAACAGTCTTGCCCTTCTAAAGGGGGAACTCTGCAAGGCAGTTATGATGCTATATTAAGTCTCTCTGACTATTACAATAAAAATACACACATACTCTACAACTTTAACTTTTTAGCAATAAATTGGGTTATTTATTTAAAAAAATCATTAAATAAATAAAATATCTGGTTTCAGTTTAGCCATCACTTGTTTAATAAATGTAAAAAGTGGATTGTTTTGTATTTTTTTTGTTGAATCGAGTGCAACAGCATCACTAACGGGGATTTTTTTTGTAATGAAAGAATGATATAATGATGCAAGAACTGATTCTGAGGCTGATTTCTTTCTGGCCCAGACGGCAGATTCATGCAGCCTGTCAGTGATTAAGTGAGCGATTACATACTGTAGAGTCATACCCCCTAAATTTCATATCTCTGTCAGTGAAGGAAAATGTAAATGTAGATAGACTAAAGACATATTTTCCAATCAAAATCCAAGAGATGACAAAAGTGTAAGTTTATTGTTTTTTATAACTTGAACAAAAGCAGTAGAACTTTCCTATTTATCCTGTTTGCTATTTGGCAGAAACATGGCATTGAACAAAGTAGAGCATTGTGACAGAACAGCACGTCCTAAATGGTTTATCAGTTGGCGCTGCCTCAGGGTGATAGGAATAGAGTGGTATTACTTTTCTAAGGAATCGGACCAACATGTTTCCCTGTAATTCCTGTTTTTTTGTGATTTAGGACTAGGTGGCTATGTCATACAGTAAAACTTGTATCAAAATGTTTAACTGGATCTTCTAAGTGCGATGGAATGATCTTGACCATTTCCGAGTTATGAGGATCTGTTTGGAACCTCTACAAATCAGCTTTTTTTTGTTTGTTTTTTTGCTTCGATTGGAAATTGCCTTGGGTCCCTGAGATATGACTATTTACTTCCCCTGCATTTGGCTATATCTCAGGGAGCCTATAGCCTATACTGTAAATAAGCTGTTTTCACTATTTGGACTGGGAAAACTGATGCATCTTTGCCCCTTTACAATTTCCCCAGCAGTTGTGTATACTTCCTCTTAAACCAAATAGAAAATCAGATTCACAATAGATGAAAGGTTTAAGCTAAAAGGAAAACAATGATTGAAGAAATATCACAGCTGCATTATAAGTCTGCTAGAAAAGCAAACAAGCTCCAAAACATTCAGCCAAACTTAGTACCATGAAGGATCCATGTTTTTTTTTGTCTTGGGTCTTTATTGTCCTGTATTTGTCTTACACTTGCTGTGTATCTGCACTTTATGTAGTCTTGTATAGAGGAATAAATATATCCGTTTTGACTGCTGAGCAGGAGTAGCACAGCCTTTCTTAAAAGTCACATGTGCAGACTATTTTCTGCATGAACAGTACCCGTGCTTATATGCTTGAGATGACAGAGGAAGTAGCTATTTTTCACTTTATGTACCATAGTGCAGTTTTACTGAACACAAACTCTGTTACCTAGTACAGCCATGTGATGTAAAGATACGGGAGTAAAAAGAAGAGTTTATAAGATCTAATTTATATTTAAGAATAAATAACTTAATGTTAATGATTAAACATTGTAAATCATATCATAGTTGAATTTTAATTGGGCTGAATTTGTTGATTTATTTTCTATAACAGCAGCTTGGACATTAGTTATGGCTATAATACAAAGCACAGGTCTAAAATACACATAGTCTAATATGTTATGGTTGTATTAACCTATACAGGAATATGCATGGCAGATGCCTCACATTATCAAAATCTAATAATAATTATAGAAAAATATATTATAGAAAAAATACCTTAAGTAGTCTCCTGCCACAGGAAAGTCTTTAGGAAAAGGGTAATAATCCTTGTGATATTTTATAAACATTAAGTTTTTCATTGCAAATGAGTAGGACTAAGGAACCCATGCATTGTAATGGACAATATTTCTGCCAATCTCTTTTTCTGCAGGAAATGATAAATATACCACAGAACATATCTATAAACCTATACAACAGCTCAGTGTTTTAGAGTATATAGAAATGAGCTGGACATTTATCTTATCTTTAATCTTGTGTCAGCATATTGTGTAAATACATTACTACAAATATTATTTCTTTTTCAGAATGAGCTACCTTTCTTGGTATTTTTTTTAAATATTAAAATCCAAAGAATGGATCATTTGAAAAAATGGCAAAGTCATGTTACATGGCACAAAATTTCTGCCACATATTTTTATAGATATCTTTTCAATAAAATATAAAATGTTTAAATGTTAAGGGCACTGGTGGCTCAGTGGTTATGCGGAAGGCCCTGGTTCGATTCCCAGCCAATGCCCGAACCCCAGCGACTGGATGCAGTGCTGGTCCCAAGCCCGGGTACAATGGGAGGGTTGTGTCAGGAAAGGCATCCGGCGTAAAACCTTTTTTTTACTACAATGCATACCACATGCATTTCTTCTCATATATGGTTTCTATAGTAACAACTAACACACAGATTAAATTTTATAAAAATATGGTGTATTTGTTGATATGGTGAATTTCCTGCAAGGAGAATTTTATGTAATATTTTATTAAAGAAATCACAAATTGTGCTCTTAGTAGTAAATCTGTAACTTTAAAATTCTGACACAGGAAAGTCTTTGAAATGAAAAGTTTACACTTTGTGGTTTCTCACTAATATGGCACGCCTTTTTTTTTTTACTTTAAGAGGAAAGAAAAGAAAATTGGGTGTGGTTATGACTGTTATAACTGTTATAAGAAAAACAAAAATTTTTGTTTAACCTGACTTATTAGAATGTAATTAATCTATAAGTATTATAATTATTCCCCATTTATCAAATGTCAAGTTTTTGTTGCAGTCAAATGTTTACATAGACTCATGAACATGACTCTCATGGTAATATTGGGTTTGCAGTTAATCTTTTGCAGTGATCTTCATCTGGGCTGTAAACATTTGATTTTAGTTTGGAGTTTCAGAAAACAACACAGAGACGAAAATTATACATGCAGCATCATAAATGTATGACATTTCTGGTGAATGAAGATGTAAAACTGATTTTACATTTGCAGAAGACTGCATGCAAAGTATGATAATGAGACTATTAGCTGCAGTAAAACATGTGAATGGTGCAAACGTTTTAAAGAAGGCCGTACAGTATGTCGGTGAATGATGATCCTGGCTGAGGATGCTTGGAGCTCGTTGCAGTCGTGAGTGGAACGCCTGATCCTCGTAATAAGTGCTATGTAAATGCATTTACATTTTGTGGTGAGAAGGAGTTTTGTACTTCCTTCCAGATTTCCGGCTATGCACCTGAGATTGATTATTGGGTGTAGTTCAGGAGAGTATAAAAGGGTGTGGCGAGAACAGCCAGGTGTGGCCCTAATTCACCCCCAGGTTGCGCTTCCGGAAGTGTGTCGTCCGGTTCCGCTGGACTTTTGGTTATTTGTAAATGTTATTATCTAGCTAATAGCGATTTCCTTTGGGAAGCCTTTTGGTGTTTATTTTTGCATCCATGTTCCGGTGTTCTTACTGAGGGATTCGAACCTGTGTGTTCTACATTTTCCCGGGTAACCAACCCTGGGTGGCGTAATCAGTAACTTAGTTGTTAAGGTTGGTTCAGGGGAATTTTATTCCCTGACCCAGCGAAAGACACCTAACCACACCGCCACATTCGTTTTAAAATGATCTGGATTGTGCAGTACAATTTTGCTGTTTATTCCTGCATCTTACTACTGTTACTCTTCCTAAAGCCTAGAATGTAAGTTTTAAAAGCTATAAATGTTTCATTAATTTGTAAGATTTTACGGATTAAACCTTAAACTTAAAAATCTTATTTTTTCATCTGCTGTTAAGATAAGTATTTTAAGGTATAGAGTATAAATGTGTCACTGGTAGAACATCAATATCCACAGAATCAGAGATAGAAGTGTGGGAACAGTCGGGTTAAACTGCTGTCCACTGGACTCAGTACCTGTAAAGACAACGCTGGGTTTATTGTCCTCAGAATGTTTTCTGTTGTCTACAAGAAAAGTTTACATGTGATCATAACATATTAGATCATGTGATCATACAACAGATTCAAGCGAAACAATAAACACTGCATTGAACACCTTGACTTGCATTAAACTTCTCCTGTCTGTTGGAGGCCACAAAACCTGAAAGACACGTGCAGTAATAGGAACCTTCTGTGTTTCTGCACTCAGCATCAGGACCACAGATGGTTTGGTTCTCCACCTACTTTTCAATGTCTGAATGAATGCAAAGGTTCAGGTTTATCTTTAGTGCATTGTCCAGACAGCAATGACCTGAACAGTCCATGATGTCATCTAAACCATTACACCCCATTACACACTCACAAAACTAACTACTTTTTGTATTGTAGGAATTTGCATTAGTGGTTTTCATAATCGTTAATTAATCTGTCATGCTGTAAACATAACCACCACAGACTACAGCACCTACTGTACGATTAGTGTTCATGTCCTCTGTAATATTTTAAGTTCACTCAATACTGATTGCTATCAAGTATTTGCTCAGCATATCATATCTGACCTCATATCATGTCTGATTCCTGGTTGTGGTCTTTATCTATTATCTTCGCTTTTTTTTCTCCAAAAGACTGATCAATTTTACTGATGTTTTAATGTTATTTGCTCATCATCTGAATATCTCCTGGCTGTGACCTTGACCTTGCTTTGTATTAGTTTAAACTGTGTGCTGCAGTTTCATCCATCAAATCCTCTCAAATCTAACACATATAAACAGCGAGGGGGTCCATTCTGTAGTTTCACCTTGAATATTGTACAATAAGTAGGAGCATTTTTATAAACAAACCCATACAAATTGCAAGACATATTTTATTAAGAGTCCAGTTTCTGTGTTACTTGATTAAAAAATATTGAGTTTAATGACTACTTGATACTACTACTTTTCATCCTAGAAGGTTGCCATACTGCAGCAAAGCTCTGCAGACCACATTCTTTTTGTTTTTTGTTCCTACAATAAATATCCAACAATATGATGATATAATGCAACAGAATTACAGTAACTTCTTCAATGTTTATTATTTTTCTAGAGCAACATGTCCCAGTAAGTGTTTCATTCATTTTATACTTCATCTGTTCATGGACCAGATCAATTTATTGTCATGAAACATCCACTAAACAACCAGATTCCTGTTGTACAACACAGAATTTTCAGTTGTAGCACAAAAAAGCATCCTGATGGAGGGCGAACTTCTCAAATTATACCCTTAGTATACTCTCAAAAGTACATTAACAAAAAAGAAAACACTTACTAAGAGTAGGTATAGGAAGGCGGGTTGAATGTGTAGCATAGATTGTAGAAAAGAATAAAAACCTATTTTAGTTTCTGCTGATTATTAAAACTAATAATCAAGCATGATAATAAACAGATTTACACAACTACACAAAACAACTTGTTTTGTGTACCTTTAAGCTAATAATTAAAACTACGTCTCACCGTTGCATGTAACACTTTGACTTGCATTAAACTGCTCCTGTCCGTTGCTGGCCAAAAAAACAGAAACATACATGCAGTAATAGGAACCAGGGACGTTATGGGATTTAGCATTAGAGCCACAGATGACCTTTTTTTCCGCACATTCATTAATATCTGGGACAAAAGAACAAGAGCAGATGTTCAGGTTTATCCTTAGTATAGCATTAATACTGAAATAAACATTAGAGAATATTACAGACATACAGACCTTTGCATTGTCTACCACTCTCCTGAGTGAAATTAACAATCCTGAGTGAAATTAACAAGTTGCATTTGTACCACATGGTTCATACTCACACTCATTATTATCTGTGTTATAGGATGAAGATCACATATAAAGAACAAACATATATATATATATATATATATATATATATATATATATATATATATATATATAATATGTTTCAAATAAATTATTAGATTTTTCGGATTTCACATGGCTTGACAACAAAACAGTTAAATAAAATAACTGTATTTTCACAACATATCGCTCAAAATCCCACTCAGTCTCATCTACAGTATGTTAAAGAATGTAGGTCACATATGACGAATATATGCATTATTTCAGAGTAAAGTAACTTTTTTTTCCTACAAAAGAATAAAGAAAAATATTTTTTTAAAGTAAAAAAAAAATTGAACCTGTATTATTCCTGTATTTTTACAGTTGTTGTTAGTATTTTCATAGAGTTTGTAAAAAAAAAAAAAGAATTTCATTAGATTATTTGGATTTCACCGGGGTTTGACAATAAATTACTTACTATGGGTAACTAAATACATTGATGTTTCTGCTACTAACTTTGTGTAATTAAAACGTGGGTAACACAAATGTCATTAACTCAGTTTTAAAGAAATTAAAAAACGGTTTAAGGAAAAAAAACATATTTAAAATGATCATGAAATTAGTGCGCATTAAAAAATTCTAAGATTTATTTCAGGTTTGTCCTTACCTACACATTCGCCATTTTTAAATATATATCCTTTACCACATGTTTCTTCAGCAGTCGCCTCCTTTAATACGGCTAACAGAAGACCTGCAAAAAAATAAAAATTTAATTTAATTTAAATTTAAATAAAAACTGGATATCTGTGTTACTACTACTAGTGATAATAATAATAGAGATAATAATAATAATAATAATAATAATAATAATAATAATAATGAGCCTCATTTAACAAGATTTTTAGTAAATGTTTCTGTCCACAGCACCAAATAAAAAAAATGTTAATGAATAAGTAATTATCTTTATTCAGGAATTTCCTTTTTGATTTCTTTCTTTTTCATTAGAGCATTAAAATTTAAAAGCACATAAATGTATGCATTATTAAAATGTATAAAAGTTCTTGAATTAGAAGTTCACAGTGTAATCTGTATATAAAACCTCCATACATTCATCTAGGAACCTCTGTAGTCCATCTAGGGACCTTGGAGGCCGATGGTAACCATTGTATTTACTCCCATTTTGTATTTTGGTTTTATTTCTTAAAATACAGGAGTAGAACCCTTTTTTGGTATCTAAAAACAATTAATTATACATTAAAACTGCACATTACTTTTCTTATCAGTTTATTCACATTTGATATTGTGCAACATCTACAAAAATAGTTAGTTGTTTTATCACAGTGTGGTTCTTGTTTCAATTTTTCTCACTATCCTGCAGTTCTGTACCACGCAGTTTGAGTTTTCTGTTTTTTTTTTTTTCCAATTGTCTTTAAGTAGTCACAAACATAAAATTATAGAAACCATGCATTACGGTTTCTGTAAAGGCTTTACTGTAGAACATTTTGTGGAGATTTTTGATAGCCCAAAGAGAGCATTCAGATCATTAGAGCGAAACTCCTGTCTAGATGATATTTAACAAATTTTACACACAAAAAAAGCTACTGAGTTTGTTCAGGAACTGTTGGTCTCCTGGGAGTTAGACACACCAACCTCTAGAGTATTCTAGACAGTGTTTTTTTAATGCCTTACATCAGTGCACAGAGTTGAAAAGATTATAACACAGAGTACATTGCCCACAAACACCTGTTACAGTTAAACTGTCAAAAAGCCAAAATAAGACAAAATCACACAGGACTAGATGGGACTCACCCCAAAAACTGTACACTGCAAGATGCAGAGGAAGAGCCCTCCGCATTATTAAGGACTCCACCCACCCTGCACATGCTCTATTTCAACCTCTTCCCTCGGGCAGAAGGCTGAGGAGCCTTCAGTGCAAGACCACCAGGCTCAAAAACAGCTTTTACCCTGAAGCAATTAGACTGCTGAACTCTAGCTGTGCTCTGTAGGTCCTCTCCTATTGAACACAATTAAACTTTTAGTGTAATATATAACTCTATGGTGCAATACATATATATAACCCTATAAGTTAAATATACAATGTGTGCAATACAGCCTCTGAAAATGTGTGTCATGATCTGGATGTAGATTCAGAGGGGGTTCGACTGGCTTAAATAGAAACACAGGGGAGAGACACAGGTGAACATAATTAGTGCTGGGGGGACATACTAACATAGACACACTAGGGGGGGACAAAGCTGCGTCTCAGTAGTCCGGAGACCCAGATCTTAATCCTCCGGACTGTGGAGGTGCAGGTGTGACAGTACCCCCCCCTCAGGGCCGGCCTCCCGAGGGAGGCGAGGGCGCCCCCGGCGTCTTACCGGAGGAGGTTGGGATTCTCGGCCTGGCTGGATTGTCTGCCGAGCGGGACGATCCGGCCGTTCCTGGTGAAACGTTGTAATGAGTTCTGGACTCAGGATGTCCTTTGCCGGGACCCAACTTCTCTCCTCCGGACCGTACCCCTCCCATTCTACCAAATATTGGAGTAATCCTCCTCTCCTCTGTGAATTTAGTAATTTAGTTACCTTAAATGCCGGTGCGCCCTCTATCTCCACAGCCCCGGGGAGCGAAGGCTCTGCTGTGCCCTCGTTGAGGGGTCCCCGGACCACTGGCTTTAGAAGAAAGACATGAAATACAGGGTTAATTTTCATATGCGGCGGTAGTTTTAGTTTAAATGATACGGGGTTGATTTGAGCTATTATAGGAAAGGGACCGATGTATTTAGGTGATAATTTACGGCAGGGGAGGTGCAGGTGGAGGTCCCGTGTCGAGGACTTTCTCTCCGTCGTCTATCAGCAAACCTTTTGAAACGAGAGACTGCTCGGGAGATGTGGGTGTGTGCGTCTTCCCACACTCTCTCCGCTTTACGAAACCACTCATCCACCATAGGTACTTCGGTGAGCGTGGTGTCCCAAGGACAGAGCGGAGGTTGATACCCGAGTAAGCATTGGAACGGCGTTAGGCCGGTCGTGGAGTGGACTAACGAATTTTGGGCATATTCTGCCCAGAGTAGCCAGTTAGCCCAGTCATGTTGTCTGCCACTACAATATGCTCGAAGATATCTCCCGAGCTCTTGGACAGTCCGCTCTGCCTGTCCATTCGACTCGGGGTGATAGCCCGACGTTAGGCTAACAGTGGTCCCCAACTTCTGGAAGAACGCTTTCCAGACCCTGGCGATAAATTGAGGACCACGATCGGAAACAATATCTTCGGGTATGCCATAGTAACGAAACACGAACTCAGAAAGGGCTTTGGCTACCTGGATGGCTGACGGGAGAGAGCCAAATGGGGTGAAATGACACCCCTTCGAGAACCGATCTTCTACGACCAGAACCGTCGTGTACCCTTTAGACACCGGCAAATCTGTGACAAAGTCTACAGCAATGTGTGACCACGGTCGATTTGGTGTCGGTAGGGGCATTAGTTTACCAGCCGGAAGGTTATGAGAACTTTTTGTGGTCGCACAAATTGCACAAGATAAGACCACTGTCTTTATGGTTTCCCCTTATCCTAGGCCACCAAAACTTTTTTAGCTATAATGTTAAAAGTGCGTGTCACGCCGGGATGTCCTGAAGACACGTTGGTATGTGCCTCAAGTGTGATACGATCACGGAAGGCTTCCGGGACATAGGTTCGGTTGCGGGGACACTCGGGGGTATGCGATTTTCACGCCCCCACTGAGTAATCTCCGCGTCCAGATCCCACGTCACCGGGGCAATTACGAGTGGAGCAGGTAAGATAGGTTCAGGATTTACTATAGGCATAGGAGTAGGATAGTAGCATGACAGCGCATCTGCTTTTTATTTTTTTGAACCTCGTGTAGCGAATAACAGGGCTCCCATAGAGAGAACAGTCAATGGATCACATTCCTGAACACCCTCTTCCAGCATGCATGGCACCATCCTGATAACCTTATCTGGTTTGCTATCTTAAGGGGGACGTCTGTAAAACTAAGAAACTCCACAAGGCCAGATGCTTTGAAGTAGACCCCGAAACTGAGGGTGTAAATCGGCGATCCGGTAAACAAAGAAGACAGTTTTACAGCTCCACCCCAAGCTGGGGAGGAAGAGGCCTCATCACACCTGGACAGTCTCTTGACCTCTGGAAGACATGCCTTTCCATGAACAAAGGCATATGGCATGGACACTATTTTAAACATCTTTAAAGTGTGCCAGTAGGGCAAAACGCATTTACATATATTTACTCAGTTCCTTTTATTCCTGTGTATATGTTTGATTAATCTGCATAACGTTCAAGGTGTAATCAGCATTTACAAACCTTTTTATTAGATAAAGGAAGGAATGAGTGGGTAAGATATGTAATGTTTGGTGTCAATCTCAAGCTGGCTTTATTTCAAGAATGTTGGTGAACATGGGTAATTGGTAGCATGAACGGAGCTCATGCAAAATTACTTTTTATAAAGTATTAAAAACTCCAACCGGATGGGTCACACGTGACAGCCGAAACACCTGGCTAATTTATGCATGGAAGGAGGAACCACGTGAGGTGTGGCTAAGCCCTGCAATCACATCCGATTGGATGAATCACCTGTGGGACGGACTGACCCCAAAGGGACAAAAACCCTCAGGAAGTCTATGGTAAAGAGAAGATCAGAAGTTAACATCACAACTGCAACCTACAACATCTTCCAAGCAGCTCGGGCTCCCGCCCTTGCGGGCACTGCGCCACCGCTGCTGGCGTCATCCGCTCTTCAAGAACTCTCAACGAGACTTCGTGCCAGAACTCCAAAGTCCCGCAACGAAGGAAACCTCAGGAGAAGTTCCAGAGCGCAGCCATCGGTAACCAGGCAACCAACGCCTCACCGAAGGGCTTTCCTGACTGACGTCATCTCTACAACAGCACACCAACCAATCAGCAACGCTGTGATTCCCTTCGTTGGAGGCGAACCCACGGATGAGAACGAAACATAACGCAAGTAAACAAACAACGCTGCATACCTTGCTGAAGTTGGTGCTCGTTTCATAACTAAACCGTAAGATTGAACCCAAGACTCTGCTCTTGTGACTTTCGTTGATCTAGTAACCAGTACTAGAATAACTTCATCCATTTTCACTTGCCAAATTGTTTGTGTGTATGTGTGTGTGTGTGTGTGTGTGCGCGTGCGTTCAAGTAGTGTAGTTTCATGTATCGTAGATTAGTCAAATAAATTCTCGTTTCTTTATAAAGTACTGTTGTCTTGGTCATGTATTTTAAAGTCTAAACATTTGCCCAGATCGTGTTACCTTGCTCATAAATTGCTAAATACTAGATTTTGTGTTATAGCCGTTGGCCATGTGATAACCAGAACTAGTAAGATACACTAAATTGTGCTAAACGCTGGACGGGTAGTCAATATAGTGTACGTTATAACTTTTGATTTAATTAATCAAATTAAACCGAATCGTTAAAGATTCGATACAACTCTGACCCAGAGCTAAAAATTACTTATTAATGATGACGGATGCGTTGGCATTGTGCTCACAGTAAAATGTCTATATTAATTGGTGGACAATGCAACCGTCATTCGTTGTCTTGATTATGTAAACCCTACGTATTAATGATGAAGAATGCCGGAAACTATTCATGGTCATTATTATGTTAAAACTCTACCTATATATTATGGTGGAGAATGCCGGCAGCTTTTCATTGTCATTATAACGTTAAAACGCTACACTGGCCTATAGGTGATGTGGAAGTGGAAATGCGTAAAGAACAGCGCCCAGCGAGCTTGGCGAGTGTTTAATCTCTTTGCTTGCTGGATATATTCGAGGTTTCGGTGATTGGTTAAGACTATGAACGGGTATTTGGCTCCCTCTAGCCAGTGTCTCCACTCCTCTAACACCGCTTTAACTGCGAGCAGTTCCCAATTACCGATATAATAGTTTTGTTCGGCAGGTGTCAGTTTTCGGGAAAAGAATGCGCAAGGATGAAGTTTCTCAGGTTGCCCTTGGCGTTGCGATAGCACCGCCCCGATCCCCACCTCGGAAGCATCTACTTCTACAATAAACGGCTTCTCGGGGTCGGGAAGCCGTAAAATAGGTGCGGTGGTGAAGGCCGTTTTTTATTTCAGTTTAGTAGGCTTACCTTTAAGCATAGAGGTGAGGGGTGCTGCCACCGAACTAAAGTTTCGAATAAACCGCCGATAAAAATTGGCAAACCCGAGAAAACTTTGTAGCCCCTTTACTGACTGGGGTTCCGGCCATTTGGTTATCGCCTCTACCTTGGATTTCTCCATCTCGACCCCCAGTGGCCCTATGCGATAGCCGAGAAATGCAATCTCCCTTTTGTGGAATTCGCATTTCTCTGCCTTCACATACAGCCCGTGCGCGCGGCAGGCGACAAAGGACGACGATTACATGACTGACATGCTCGGAATATGACCTTGAGTATATTAGAATATCATCTAAGTATACTACAACACAACGGTTAAACATATCCTGAAACACGTCGTTCATGAACCCCTGAAACACCGCAGGTGCATTTACCAGCCCATACGGCATTACGTTATACTGATAATGACCGGATGAGGTGCTAAACGCCGTCTTCCATTCGTCACCCTTACGTACACGAACGAGGTTATAAGCGCTGCGGAGATCGAGTTTTGTGAATATGGAGGCACCGCGGAGTTGGTTGATAGCGGCCGGAACCAGTGGCAGTGGGTGCTTATACTTTATTGTAACTGCATGGAGTCCTCTATAATCAATGCAGGGCCGTAAGCCTCCGCCTTTTTTTTCTATAAAAAAGAAACCTGCCGAAGCTGGAGACGTGGACCTGCTGATGAGACCTTGCTTGAGAGCCTCCTGCACATATTCGTCCATCGCCCCAGTCTCCTCCAGGGATAATGGGTAAATACGTGCATAAAGCGGTGTTTTCCCTGGCAGGAGCTCGATCGCACAGTCCCACGGACGATGCGGAAGAAGTCTCGCTGCTGCCCTAACGCTAAATACATCTTTAAAACGCTCATACTCTGGTGGTACATTAGCGGATACTTTATCAGTCGGACTTTCAATCGTGGTGGCTTGGATCTTCAACATTAATGGTTTACATGTCTTAGCACATCGCGGGCACCAAGATCGGATGCGAGATTCTGCCCAATTAAAATTAGGATTATGATAACTGAGCCATGGTAGACCCAGGACGACGGAATGGTCCAGTTGAGGGAGAACAAAAAATTTTATCTCCTCAGAGTGGCCGGGAAAGGTTAACCGGAGAGGCGCAGAAATGTCTTTAATAGGCGATTGTGTTAGAGGCTGGCCATCCAGAGCTTTGATAGATATCGGGGACGGAAGCTTCGACACAGGAGCTTGTAGCGCGGAAAGGATAGCAGAAGATATGAGGTTGCCAGCCGCCCCGGAATCTATTAAGGGAAAAACAGACACAGTGTTATTATTAAATGAAAGTTGTGCAGGTAAACAAAGAGGTGAATGTGTGCGCAGTGGGGTGCGGAGCGTTACTTTAAGTAACGGGCAGGAGCGGACTGTGTGTTTATCCCCCCCACAGTGCAGGGTTATGCCTGTACTGTGGGGGGGAAAAACACACAGTCCGCTCCTGCCCGTCTTCGGGCCCGTTCAGTGGTGGTCAAGTGCGCTGTGCCCATGTCCATCGGTTCGGCGGAGGACCCTTCGCGCCCAGGGGGCTGCAGCTGGTGAGGACTTGTTTGGCGGCTGAGAACAAGGCGTGTAGTGGGCTTTCCGCAGCCAGCACTTGGAATTTTACGGCATACTTAGCCACAGGTGTGTTTCCTTGTTTGATCCTCAGCAGCTGCCGTTCTCCGGTTTTCCCCTGATCAGGATGGTCAAAGACGGCGCGAAGGGCCTCAAGAAAACGCCGATATCTTGCGGTGGTGGCGCCGCCGGTGCTCCACACGGCCGTAGCCCAGTCCAGAGCTCTTCCGGTGAGATGTTGTGTTACAAAGCTGACTTTCTGAACGTCCGTCATATTCGGGTAATCTGCAAGGTAGAGTTCACTTACAACCCTCCGGGTCGCCTCCGTACCTTTCCGGAGGGGTGGGCCGTGGAAGAACAGGTGCGCCAGGTGCTTGTGGGGCCGCCGGGGGCAGTCTCGCTGCCGCGAGTTAGTTAACGCTGCACGCCAGGTCGTGCACGGCGCGTGCGAGGCTGCCAATCTCCTGCTGTTGAGTGCGCAGGTAGCTGTGTAAGCTGGTGGTATCATCCGGCAGCGGCACTCCCGCTGCGTCCATGGAGGTCCGTGCATCTGTCATGATCTGGATGTAGATTCAGAGGACGCAAAATGCAGGAATGGTGAATATACAGTCTTTTGTTTATTATTTCAGAAAGTCTTTTCAAAGAGAACACACAAAATATAAACTAAAGTAACTTAGTTCCAAACAAAAAGAGACAATCGCAAGGGCTTCCCAGCCCGCTGTCTGGCGTTTCGACCTTGAACTTGACGAAAAAACGTGTCTGTGTGTGACAGACCTTACCCCGACCCTGCAGACTTTGACTCAGCCCTGAGGAGGAAACTTGCAGACGTGTAGGGTTAGTGACAGGCAACAAACAAACATGACTACAACAGTGCACGGACGTGATTCTCCGGGTTCGACTGGCTTAAATAGAAACACAGGGGAGAGACACAGGTGAACATAATTAGTGCTGGGGAGACTTACCAACATAGACACACTAGGGGGGGACAAAGCTGCGTCTCAGTAGTCCGGAGACCGAGATCTTAATCCTCCGGACTGTGGAGGTGCAGGTGTGACAATGTGCAATACACTATGCATAGTTTATGTCTAATTTACTGCATAATATATCTCTGACTGCTCTTATTTATATTCATGTATATACATATTTACACCCTCATATTTATACTACTATGCTATCTCTGTTGCTTAAACGGGACCTTGGTCCTAATTTCGTACCAGAACATGGAAGTGTGCTGGTATGACAATAAAGCTCCTTAAATCCTTGAATCCTTGAAAACAGGAGATACCAGCTGCTCATGGTGTCTCTCTATCTCTAGACTGAAACCCTGCTACTCTGCCTCTACTGTAGGAAGACTCAGTTTAGGTAAGCAGTGACACCTATCAAGTCCTGCTCCTCTGGAGGTGGTGTCACTTCACAATGAGGTTGTGATGGTGTAAGACTTACAGCTATAAAAGGAAATGGATTGATATGAGTACAGATCTCATATATGAGTAACAGTTTGTACTAGACATGCTTAATAACCATTACTAGGGTAGTGATTTTTCCCGCTCATCTTTTCGCCTTAGTGTCTCCTTCATTAAATAGAAAATGTAAGAAATGAAACACTTATATGTGCTGTTATATAAAAGTAATCTTTTTTTTTTTTGTCTCACTTAATGCTAAAAATAGCTTTTAATGTTGCTGGAGAAAAAACCCTGCAAAAAGCAAGCTTCTCTGTCCTGACACTTCCCTGCCACTGCAGACTCCTTACATGTGCTTTTTAGAGAAACATAAGGACATTTGAACAGTTGAGGATTTGTTCAAAGTTTTTTTCATTATGTTAAAGTAGAATGAGAAATAATTGATGACAATGCATCCCCCCCAAAAAATGGGTCTGGATATTAAAAGTCATAAGTAAACTTACATGACACTCTAGTGTTCACTGATGAATACTGATCCTTACAGACAGGGATCATACTGTATAGCATGTGAGAAAAAGCAGAACAGAAGAAGCTGAAGTGTGATCAGAGGATATCGTAATGGGCTGGACATTTATCTTATCTTTAATCATTGGACAGCATATTCTGTATAAATAATTCGCCATGTCTACTCCTGTGGGTGATTGTTATATAAAACAAGATATTATTTTAGGTTCTACTTTACTGACATGAATAATTACAATATTATGGCTGTAAACTAAATGTAAGCATTAATGCCAGAGACTGCTGATGCCAGTTTAGCAGGTAAGTGTAGTGGTAGTAGTAGTAGTGTAATATGATTGTTTATTTTCCACTATGTTAGTAAAAAGCCATAATATCTAGTCATTCATATGTTTCAGTCTGCAACAATTATTTTAACCCTACCTGATGAGGCGAGTATAGTTCCCTTTTTCTCTTCTTCTTCAGCCCTCACTCTGACATCAGTCCTAATGTTGGGTTTAATTTAACCAAAAACTATACCACAACCACTTCTTTCTAAACCTGAAAAGTTAAAATCAAAACCACATGAAAATGTCACTACATTCACTTTAATAAGCAAAACTAAAACAGCAGTAAAGTGGGTTAATCCTTTAATTTAAAAAGTATTTTTTATTTATTAAAGAAAATACCTGGTTTTGGCATTCACTTGATTAATAAATGTAAAAAGTGAAAATTACTTTGTATTTTTATTGAATAGAGTGCAACAGAATCACTAACGGTTGTAATGAAAGAATTATGTGATGATGCAAGAACTGATTCTGAGGCTGATTTCTCTCTAGCCCAGACTGCAGATTCATGCAGCCTGTCAGTGAGCGATTACACGGAGACATATCCCTGAAATGTGTGGAATGTTTTACACATCTCTGTCAATGGAGGAAAATGTAAATATAGGTAGAATAATCACATGCTGTATTTTCCAATCAAAATCCAAAACACAAAAACAAAGATAACAAAAGTGTAAGTTTAATATTTTTTTAGTTTAAACAAAAGAGGTACAACTTTTCCATTTATTCTGTTTGCTATTTGGCAGAAACATGGCATTGAACAAGATAAAGCAGTGTGACCAAACCGCACATCCTGAAATGTTTTATTAGGTGACTAGGTGGCTGTGTCATTGAAATTATATATTGTTTATCCTCGAAATTAAAAAGACTGGTGAAACTGTTTTGGAATTATTAAAGTGTGTTTAGGATGTGACAGAAACCAGATTTTCACATTTATTTTGCGTTCTGGTGTTGTGTTAAATCACTAGCGTGCTAGTCAGACATGCTGCCACAGGGACTGCTAAGCTAATCGGACCAAACAGTTATGGCTTATTTACATACCCTAGCGCTCCTGAGATATGGACCATTCCCTTACCCTGCATTTATTTCATATCTCAGGGACCATAAGGCCTATAAATAAGCTGTGTTCACGGTTGGCCGGAGAAAAACTGATGTATCTGTACCCCTTCACTATTTCTCTAGCAATTGTCTCTACTTCCACTTAAAAAAAAAAAAAAAAAAAAAGATTTATAATAAATGAAAGGTCTATGCTGAAAGGGAAACAAGAAATATCACAGCAGTATTTTGAGTTTGCAAGACATTTAGACCAACTTATTTCCATGAAGCATCTGTTTTTATTGTCTTAGGTATTTATTGCTCTGCATTTGTCTTACACTTGCTGTGTATCTGCACTTGTGGTCTTGTAAATAAGAAAAAAACGTATCCTTTTTGACTTGACATAACATCTGAAGGAGTAGCACAGCATAACACAAAAGTGTTTGTCACACGTGCAGACTATTTTCTGCATGAACAGTGCCTTATTATATGGTTGATGTAACAGAGGAAGTAACTATTTTTCACTTTATGTACCATAGTGCAGTTCCACTGAACACAAACTGTTTTAATTAGTACAGCCCTGTGATGTAAAGATACAGGAGAATAAAATATGCAAGATCTAATTTATATTTGCAGTATAAATAAATAACTTAATATTATTGATTAAACATTTTATAGCATATCATTGAATTCTAATTGGTCTGAAGGTGTTGATTTATTTTCAACAACAGCTTGGACATACAGTATCTCACAAAAATATTTTTGTAAATATTTTATTATATCTTTTCAAGGGACAACGCTAAAGTTATGAAACTCTGATAGAATGTAAAGTAATCAGTGTACAGCTTGTATAATGGTGTAAAGTTGATGTCCCCTTAAAATAACTCTACACACAGCCATTAATGTCTAAACTGCTGGCAACAAAAGTGAGTACACCCCTAAATGAAAATGCCCAAATTGTTCCCAATTAGCCCTTTTCCCTTCCTGTTGTCATGTCACTCGTTAGTGTTACAAGGTCCCAGGTGTCCTTAGGGAGCAGGTGTGTTAAATTTGGTGTTATCGCTCTCACACTCTCATACTGGTCACTAGATGTTTAACATGGCACCTCATGGCAAAGAATTCTCTGAGGATCTGAAAGAAAGAATTATTGCTCTACACAAAGATGGCCTAGGCTATAAGAAGATTGCTAACACTCTGAAACCGAGCTGCAACACGGTGGCTAAGACCATACAGCGGTTTAAAAGGACAGGTTCCACTCAGAACAGGCCCCACCATGGTAGACCAAAGAAGTTGAGTGCACGTGTTCAGCGTCATGTTTTTGGCCTTTATGAATCAAAGTCATGTTTTTGGCTTTTGAAAATAGACGTGTGAGTGCCGCCAGCATTGCTGCAGAGGTTGAAGGGATGGGGAGCCAGCTTGTCAGTGCTCAAACCATATGCCGCACACTGCATCAAATTGGTCTTCATGGCTGTCGTCCCAGAAGAAAGACTTTTCTAAAGATGGTGCACAAGAAAGCCCGCAAACAGTTTGCTGAAGACAAGCAGACTAAGGACATGGAATACTGGAACCACATCCTGTGGTCTGATGAGACCAAGATAAACTTATTTGGTTCAGATGGTGTCAAGCGTGTGTGGTGGCGACCAGGTGAGGAGTACAAAGACAGATGTGTCTTGCCTACAGTCAAGCATGTTGGTGGGAGTGTCATGGTTTGGGGCTGCATGAGTCCTGCCGGCACTGGGGAACTACAGTTTATTAAGGGGACCATGAATGCCAACATGTACTGTGCCTTACTGAAGATGAGCATGATCCCCTGCCTTCGGAAACTGGGCCGTAGAGCAGTATTCCAACATGATAATAACCCCAAACAAACTTTCAAGACAACCACGGCCTTGCTGAAGAAACTGAGGGTAAAGGTGCTGGACTGGCCAAGCATGTCTCTAGACCTAAACCCTATTGAGCATCTGTGTGGCTTTCTCAAACGGAAGGTGAAGAAGAAAATAATGGTGGCCACACAAAATATTGACACTGGGCACAGTTTAATAATTTTTATTTAGGGGTGTACTCACTTTTGTTGCCAGCAGTTCAGACATTAATGGCTGTGTGTTGAGTTATTTTGAGGGGACATCAACTTTACACCATTATACAAGCTGTACACTGATTACTTTACATTCCGTCAGAGTTTCATATATTTAGTGTTGTCCCTTGAAAAGATATAATAAAATATTTACAAAAATGTGAGGGGCGTACTCACTTTTGTGTGATACTGTAGTTATAGATAGGTATATGGCTATAAATCTTAGCACAGGTCTACAATGTGCATAGTCTAGTATGTTATCATTGTATTAAGTTTAAGCATTTATTTGTCACATATACAGTACATTACAGCAAGGTGAAATTCTGTCTTCACATATCCCAAATTTAGGGCCTCCACTTAAAGATGTGAACAGATGAGGACTTAAAAATCCTCAAAGTTATGTTAATTGTTTTATAATACACTAAGGTAATGTGATGAATACTGATCATCTCAGCCAGGGGTGGGACAATGAAAATGAATCCAAAAAAAATGGGTCTGGAAATAAAAAATCGTAAAGACCCTTACAACATGACATGCCACTGTAAGAAAGTCTGTGAAATAGGAAGTTTACACTTTCTCACTAACATAGCAAGCCATTTTTTTTACTTTAAGGAAAAACTGAGTGTGGTTGTTGCTAATTATATCACTTATAAGAAGGACTAAAAGTTTTTTTTAGCCTGACTTATAAAAATATAATTAATTTTAGGATGGTAAAAGTCACTCTGTTTTGCTCTGTGCCACAACACACCACCCTGCCCCTGATTATTTTTCTGTAAAAGCTGGTCCTAATATATTTTATTCCTCATTTATCAAATGTCAAGTTATTGTTGCAGTCAGAAGTTTACATAGACTCATTTTATTTTAGTTTTGGAGTTTCAGGAAACAACACAGATAATTATACATCATAATTATTTTAATAATTAGATAATAATAGAACTATTCATCATAAATGTATAAAATTTCTGGTGAATGAAGAGCAGAAATTGCAGAAGACTTCATGCTGACTATGATAATGAGACTGCATTAACTGCAGTAAAACATGTGAATAGTGCAAACGTTTTAAAGTAGGCTGTATGTCTTTGAATGATAATTCCAGCTAAGGATGCTTGGAGCTCGCTGCAGTCGTTCATGTGAACATTTAATGAGTGGAACGCCTGATCCCTAAAAAATTAACTGATTACACCCCTCATTCATAAGTGCTGTGTAAATGCATTTACATTTGTTTTAAAATGATCTGAATTGTGCAGTACAATTTTGCTGTTTATTCCTGCATCTCACTACTGTTACTCTTCCTAAAGCTTTTTTAAAGATTTTACAGATTAAACCTGTAACTTGAAAATCTTAATTTTCTCCTGCTGTTAAGATAAATATTTTAAGGTATAGAGTATAAATGTTACAACTGGTAGAACATCAATATCCACAGAATCAGAAGTGTGGGAACAGTCGGGTTAAACTGCTGTCCACTGGACTCAGCACCTGTGAAGACAACGCTGGGTTTATTGTCCTCAGAATGTTTTTTGTTGTGAAAGTTTGCATGTGATCATAACATATAAGATCATGTGAGTCAAGCAGAACAACAAACATAAACATTCCATCTCACCTTTGCATTGAACACCTTGACTTGCATTAAACTTCTCCTGTTTGTTGGAGGCCACAAATCCTGAATGACACGTGCAGTAATAGGAACCTTCTGTGTTTCTGCACTCAGCATCAGGACCACAGATGGTTTGGTGCTCCACACACTCTTCAATGTCTGAATGAATGTAAAGATTCAGGTTTATCTTTAGTGCATTGTCCAGACAGCAATGACCTAAACCCATGATGTCATCTGCTACCCCAATACACACTCACAAAACAAACTACCTTTTGTGCTGTAGGAATTTGTATTAGTGGTTTTCATAATCGTAAGTGAATCTGTCATGCTGTAAACATGACCACCACAGACTACAGCACCTACTGCACGATTAGTGTTCATGTCCTCTGTAATAGTTAAAGTTCACTCAATACTGATTGCTATCAAGTATTTGCTCAGCATATCATATCTGATCTCATATCATGTCTGATTCCTGGCTGTGGTCTTTATCTATTATCTTCGCTTATTCGCTATTATCTAATGCTTATCTTTTTGTCTCTAAAAGACTGATAAATTTTACTCATATTTTAAAGCTTTTTGCTCATCACCTGAATATCTCCTGGTAGTGACCTTGACCTTGCTTTGTATAAGTTTAAACTGTGTGCTTTAGTTGCATCCAGCAAATCCTCACAAATCTAACACATGTAAACAGCGAGGGGGTCCATTCTGTAGTTTCACAACGAATATTGTACAATAAGTAGAAGCATTTTTAGAAATGAAGATTATTAAATTATACAATAAACCCATAAAAATGCAAGATATATTTTACACAAGTGCATAAAACTTTTTTTGTGTATCCTCAAAGCTAATTTATGTCTCACCATTGCATGTAACCTTTTGACTTGCATTAAACTGCTCCTGTAAAATACTGTATGTGACCTTGATAAAATGGTTTGAGACAATATGACAAACCTCTTGTTAATAAAACCTAGTAAATGGTGTAATTTTGTTTTTGGCTAGCAAAACATAATTACACCATTCACTAGGTTTTATTTTTGTGCAAAGTGATTTACATAACTCTTACAATTTCCTCAATTTATCAAATTAATATTCTTTAAGTGATTTTCAAGCCACCTTAAATCATGAGGGCTATAACGGAATCTGACCATACAGATAATAACTTGAATTCTGCACTTTTGGCCTAAAATGCTCCAAACTACATGCGCAAGGAAACATGGACATTGAAAAATATTATTTAGCTTATGTGAAAGATGCAATACTTTAAGTAGATTTAAGTAGAACAATGACCAAAGAACACATTACCATTGCAGGTAACCCCTTGGATTGCTTTAAATTTTTCCTGTCCATTGCTGCTCACAAAACCTGGCTTACATGTGCAGTAATATGAGCCAGGAGTATTTTTGCACTGAGAATTAACACCACAATTGTTTTTCTCACACTCGTTGATGTCTGAAAGAAAACAAGAATAGAAGTTTTAGTTTTCTTATCCTCAAATTGTTAAATACATCAGAGACAAACAGCTCAGCTTTGCTAACTAGCCTTCCTCTTGATTACATTCCAGAGGTTTGATTTAGGAGTAAATTGCAGCAGTCTTTTATTTTTTCCAGAGTTGTATATATATGTTAGAGATGCTCCGATCAGCATTTTGTGGGGCCGATCACCGATTACTGATCACCAAGGTCATGATCTGCCGACTGCCGATCACTAGGGATCACAGAATGGCAGGGGAATGGGAATCTTTTTCTATAATCTAGCAGAGTTTGCACCATTTGTAAAAATGAAACAACTCTAAATTAACTATATTAAAAAAAAAAAACTGTAGAAATAGGCTACAGTCAAGATCTTGAAGAACCACCAAGTGTTTATTTTAGAAAATGAGAACTTAAGGCTACTGTAGGCCATCTTTCCCAAATAAGGCAAAGTAACTTAAAATTATTCCAAACAAAAAGAGGCAGACCAACACAGATCAGCTTAATGGGATGTAGCCTCTTAATACACTGATTGCATTATAATTGGCAGCAAAATGTAAAACTTGTTCTCATACTCGACATATTCAGTTGTATAGCGTGTTCTAAGATGTCTAACTCATGCCGTTGCTTGCTTCCACCTTGAGGGATTTCATCACGACATACATTGCAAACGGCTAACTTTACGTCTTTATCGGACACTTTGAAAAACTTCCAGATGGGAGAACTCATGTTTCACAACGGTGGAGGTAAGCTCCTCTCTGCTGTTGTTTACCTCTGCGCGTGCATGCACGTGTGAAAAAGTCGCGCGAGTAATTTGTCAAGTGATCGCCTTTTTTGATCAGTGCTTTCGGGGTTCGCCGATCAAGCTATTTTTAGCCAATATCGGCCGATCATGATCGGTGGCTGATCAATCAGAGCATCACTAATATATATATACTATATATACGGTATACTATATATATACTGCTCAAAAAAGTAAAGAGAACACTTAGTCCCGGTTTAACTTGAACGGCCTCTCATATGTGTATGCATCAGTTCAAGTCAAACCAGAACTAAGAGTTCCCTTTACTTTTTTAAACAGTATATATATATTAACTTAATTTTTGTTTCATGTTTTTTATTTCTTACATGTAAGCTAATGTAGTGTATTTTAAATAAAGTGGTGTAGATTAAACATTAAATGCTCTAAGAAGTATCATGATGAAGGTTTACTACAAAACTACAGTAAACACAGTAGTACATTTAAGAGTCTTTCACAAATATTCACAGAATATACAAATGTGTTTTACAAATCCTTGCTACAATGTCAAATTTATTCCTGTCATTTGGGTAGACATGAAAGTCAGCTTATTACATTAAGTTTAGATAATGTTACAGCAGAGTTCTCATGCTTGTTACTTTCATCCCTTAGCTAATTCATGTCTCACCGTTGCATGAAACACTTTGACTTGCAATAAACTGCTTCTGTCCGTTGCTGGCCACAAAACCAGAAACACACGTGCAGTAATAGGAACCAGGGGCGTTATGGCATGTAGCATTAGAGCCACAGATGACTTTGTTTGTAGTACACTCATTAATATCTGAGACAGAACAACAAAAGCAGAGGTTCAGGTTTATCCTTAATGTAGCATTAATACAGAAATAAACATCAGAGAATATCACAGACATACTGACCTTTGCATAGTTTACTATTATCCTGATTGAAATTAACAGATCTTGTCTGGTACCCCGTTACACACTGACAGTAGTAGCTACCATTTGTGTTGTAGCAAGTTGCATTTACACCACATATTGATGCCAATCCTGTGTCAGACTCACACTCATTCTCATCTGTATTATAGGATAAAGATCACATATAAAGAATAAATAAAAGAAACATTAGAGAATAAAACATTAGATTTTGATTTCAAATTCAATTTTAAATAAATCAGATATTATAAGTGGTGGAAAGTAAGGAATTACATTTTCTCATGTTACTGTAATTGGGTAGATTATTTTACTTATTTAACTTAAATATGTTTTGTGTGAAGTAATTTTATTCACATTTTAAATCACATCTGTTACTAAGTAAAAACATAAAAAAAAACAATACACAGCACAGTGGATACAGCACTAAATGATGTGCAGAAGAACAAACTGGAACTAAAATCAATAGAAAAAAAAGATGAAGACAGTCAGGTCAGACACCAGTGGTGCAGACTAGGGCTGTAGTGGAGGCTAAACACTCGTAAAAAAAAGTTTACGCGCCTCCAAAATGTCTGAAATAGCCCTTACCCTCCTCTGACTAGTTTTAATGCAGTTTTAAAATTTGCTAAAGTTGTTTTCCAGAACGTGTTTTTAACAACTCAGGTCAGGCTGAGGCCACACTACACAAGTTTGTACAGGAATTTTGTATAGAATTTAAAATGGTGCCAAAGCCCAAGTGTAGGGTCTTAGTACAGTTTAGAAGTGACAAGTGTGTGAGGAGAGCAGACTGAGAACAGATTTCTCCTGAATCACAATATATCAGAAGTGTTTGACTTTTTCAGAGTCGACTTTGGACGCTGTTGTGTGTATGCACTGGTCACCAACTCACCTGGGAATGTGGCCCGTCAATAGCCAATCAACATAAGGAGGTGGGATCTTTCACTCCCCCCGGTCATTCATTCATTCATTCATTCATTCATTCATTCATTCATTTATTTAATCATCTATTTATTATTTTATTTATTCATCATATGGCGACATGTGTAAAAAAGAAACATCATGTGCGTGTGTGCTTAGTGAGCGAGTGGGGAGAAAAAGTTCACAGTTGAAGTAAACTAAAGCCAAGTCAAGTGCAGGAATGGTGACGTATTTTTTAAAACGCACATTAAAACTGCTGCTGCCTGTCAAGACTGCCTTAATGCGGGGACTTAGCTAAGCTGAAGGACCTACTAAGATTAGGGAGCCATAAAAAAAACACATTTTTGTAACTTTTATATTTTATATCCATCACATTATCCATCATTTTGTGTATTCATAAAAGTAAATTGTTACAGGAGAAAAAATATTCTGAGGTCTCTGTATTATTATTTCGCTTTGACTATTTGGCAACACTTATGATCCCTCACCTGGTGGAGTCTTTAAGTATATGATCCACCAATTTTAAGTCGTCATAAAAAATCTGCAATGCCAGGTGAATAGTCTATACTTCTAGTCTTATCAGAATCTTTTAAGATTGTGAAAGTCATATAATGTGGCTTCAGCCTTATTCGTATTGTTTTACCAGATCAAACTGTATATATATAGGCTATATATATATATATATATATATATATATATATATATATATATATATACTCAGCAAAAAAAGAAACGCCCCTTTTTCAGGACTGTGTATTTCAACAATAATGTTGTAAAAATCCAAATAACTTTACAGATCTTCATTGTAAAAGGTTTAAACAATGTTTTTCATGCATGTTTAATTAACCATAATCAATTAATTAACATGCACCTGTGGAATGGTCGTTAAGACCTTAACAGCTTAAAGAAAGATGCCCAGGGTCCCTGCTCATCTGCGTGAACGTGCATTAGGCATGCTGCAGGGAGGCATGAGGACTGCTGATGTGGCTAGGGCAATAAATGTTTCACAATGTGTCCCTAAATGAAGGAAGGCTCAAAATCAAAAGTACCAGTCAGTATCTGGTGTGGCCACCAGCTGCTTGAAGTACTGCAGTGCATCTCCTCCTCATGGACTGCCTATTGCGGACAGTCTGAGCACTGATGGAGGGATTGTGTGTTCCTGGTGTGACTCGGGCAGTTGTCTAAGCAATGCCTACTTTCTGTAAGCTGTTAAGGTCTTAACGACCATTCCACAGGTGCATGTTAATTAATTGATTATGGTTAATTGAACATGCATGGAAAACATTGTTTAAACCCTTTACAATGAAGATCTGTAAAGTTATTTGGATTTTTACAACATTATTGTTGAAATACACAGTCCTGATAAAGGGACGTTTTTTTTTTTGCTGTATATGTTATACTATATTTCATACTTTCTTTCATAATTTTCTGTCTTACTGAAATGCATGATTGATTCTTTAGTTTTTCGAATGGTCGGTGATGTTATAAGTCTTTAATTGTTTACTCTTAATGGTGATTAATATTTTTGATTGACTTAAGCTATGGTTATTTCTTGCATACTGTTGTTTAACAATGAATTTCATTTTAAATTCATGTCCCCCCTGACTTACCTTGATCACATAATTCATATTCATAAATCAACCTCTTTTTTATACCATTACATCCCAGGTTTCCTCTATAAACTGTGTGTATTAATGCTAAAAGATTACATAACACAGACGACTTCAGCTCAGTTTTAAAGAAAAAAAAAGTGTTTTCGGGACAAAATGCAGGCATTAAATTATGCATGCAGAAAACCATTATAATATTTTTTGCAGGTTTGTCCTTACCTACACATAGGTCATTGTCAGTTATATATCCTTTATCACATCCTTCAGCAGTCATGTCCTTCAACACGGCGAACAGAAGACCTGCAGGAAAAAAATTACCTTTAAATCAGTTTACAACTGGATATCTGTGTTATTAATACTACTGATAATCAGTGTTGGGTGTAACGCGTTAGAGTACTTGGATTACTTTTTTGATGTAAGGAGTATTCTAACACGTTGGGTCCATCATTTAAATACTTAGTTACTTAGTTATTATTTTAAAAATGTAATCCGTTATTTAGACAATTTATTTAATCCGAGAGGCCGACAGCAGTCATTCCCAATCTGTTAGTGTGTGTGTGTAAGTGAAAGTCGTCCTACAAGCCCCCCATGTTATCCCCCTATCTCACCTATACAGTTTGACTATACGAGGGCCGACGCGCAGAAAGATGGAAACCTAATCACAGCGACAAAACTCGCGGTGAATCATGATGAACTGTACTTATGGCCACCGCGCAAAACCGTGTAGGTGAGATAGGGGTATTAGTAGTTAACAGATTTAGGTAGTAGTAAACAAACTTTGCTAAGTAGAATAATTATAAAGGTCTTGACTAAGACAACATGCATGAGAAATCACAAAGGAGTTTTCTGCAGTGGAAAAGTACTCAACTAGTTACTTTTATCAAAAATGAATGTTGATACTTATCACTTATACTGATAAAAATAAGTATAAGAAAAAGAGGAAGAAGACATAATACGATAATAAATTGTATTAAAACAATATGGCATGATAATTGGTACGCAACATATATGATATCAGGAAATGTAATAAAGAATACAATAATTGAAAACATTTTAAAACATTAAATAAAAGTAAACTGAATTTATAAAATCATAAATACCTAAACAGAAAGTTTTTTTAATTAAATTGTAAGCAAAAAAACTAAACAATGTGCATCCTGAGCTGAAATAAAGCTGGCACCACCAATTTGAAGAGTAATAACAAAAGCAGGTCTCTCAATTTTATCTGTATTTCCAGAGAATATTTTTACAAGATTCTAGGTAAAGTGTTGATGTGTAAGAGTAAACAGTAATATTTAATATAAATATAAAATAAAATATGTTATAGTAAATAAAAATCTGGAATCTTGGAATCTTGACATATCTAACTAGATCATACCATGGTATCAGATCTGATTTGTCTTTAGCAAAATGCATTAGATAGATAATGATCCTATCTATATAATTGACCTGTTTTTACTTTAAGGTAAATTTGGTGTGTCGGTCTGACGATTTTATAAATACAATTTATTCACAATATTTACAAATTACAAGAAAACAATAATAAAGTATTCTAGTTGCAGAAAACACTTATGGATTGAGCTACTGAACCCTACTGCAGCTTCAAGCACTCTGTGTGTAACCTGTGTTGATATGTTTAACTTCAGTCATGTTTATAACCATTATATTGACTTGCAGGTGGTAATGAGATTGTGCCCCTTTAAAAGATCTTGCAATCATTATGTGGAGGCATCAAACATGTAGGCAGGACAAGCAAATATTTTACTGTCTTATAAACAGTGAGATTTATTTTAGTCATCAAGCACCATGATGAAACTGGTTCTTATGAAGACCTTCTCAGTAAAGCAACACCAAAACTTACCTCTTCTGCAGAGGAGAAGTTTATTTAGAATTACCAGCCTCAGAAATCACCAAGTAACATTACATCAGATTAGACCCGTTAGAAAGGCTTTACAGAACATAAATAGCAGACACATCTTACAATATCGAGATTACTGCATATTGTGTATGCTCTTAGCATTGTTTTACAGTGTAAAAATAAATAAAAATCAGCAAAGAACATGGAATTAGGAGGGGTGTGAGGTAGTGTATAGTTACTAATCTGATGGGAAAGATTTTCAGTGTCCATCACTGGGAAACTCTTTAGGACAGAGAAGGTGTTTTTTATTGTAACATCACTACCATGACAAGATCAAGGTTTTTTTTTTCTTTTTCATATTAACCTCAAGAAAAAGAAAAGAAGACATTGATAAGAGGATGCCTGTGTACAGTGAAACTGATGTTTCAACATAGAGAATTACTGTACAGTATTTACAGTCTGTAAACTCACCAATAAATTACAAATGCTAAATTTCACACACTGATAGTGAGATTTCACCATGTCAGTGACACTTGCAATATCATGGAGTTTTGCAAAGATCGAACAGGAAAGTAGTACAATTACAAAACTACATCTGTAACCACTGACATGGAAACAAAACCAAAATAGATGTGACTCACCAAGAAACAGAAGAAACGGGTGGCTCATTGTGAGTAAAAAGAAAACAGATCCAAACTGAACACACTAACCACTGATTAAATCCTGCTCTCGGGCATTAAATTAAAGAATAATACAGTCACTGTTTGTTGCTTTCTGTTTCAGTACTGCCCTGATAACACACTCAAGAGATCCCCAGCTCTTCCTCTCACTAAATCTATATAAATCTTCGTCTCTCAAACTCACAACTGAAATGAAAGAGGAGGGTTTCACTGGGTGAGCAGTGTGAGTCCGGCCTCTCTGGAGGTGGGAGAACTCAGTAAGGAGGTTGTGACGTCTTGAGTCCCATCACTGCTAAACAAAGCGAAGAGCCGAGAGTCTCCATGACCTAGCTCACTGTTACCAGAGTGTTCATGTTTATCATTTCATTTTTTAATGTTTTTCCTAATAGGGGATGGAATTAAAATAACCAATAGTTATTTAAAAATCAACTAAGAAATAATTTAAAAATCAACAATTTTAATATAATTTTTATTTTAATATTATTCTCCAAACATTACTTGTCAAATTTTACTTTTCTTGTTTGTGAAACAGAACCTTAAAATGTAAAACAATTAATAAGATATAATTAACTCATGTGAGATTCTCAAGTGAGTCTTCGAACACTGAAGCACTTGAGACTTCAAACACAGAATTTTTTTCGTGTTGATTACTAATCATTGACATTGATATTTCCATATCAATTTGGAAAATTAAATAAAAATAATTAAATAAATAAACACAAGCTGAACTGCTTAAACATTTAGCTCCAGTTTCTTTATTACATAATTAAACAGATAAAGAAGTATTTAAAGTGCCCTAATTTGTTATTTTTTCGAAAATACTTACCAACTTCTATGATGTCATTGTTGGAGCAGCAGCTTATAAATCCTTGAGAATAAACATATTTATAGGCGATCCAATCAACTAGTGCCTTCTGGGAAACTGAGTCTGCAAACCAAAACTACACAAACGAAACAGTGACCTCTAGTGGTGGTCCCTTACAAAGGGATGGCATGTATATTGAGAACAGCAGAGGTCCTAAAACTGACCCTTGTGGGTCCCCATATTTCAATGGCATTACAAAAGACAGTTCTTCATTTAGATCTACAAATTGTATTGATCAGACACGTATGATCTAAACCATTTTAATGCCTGTCCCCGAATACCTATGTAATTTTGTAAGCGATCTATGCGAAGATTATGATCTATAGTGTCGAATGCAACACTAAGAACAAGTAAGACAAGTATTGAGATGCAGCCTTGGTCCGAAGCTAAAAACAAGTCATTTGCAATTTTAACTAGTGCAATTTCTGTACTATGATGGGGCCTGAAACCTGACTGAAATTCTTAGAGGATAGTGTTTTCCTGCAAGAATGTGCCTATTTAAATGGATGTTCTCTGTTCCCATGTCCCTGGTAGACGTCTGATTTTCAGGAATGTCTCTGAACTGTCTCTGAATGAAACTTCTGCCTCTTTGCATGTATTTAGCCCCTTGCATCTGTGCCAGTTTCCTATGGTTTAACTATTGGTTTCCCTCTACTGTCCCATTCTGAGTGTATACCCACACAGCGCCTGCGCGCACAAATGGAAACACTTCTGTCGGAATTTATTTTTTATTTTGTTTTTAAAAGGTAAAGTGCAGGTAAATTTGTTTTATTTTTACTTAATATTTTGTGTTAACTATTTTTATGTATAAATTTTTGGGGCTGTGGAATGAATAATTTGAGTTTTCATTATTTCTTATGGGAAAATTTAATTTGGTTTACAAGTGTTTTGGAATACGAGCTTGCTTCCAGAACGAATCATACTTGTAATCCAAGGTTCCACTGTATATATTTGGCAAATGTAAAGCATACATGTGTACGTTTTTTGTGTTAGTCCATTTTTATTTTATTTTATTATAACAGCTCAAGGAGCAACGTTTGTGCACTTTCTAAAGATTTTAGTTCTGTTTTTAAATTTTTTTTTGAAAATTAATGCTTTTCTTGTTTTGCTTTTGTTTCATTGATTAATCGGAAAAAACTACAGATTAATCAATTATTAAAATAATCGTTAGTTGCAGCCCTAGAACCATGATGTCTGTGATCTACCAGAACATCCTGAAGGTGAATGTCCAGCCATCAGTTTGTCATCTCAAGCTCAAGCGCACCTGGGTTATTATTTTTAATGATACGAAACACACCAGTAAGTCCACTCTGAATGGCTTAAAAGAACAAAACCTGGGTTTTGGAGTGGCCAAATCAAATTCCAGACTTTTATACAATTTAGATTACCTTAAAGCCAAGATTCCTCCACAATGACTTTAAAGACTCATTGCCAGTTATCGCAAATGCTTGATTTCACTTGTTGCAATCCAAGGGTGGCACAACCCGTTATTAGGCTTAGAGGTAATTGGTTTTTTTTATTATTATTATTTACACATTTTATTATTATTATTTACCTTAATGAATAAAATCACTTAATTTGGTATCCACTTGAGTTATCCTTGTGTTATATTAACATTTGTTTGATGATCTTAATCGATTAAGTGTGTCAATTATGCAAAAAAAAAAACAGGAAGGGGACAAATACTTTATTTATGGCAATGTACTGTATGTCCTATTCTGCTATCAGTGATGTTCTTTACTCATTCAAAAGCAGGTTGCTAAAACACTCACATTCCCTTTTTATTATACCTGCTGACTTTAATCATCCCTGAGTGTCCACTACTCTGCCGACATTCACTCAAAACATTACATGCTGTACCAGAGACAATAAAACTTAATTTTATGCCCACAGCAGTGGGGCATTAAACTTATTACCTCTTCCTTCCTTGGAAGATTCACAACCTAATGCATGTCCTTTTTGGGAGCTCACACAGTGAGGAGATGGTCTGACAAGGCAGACTGTTTTGATACTGTGTGGAAAATTTTGTGATGCTCAAAGAGAGGACATTGACTTTGACATTGGCTTTTAACAATCGTCATTGTCGCAAAGAAGCTTCACACAATCAAAAGAACAGAAAGACTGTTTTATCTGAAAAATTAGCAAGGAACATCGCTAATGACATTCACGTGAGCGCATACTAACGGAATCACTGGTGTAATGAAAAAAAAACTAAACAAATGAATCTGTACTTTACCTCTGAAAAGAATCACGACAGAGCAGTGTTTCTGTGTAGGGCAGAGCATGTGTTTGTGCATCTGTATGCGTGTGGAAAGCTGAGAAAAGGAGGGGGTAAGAGGGGGGCTGTAAAGGCGAGAGAGTGTGTTGGTGTGTGTATTGGTGTGTGAAGGAGCGCGGTGTCAAATTACATGCGCGCACACACATAACGACTAACTACAGAGAGGGAGAGAAAAAATGGATTTTTAAACTCTAATGAGACTTTCTTTTGCGTTATACGCTCGCACACACATGTGTTATAAGGAACAATACGCGCGCGCTGTACACACGTGCTTTCAAACACAACAAAATATGTTTTACACACACAGACACATGCTCACAGTGTTATAGTAAACAGTACACGCGTGTACGGATGTTGATTATACCAGTAAGAGACGAGCACTAAGACCCAGCAGGGGAGACGATTACCCACAATTTCGCAGCGCAAGAGAGAGAAAAACCATCGGCTCAGTTGTGATCACGTGACGCTTGGCGTCAAAAATAGAAGCGCATGTGTGATACATGATACTCGGTACTCGTAAACCAAGACTTGCTCGTTTTTCCAAGTAAAAATGTATTCAAAGTCTTTGCTCATCTTGCGGAACACTCGCAAACCGTGTTTCTCTCTCTCTCTCTCTCTCTCTCTCTCTCTCTCTATATATATATATATATATATATATATATATATATATACATACACTCACCTAAAGGATTATTAGGAACACCTGTTCAATTTCTCATTAATGCAATTATTTAATCAACTAATCACATGGCAGTTGCTTCAATGCATTTAGGAGTGTGGTCCTGGTCAAGAAAATCTCCTAAATTCCAAACTGAATGTCAGAATGGGAAAGAAAGGTGATTTAAGCAATTTTTAGCGTGGCATGGTTGTTGATGCCAGACGGGCCGGTCTGAGTATTTCACAATCTGCTCAGTTACTGGGATTTTCACGCACAACCATTTCTATCATTTACAAAGAATGGTGTAAAAAGGGAAAAACATCCAGTATGCAGCAGTCCTGTGGGCGAAAATGCCTTGTTGATGCTAGAGGTCAAAGGAGAACGGGCTGACTGATTCAAGCTGATAGAAAAGCAACTTTGACTGAAATAAACACTCGTTACAACCGAAGTATGCAGCAAAGCATTTGTAAAGCCACAACACACACAACCTTGAGGCGGATGGGCTACAACAGCAGAAGACCCCACCGGGTACCACTCATCTCCACTACAAATATGAAAAAGAGGCTACAATTTGCACGAGCTCACCAAAATTGGACAGTTGTAGACTGGAAAAATGTTGCCTGATGAGTCTCGATTTCTGTTAAGACATTTAAATGGTAGAGTCAGAATTTGGAGTAAACAGAATGAGAACATGGATCCATCATTCCTTGTTACCACTGTGCAGGCTGGTGGTGGTGGTGGTATAATGGTGTGGGGGATGTTTTCTTGGCACACTTTAGGTCCCTTAGTGACAATTGGGCATCGTTTAAATGCCACAGGGTACCTGAGCATTGTTTCTGACCATGTCCATCCCTTTATGACCAGAATGTACCACCATTTAAGCTTTTGAATAAGTGAAGAACATCACTGTTAGCAGAATAGGACATACAGTACATTGCCATAAATAAAGCTGAGTATTTGTCTCCTTCCTGTTTTTTTTTTTTTTTTTTGCATAATTGACACACTTAATCGATTGAGATCATCAAACAAATTTCAATATAACACAAGGATAACTCAAGTGGATACCAAATTAAGTGATTTTATTTATCCTACTTCAGCAGGATAATGCACCATGCCACAAAGCCCGAATAGTTTCATGAATGAACTTAAGGAGGACATTGCAAAGAAGGTTAAGGACATGTGCATCACAAGAGACGTGGGGAAATTCACGTTGATTGAACAACTTGCCATTTATGTAGAGAAACTTTTCAACCAAGAAAGGCAAAAGAAACAACGAAAGCCAGATGATAAAAATCGTGCTGCACAAAAGGACCTGCTCCAGATGGTCACTGTCCAGGCCCAGTGAGATGAAGGATCAGCTTTCAGAGGCGGAGGGTGTGGGCCAGGCAGAGGACATGGATGGGTCATGTGTGGGTCCAACGATCAGTAGATGAGACACTGCCCCAATAAGTAGGCGGTGAATAAAACACAGAAAGGAGATTAAGAAAGGTGGAGGGGCATGGAGGGAGGCACTACGGAAAGGTTGAGTGAGTCACAATTTTCTATGTTTCGCAAAGAAGATGAGCTTAAGCTTACCACACCCTATCCTGTTACTAATATAGGTCACGTTGAAACTGCAATAGCCTTTTTAAAACAGAAGTATGTACCTAAGAGCATGTATATAATGTATATTTCAGATTACTCTAAGTCTCTATGTAAATAGAGTACCTCTCTGGTTGATTCAGGGGCAGGCAGATCAGTTATTAAGTCTGTTATACCACCTAAGCTGAGCGGAGTTTTTGCTCTTTATAGGGGAATCAGGGGTCCCTGTGACTCAGCAAGTCACTCAGCAAGTAACACTAAAATGTGAAATAGGTGGATTGGCCATTTTAATTTTACTTTGTGATTTCTGAAGCTGTTCAGTAAATTTGGTGGACAAAAGCCTAATGTGTAAAACTTATCATTTCAATCACTAGTGATCACAGAGGTCTGTCAGTCACCTATCCAGAGTACACTGATTACCAACTTATGTCTATGAATGGAAGCTGTGACATGCTGCTATAGGAACAATTCAATTCAATTTTATTTGTATAGCGCTTTTAACAATTGGCATTGTCCTAAAGCAGCTTTACACAATCAAAAGAATTATAAGTTTGTATGGAATTTGAATGTGTATGAATCAAAATGGTCAAATAGTTCCTGGTGAGAAAGCCGAGGGCGACAGTGGCAAGGAAAAACTCCCTGAGATGGTAAAAAGAAACCTTGAGAGGAACCAGACTCAACAGGGAACCCATCCTCATCTGGGTGAAACAGAGAGCAGGAATTGATCTGCATTCATACTGTGTGTTGGTTGGCAGGCAGTTCAGCATAACAGTTGATGTTAATTGATGTTAATATGGAGTCCAGTTAGTTATTGAAAACTCAGGTAGACTTGTATGAACTATCGAATTGTCAAGTCCTCAGAGAAACAGCTGCCAACACCAGTCGAGACCAGAACCGTCTTCTAGGTAGAGAAAACCATCCCCAGACACCAGACGCATCCCAAAGAGACACAGGAGGCATCCATGTGATGAGATCTCCAACCAGAAGTGGGGCAACAGGATGGGTCAGACAGGTCCGGAGAGCAGAGGGAGTCTGGATCACTGGCAGCTCAGGAACGACATGTGTAGCTCGACAGAGAGAGGGGGAGAGAGAGAGGGGGAAAGAGGGAAGAGAAAGAATTGGAGAGAGAGCAGAAGAGGAGAGATAACAGTTAGGTATGGTCACAGTCACATAATGTATAATGTAAATGTATATTTACTGTAGAGTGCAAGCAGAGACTCCAGCAGGACTAACTATGACAGCATAACTAAAAGGGAAGAGCCAGAAGGAAACACAAACATGAGGGCTCCCTGAGATGAAAGCAACCAATCACCTCACCATCAACAAACCTGAGTGATCAATGAGAGTGGGGAAGACAGCATCTAAACATACCAGTTCACCATAATACTCTACGTCCATGAGTCCCCCAGATCTGCTCCTTTACCTAAGGCAAATCTATTTATAAAAATGCTTAATTAAATTAATAGGTTTTTAGCCTGGACTTAAACTGATCCTGAGACTGTGCCTGAGTCCCGAACACTATTCGGAAGAGTATTCCATAACTTTGGGGCTTTGTAAGAAAAAGCTCTGCCCCCAGCTGTAGTTTTCATAATACGCAGTACTGACAAGCAGCTTGCATCCTTTGATCAAGTAGGCGTGGCGGATCGTAAGACACTAGCAGTTCACTCAGATACTGCAGTGCAAGACCATTTAATGCTTTATATTTCAAAAGTAGTATTTTAAAATCGATTCAAAATTTCACAGGGAGCCAACAAAGTAAATATAAGACAGGTGTGATGTGCTCGTATCTTCTAGTTCTAGTGAGGACTCTCGCTGCTGCATTCTGGACTAGCTGAAGCTTGTGTATGCACCTAGTTGAACAACCAGACAGTAGGGCATTACAATATTCCAACCTAGAGGTGATAAAAGCATGAACTAGTTTTTCTGCATCATTTAGCGACAATATATTTCTTATCTTGGCATATTTCTGAGGTGAAAGAATGCTATCCTGGTAATATTATCTACATGAGCTTCAAATGAAAGGCTGGAATTTATAATCACACCAAGGTCTTTTACTGTTGCACTTGATGGAACAGAAAGGGCATCTAAAGTTACAGTGTGATCTAGAATCTTACTAGCTGTATGCGGTCCTATGACTAGAACTTCTGTCTTATCTGGATTAAGCAGAAGGAAGTTAATAAGCATCCAATTTCTTATGTCCTGCACACATTGCTCAACATTAGTAAGCTGGTTTATCTCATCAGGTTTTGCTGAGATGTATAACTGTGTGTCATCAGCATAATAGTGAAAACTAAATTATGTTGCCCAGAGAAAGCATGTAAAGGGAGAAAAAGCAGTGGGCCTAAAACTGAACCCTGTGGAACACCAGACTCCACTAGAGAACATGCAGAATCGGTCAAATAGTATCTGAGCCAGGAGAGGGCGGTACCCTTAATTCCTACTACATTTTCTAATCTGTGAAGAAGAATACTATGATCAGTGGTGTTGAAAGCTGCACTGAGGTCGAGTAACACAAGTATAGTGACCCAACCCTGATCAGAGGCCACTAGGAGGTCATTTACTACTTTAATGAGTGCTGTCTCTGTGCTATGATGAGGCTTAAATCCTGACTGATACAGTTCATGTAAGCTATTTTTATGAAGATATGAGAATAGCTGCTCCACTACTATCTTTTCCAGAATCTTAGAGATAAAGGAGAGGTTTGATATTGGCCTGTAATTGGACAGCTAACAGGGGTCGAGGTCAGGTTTCTTAATAATCGGTTTAATAACTGCTAATTTAAAAGATTTTGAGACATACCCAATGCTGAGTGAAGAATTGGTTATTCTCAACAGGGGTTCTGTTATTGCTGGTACTATCTGTTTAAGAAAATGTGTCGATATAGAATCTAATATACAGGTTGATGAATTTGCAGAAGAGATGAGTGAAATTAGTTCATTCTCTTCAAGTGGAGTAAAGTATTCTAGGTTCTGATCTGACATGGCTAGTTTAACATCTGCATAAATTACATTGTTTGGTTTCAAAGCCTCAATTTTATGCCTAATATTTACAATTTTATTATGAAAAAGTCCTCACTATTACACAATGTTGTTGTGGAGATTTCTGCAGTGGTCTTATTTCTGGTTAATTTGGCTACGGTATTAAATAAAAATCTAGGATTATTTTTGTTATTTTATATAAGAGTGGAGAGATACGTTGATCTAGCTACACTAAGAGCTTTTCTATAGTTCAGGATGCTCTCCTTCCATGCTATTTGAAATACTAACAATTTAGATTGATGCCATTTACATTCTAATTTTCTGAGTTGTCTGTTATAAAGAGCATGTATGATCGTTATACCAGGGAGCAAGTTTCTTATCTCTAACAATTTTTTTTTTAACTGGAGCTACATTATCTAAGGTGTAACAAAATGTCGACTCTAAATATTCAGTCGCCTGATTGAGTTCTGTGGGGTCAGACAGTGATCTAATCAAAGTTGGTATTTTTGGGAGATTAGTGATAAAACTCTGTGTGGTAGTTGATATGAATGTACATTTAAAACGGTAGCGGCAATTAATGTTTAGTCAGGACGGGCAGGCCACACCCATTCACTGTTTGGGCATCAATTTCACATGTCAACTCTGAGTGGAAGGCCATTGGTCCTTGGCTACTTGGAGTGGCAAAAGGGTGGGATTAGGAACCCATCACAGACCCAATGGTTCTTCCCAGCCCAAAAAGGGGCCCATATAGTATAAATCTTAACTGGGTACAGTAGTTCTAGCTGAGATAGCTGTGGAATTGACCCCAGATATTAAGTTTGACTCTGATATTCAGTATATTCTAACACAGGTTGCTCCAGATGATCCACCAGCTGATTTCCATGACACATCATGGGACAAAACAAATATTATGTAGGTTCAATCAAGGGAACTGAAGTGATGATCACTCCAAAGTCAAATTTTAAGTCCTACAAACTTCATATGGTATCCCCTTCTACCTGAGTCTTTAGCTGAAATAATTCGTGTGTTTAATTTTTAATTGAAATCTGTTGTCATAGTACACCCCAGCATCTCCTTTTTGTCTAGTAGAACAAGGTCCTAAAGGGACCCATATCAAAGCTACAATTTTAACAAACACAAGTCAAATTGTTTTGCCACGAGATCCAAGTAGTAATCCAAAGTATTCCAAATTCTAAAACAAAGAAGAGAAATGAGCATGAGCATAAAATACTTACTTACTTACCTACTTACATCTCAGACAAATCAAATCCTGTAGTGGCACGATTACTCATGAATTTATGTGCAGTACCAGCAACAGAGAAGGCAGGTGTAGCCTAAAGATATAGTGGATAACAGATGCAGAATTTTTTATACAGAAAAGCATCACATTTATCTGCTACAGAGTGATTAAAATACAATACTAAATAATAAATATTACTGTGAAAAGATGTTTAGTTCTAACCCTGTAACTCTTCTTTCTACAGAACCCACTGCTACTTTGCTCACTGTTAAACAACTTTGTTCCCTATAGAATTAATCGATAGGAAGTGCCATACAGAATCCAGATATCGAGCTGTTTGTTGATGGATCGGAAAGTTGCTTCCTACACATCTCTTCACTCAAGCTGCTGAGCTTATCGCACTCACAGAGTATGTGAATTGGCTAGAGGTAAACCTGCTAACATATACACGGACAGTAGAAATGCGTGGGGTGTGATTTTCAAAGTCAAGACTCTGTGGAAACAAAGGATTTTAAACATCCTCTGACAAATCCATTACACACCATGCCCTGATATCTGCCCTTCCAGATGCCATCCTGTTGCCCAAAACTATTGCTGTGTGTAAGTGTGAGGGTTACTTTAACAAAGCTGATTCTGTCTCACAGAGAAATGCAAAAGCAGATGCAGCTGCCAAGGCCACGGTCAAACTTCCTCTTTCCCATAATGATAATATGTGTGTGCCTGATGCTCTCACCTCCACAGCTAACCTTGAAGAACTGCAGAGCGCAGCCACTCCAGAAAAGAAAACAGTCTGGAGAAAAGCAGGAAGTGTTTTCACAGAAGGGGTTTGGCACGGCCCCAATCACAAGCCATGTTTACTTAAAAAGCTATTTGCATTCTATGCTAAGTTGACACACGGGCTGGACCATGTGTAAAAAGGACGAGACAATTAACAGGTAAAGGCTACACCCTGCTAAAGCACGTTGAAGATGGAAATGAAAAAGAAACGCTGAAAGAAAAAGTGGAAGTTCAATAGACGTCACCATTTATTAAGGAGGATCAACACATGGGTGGCCACCAAACCCTCTGGATACGGACTACTTTCCAATACTCAACCCTAAAATAGATGAAGTCGTAATTGATGCTGTTTAATAACATAAGGGTTCTATCCCCACAAAAATTGCAGTATAATCTTTTCTGAACCTTTTGTATGATAGCATAACTGAAAACCATTTCGAGAGGTTTTGATTGATATTTACTATTTAGGTAGTTCTGTTGTAATATATTCTTAAAATATATATATTCTTAAAATATATTTATATATTTATTTTATATATTTATTTTATATATTTAAAAAAATGTATATGTTTAAAAAAGGAGGGATATGTGGTAGAAAGGATGTACTGTGTGTTTTACTAAAAGTCTACATAATTATGGGTCAGTTAGAGTTGCATCTTTGGAATGTGTGTACGTGCAAGAAAGAACAAGATGTACAGGAAGTAGAGGTCTTGATCTATGTACATTGACAGAGACTCAGCACCAACAGCATCACTCGCCTGCTTATCAACACCCAAGGGAACAGCTCTGTTGTTTTCTTAAACAATATGTGTTTTATGAGATGTCACCATTATCTGCTCCATTAGAATATACAGTAGAAGGCACTGTGAGGAGGGGCGGGGTTACCTCTCTCTTGCAGATGCTTTTGCAGTGTGTATAACAGAGCTGTCCAGTGCTGTGTAAATAAACCTTTACTCTTGTTGTGATACTATTTTAAGTCTCCAGAGTTGTTAATTTAATTTCCATCACAGTTCTTTGGAACTCCAGTTGGAACGCCGCGATTGGGCAGCTGGATGAACTTCCACCACATTAGTTAGAAATTAATACATTTATCACATATTTAACCATTTACCCATACCCTAGACATTCATACAGTGAGTGGTTCTCATAATTAATAGAAATTTTTATTTTGCATTTTCTTTATTTGTAAAGCACCACACATATTAGCTGTTAGGTAGGTCACTAGGTACACCTGTTCAGCTGAACATTAGTGCAAATGTCTAATTGAACCATCACATGCAGACACAATGCATTTAGGCATGTAAATATGGTGACGTTGATCTACTGTAATGAAGTTCAAAGTATCAGAATGGGAAAGGAAGGTGATATGTAAGGTATTTCCAATACTGCTGAGCTACTGGTATTTTCACACATCACACGCCATCTCTAGGATTTACAGATAATATAAAAAAAAAAAAGAAAATATTTAGTGAGCCAATGTTCTTTGAAGACATCTTGCTATGTCTGAGGTATGGTGAAGACCATTTCTGATCATACATCACATCAAACCTTCAAACATATGGGCTACAGCAGCAGAAGACCACAACAGGTCCCAATTTAAGGCTACAATCCACATTTGATTACCAAAATTGGAAAAATGTTGTCCGGTTGGATAAGTAAAGCAACATTTTGGCATAAACTTAAAATCATGGATCAATCCTGTCTTGTATCAATAGTTCAGAGCTGGTGGTGCAATGGTTTGGGGGGAGATTTTCTTGGCATACTGAGCTGAGCATAATTTAAAAGCCCAATAGAACGGCTTCGGGACGTGATAGAATGGGAGGTTAACATCAAGGATGTTCAGCGACAAATCTGCAGCAATTGTGTGATGTGTCTATCAACGTGGACCAAAATCTCTTAGGAATGTTTCCAGTCCCTTGGTAAATCTATGTGATGAAGAATTAAAGCAATTCTGAAGGCAAATCAAGTCCAACCCAGTACTAGCAAAGTGTACCTAATGAAGTTGCCAGGTAGTGTACTTACTAATGTACTTTCTTAGAGTGGTCAGGAATTATAAACTACTGCATTAAAAAGGTTAGCTTTCAGACTTATTTCTACAGAAATAAACAGTTAAATTATATTTTAGATGGAGCACATGAAAACCTCATTCTGATATGTCACTTCTCAGTGATTTAACCGGAAATGTAACCGGAAATGTACGTAACCGGAAATGTAACCGGAAACTCAACCATGGTTCCTGCCAAAGCCAGGAAAACCAATAAATCAGATAATGTGACCAAGTGATGAAAAGTCTGTCAAGCCATTTGAGTGCGCAGTACTGCAGGAGCAAATTCATGGATGTTTGTTTTACTGCAGTTGGATTGAATTAGAATGAGAAATTATGTTAAACACATGGGACATGGACATAAGGCATGTTTGTTTTTGGTGGTGTTAGAAATTTAAGATGCATACATGTGACATGTGACATGATATGCAATTATTCTATTATTATGTATTTTAACTTGGTTGACTTCAGTGTTGACTGCAAGTAAGCCATAATATTTAATGTAAATGTGATAAGAAAATGTTAGTCTGAAAAATGTACAGGTTGCCTCCAAAATCTTGTGCCTGAATTGTATCATAATCTCTCTCACATGCTGCGAGGTACTTTGTAGGGCTGCATAATATGTACAGTGAGGTAAATAAGTATTTGATCCCCCTGTGATTTTGCAAGTTCTCTTACTTAGAAATCATGGAGGGGTCTACAATTGTCAGCAGGTGCATTTCCTCTGTGTGAGACTGAATCTAAAAAGAAAAATCTGAAATCACATTGTAAGATTTTTTTAACAATTTATTTGTGAACTACTGTGTCAAATAAGTATTTGATCACTTGCTTATCAGACAGATTTCTGACCCTCAAAGACCTGTTATCCTGTTTTTAAATAGTCCAGCTACACTCTGCTCATGATTCTAAATTAGTAGCACCTGTTTGAGGTCGTTAGCAGTCATAAAGACACCTGTGCACCCCACAATCAGCCAAAGTCTAAATAGATACATTGGGTATCAATGATGCTAAGAATGATGAAGAATCAGCCCAGAACTACACGGGAGGAGCTGGTCAATGCCGTGAAGAGAGCTGGGACCATCGTTTCCAAGGCTACTATCAGTAATACACTAAGATGTCATGGTTTAAAATCTTGCAAAGCATGGAAGGTGCCTATGCTTAAGTCAGCCCATGTCCAGGCCCGTCTGAAGTTTGCCAGGGACCATCTGGATAGTTGTCATAGTTATAATGGCACACCACAGAAACATTATGGCAGTTTGATGGCATTCTAAAGTGGTATAACAAAACCACATAAATCTTCAGTGAGCGGAAATTGCAACATGCAATGCAGAAGTTTTCAGATCAACCAAACCTGCTCAGGTTTTGTACATGTAACAAAACAGTGAGATTTGTTTTTTTATATATATTTATATATCTGACCAGACAAGATTGCTCAGCACAGTGCTTTGCATAGAAAGTAAGATTTTTTTTTACTCTATTAACTCACCCATAGAGATGTGTTACATACAACAGACATGCTGCTGTTCAGATGTAGAAGTTGCTGCACATTCAGTTTCCTGTGCAGCATGTGCTTGGTCAGATCTGTTTATCTCTAATCTCATTGCTGTATTGATAATATACTGTATATACTAATCTAATTAAATACTTTATTGCAAAATAGCTTATCTTAAAGATGGATACAGTACACTACAGTGTACCATCAATATCTGTAGGTCATAAATATACATTTGACTTCTTTTAGCCTCATCACACATGACTTCTAGATGTTTTAGACATTAACACTTTTTTATCATGTTATGTGCTTATTCTGTACACTTGACTTTGACCCCACCAGGTTATCCCTGAGACACAAAGACATGCATAAAGGGTAATACAAAAAAATGATATACAGCTATCCAAAGATCGGTCATAAGTGAAACATTTTGCCATGGCATGCATCTGTGAATGACTGAATAGTATATAAGAGCATGGAAATTCATGGATGGATGGATGGATGGATGCATGTTAAACAATATAACGGTTACCCTAATGTTATCTAATTTGCTCCAGAATGTCAAAACTGGTATTAATTATACATTATCTGATAGCAAATGTTCTTCGGCTTCTGCATTTAATGCATAATATAATTGTTGAATTTGGGAGCAGAACCTGAGCTTTTAAACTAGGTGGCCAGGGTAGACCAGGTGACTTTACAACAAAAATATTCTAAACAATTCTATGAGGTAAACTTTGTGCCTAAAGTAAGACTAAAGTTTGGTAAGAACCATATATAGGTGTCCACATACATTTTAAGTGTCCACATACATTTTACTATATTTTAATTGAGTGACTGACAGAGAACCAACAGTATCTGATAATTCTAGCTGTATATTGGTGGACCTGGTAAAATGCACATTTCCTGCTTTGTAAAAAATACAGACCAATAATATAAAATAAAATATATTAAATATTATGTATAAAATATAATGTGTACAAAATTCGAAAACACGCAGTGAATATGAGAACTCAATCAGAGAAAAATAAAATAAAATATAATATAATATATATATATATATATATATATATATATATATATATATATATATAAAATCAGATTCAGTTAAGTTGCTTTTACTTTGAAATTGGAGGAGGTCGTCATGGTAACCCTCAGCTGCGTGTTTGGGGGTGGTTAGCTATCTAGATGTTTTAAAGCTTTAAGCGTGATATATTTGTAATATGTAAAAATTTACATATATTGCGTTTTGCTTGGTTTTTAATTATTATCTGAGTCATAGTTATGTGTTTATTACTGGGTGCGACGGGCGTCGGAAAGACCCTGCTTGTAAAACAACTGCAGAATATCCTGATTTAGCGAGCTAGCTAGCTGACTAGCCGGTTAACTAGCATTGTTTCGATAGACCTGATTATCGTGTTTATGTCTTTATATCCTAAAAAAAAAAAGATAATGAGCATTTTGGTTAGAAAGTACATCTATCGTTTTGTATAGAGAATATGTAATTGAATTTAAACCCCGAGCTGTTTTTGTTAATTATGTTTTTTTTTGGTTGACAACATCTTGACGTTGTTTTTTCCTTAGCTAAAGGTACAGCTGTGTCAGAGGGGTGAGCCAGCTGCTTTAGGAGAACCACCTGCTACTCTGCCTACAGTAAGTGCAACATATGTCCATTTTTATCCAGCTATATTTATTGTATGTATTTGTTTACAGCTGCAATTCGCTTTAGATAAGTCTTCATTAGCTTGCCACTGGGTTTTTTGCTCATTCCTCAAGACAAAACTGCTCCAGCTCCTTCATGTTGGATGGTTTTCACTTGTAAACAGCAATCTTCAAGTCTGACCACAGATTCTCAATGGGATTGAGGTGTGAGCTTTGACTAGACTATTTCAATACATTTAAATGTTTTCCCTTAAACCACTCGAGTGTTGCTTTAGCAGTATGCTTCTAGTCATTGTCTTGCTGGAAGGTGAATCTCCACAGGCAGACTGAAACAGGTTTTCCTCAAGAATATTCCTGTATTTTTTGTTTTTTTTTCCTGTATTTGAGGAGTCGCCCAGATGTCTTTTGACAAACTCAAATGCCTTCCTATTTTTAAACCTAAGTAATGGCTTTTTCTGGCCACTCCTCCATAAAGAGGTACTTTTGCAAGGCATTGTATGTGAATTCTTTATTTTTAATACATAATTACTAATAAGATTGGTTCTGAGAGCATTAATAATGTTCACATGCATGTAAATTCATCTGAACCACAATCCTAAAAGTAAAGGTGACTACAGTACTTGATGCATCACTTTGTTGCACAACGCTAAATAAAAATGAACACAAATTGCATAGAAATACCAGGACTGTCATGTCAAACTGTGACAAATGTTGTGTATGTCAAACTGGGACTTTTGATTTTTTTTGTGAATGAAGGCATAAGAAAATTGTCATTTACTGAAGACTTCAACCACAGTACGGTTATGAGACACAGTAAGACATTTGAATGGTGCAAATATTTCAAGAAGGCCCTGTGCGCATGCATGACAAATCCTGGCTAAGATGGTTCAGAGATCACTGCAATTGTTTCCGTGGAAACGGAAACGGAAATGCTTCATTTCACTAGTGCTTTGATGGTGTCCAAGCACTAGTGAAATGCTGGGATAAATGCATTAGTGTAGCAGAGCATTATATACGATTATAAAAGGATTTTTTTACTCTAATAACTGTGTTTGATTCAGCGAATACAGAGATGAGCATTAGAGTCAAACTGTACTGTAGATTTACATAAATGCATCTTATAGATGCAGAGTACATCATATAGCTGAGCTGGTAATTTTTTTTTGTACAGGTGGGCACTAACCTGACTGACCTGACACTGAAGAAGAGAAGCGTGACTATCAGAGAGTTAGGAGGCTGCATGGGCCCTATATGGCCCAGCTACTTTAGAGACTGCACATCTGTTATTGTAAGTGTTATGTAATAGAAAACACTGCAAATGGTCAAACAGAACAAAAATATTTCCCGTGGCAGCATTTTTTCCGCAATATTAGTAGTTCATTTATTAAAACTCCACCCTGCAAAATGACATTCCAGAATGTTTCCATAAAATTACACTATGCTTTTGTCTTCAGTTCATGATAGACTCTGCCAACATCACACAGATTTCCTCCTCGTGCATCCAGCTGCTCAGCGTTCTCTCGGCCGAGCCACTCCGTTCCGCCTCTGTCCTTGTGCTGTTCAATAAGAGGTCAGACTTTAATGTTTTTAATTAGTGTTGTGCTTTTTTTAATTAAAAATGACAAGCAACCATGTTCTCAATGCTGATCTAACTCCTTAAATGTTTCATAGGATTCATTTATTTAATTTAACTTGCTTTTAACTTTTGAGGAAATAAAATGACCACAAGAGGAACAAATGTATTTAACAAATCTGACATCATTGTTCCCTGAAGCCGCACTTTAAGGTGACTTGAGAGGGTTACAGCTTGCTAAGTTCCATTTTTTTAATTCTCTTTCTAGTGATCTTGCATGCACTATGTCACCAGTGAAAATAAAATCACTCTTTAGGATGGATGACATCATTGCCTCTGCTTCCCAATCGATCACAGTTTTGGAGCTCAGTGCTCATTCTGGAAAGGGCCTTCAGGAAGTTCTCAACTGGCTGGACGTGACTCACCCTGACTGACCCAGACAGCACACAGGTCAAAACGCAAATCATAGAAAATACTGACACTTTCTCACTCACTCATTCTCTATACCACTTACCCTGTACAGGGTTGCGGGAGGACTGGAGTCTATACCAGGGGACTAAGGTGAGCATTAGGTGAGTTACGCCTTGGATAGAGAGCAAGTCAATTGCAGGGCACAAGCACACACACGCACTCACTCATTCACTATTGAGTAATTTGGAAACGGCAATTTGCCTAATCTGCATCTCTTTGGAATGTGGGAGGAAACCAAAATACTCAGAGGAAACCCACCAAGCACAAACTCCATGCACAGACTGAGGCGGTGCAAGACCACAGTGATCAAACCTGTCTACGACTTTGTCTCGTTCTTGTTCACATTGTTTACCGATTGACTGACCTCTGCCTGTTTATTGACTTCTGTTTTTGATTACACACATTTGATTTGACTGCCAGTGTTTAGTACATTTAATAAAATACCCTCTTTTAACTACAACTGTGTCTGCAATCTCCTGACGTGGGTGTTTCCCATAGATCAATTTGTTGTTTGTTAATCATGATATCGGTGTTGACTGCCACAGATTGAATTTCTAATTCAACACACAGACCTATATGTAAACAGCCCTGCCCCTTGGTACCAAAAGTACCAAAAAAAAAAACATGTAAGTAATAAAAATGCATTTTTAAATAAATACACAGTATGGATTTTCAAGTACATTTTACTATCTTGACTTGAACTTGACAAAGCCTGCTTACCATCATATAACTGTCCTTTTTACTAGAGAAAGGCTGTTGAGCTTCTCCCACAGGCGCTGCTTGATTCCGCGGCCCAACTCCATGGAGTATGCGCGTGGCTCTCCATTGGACATCAAAAGGCTTGGATCCACCACTGTGTGGTAGAGATTTTGGTATTTTGAAACGCTTAGGCCATGGATCATAAGAGGCTCCTCCTTCAGTGATTTCCTGGCGGAGCCTGTCCCTGAGGCCGTTGCTTTGAAGAACCTTGATCGTGGACGGAATTTAGGAATCACAGCAGCATTCACAATGTAACGCTCTTCCAGAGGTGGCTCTAAACTCTGCAGCTTTTTCTCCAGCGCTGCTTCCAATTTCCCCTTCCGTGTAATCTAATTGGAGAATTTAGAATATTAGCACCATTAACTATCATGTTCCAGGGTTCGAATCCAAAGTAGACTTAAATTGAAAGCTAGCATGCTATGTATGGTTGTACAATTCTTTGTAATACACACAAAGTAGTGCCCTTGATCAGGGTTTAGATAGGGGTTTGGGATTTAGCCTTTATCTATTTTTTGTTAAAAATGGACTACTCTACAAGTAGAGGTACCACCTTTTTTACTCAAGTATACACATACTACATATGTGCTCTAGAATGGACTTTAAGTAAAAAAATTACAGGGACTCCACAAATAAATATGTATATTCCTGCACATCTATTGGGCCAACTTAATAAACAGTATTTTTAAAGTAACTCAAAACTTCTCAAATGTCAGCTGTATATTGGTGTCATCATGCATACAGTAAAACACTAAACTCACATTTCTGCCATTTGTCCTCAGAGCAGCAGAAGAAGATAGTCGAGGATGGTTAAAGACCACTGCAGCATTTTTAATTAAGTGCTTTTTCTGAGGTTCCTTAACTCCTTGCACACCATACTGAGGTCCTGCTTCCCTCTTCCTCTTCTTCGCAATCTGACAATAAGTCTTAATTAATATTGTGAATAACCATGTCTCTGATTTCTTTTTTTTTTTTTTACACGATCTGGACATAATTTTATGCTTTAAGGTTCTTTTGAGCTTTACGATTTATGGCTTAATACAGTTTGTACGCTTCCTTAAACGAAGTAGCGGAGTGACTACAAAGTCACTTAATTTAATCTTGTGCATTTCTGAACAAATATTTAGTTGTATAACCATGCTTTCTGAGAACTTTACATTTGTGACAATTGTACTACACGCAACAATTCCTCTGCTTTTTTTGGTTTTGCCTTAGAAACAGCATTTTTAATGTCAGGCCACAAGTTTTCTATTTGATTAGGGTCTGGGGATTGGGCTGGCCACTCCATAACGTCAATCTTGTTGGTCTGGAACCAAGATGCTTCTTGCTTACTGGTGTGTCTGGGGTCATTGTCTTGTTGAAACACACATTTCAAGAGCAGCATCGTCTTCAACTTTCATGACATGCTGTGAGTGTGGATCCTACTGTGACACGCCTACCCACACAAACAAAAACGGGTAGCTACGCCAGGCTAAGCTCATAACTACTTAAACCTTGGTATCAGACTGCGGAGCGTCTACAGTACAGAGACCGTGCATACGACGAGCGAATAAAACTCTGCATCACACTAAGACATGCAAAGATCTTTAATCCTTTTTCTCTTATCTCCAGCCTGCATGCCCAGGAGCACAGGAGAGTGTGATACTACAGTAATAGAATATGCCTTAATATGGTTGAAGTGACTCACAAAACACTACAAAAGATTTAATTTGCCATTAAAATTGGTAGACTTTTTGTCAGTCAGTTTGTTGTTAGTCTTTGGGGTGCCCCCATTGAAGGGTCCCCGCAGCAGATCAACTGATCCTCACAACAACTGAGCACAGGTTTTACACAGATGCCTTTCCGGACGCAACGAAACCTGGGCTTTTTTGCATGGCAGACGAGAAACCTACTGTAACTATGAGTTAACCTGGTTATGAAAACGGTAAAATTTTTATTTCCTACAAATTTTATTTAGTTTCTACATATTTTGGGATTAAGATTCATGTTTGTCTGGAGCACTGTGTACTAAACACAAAGTAAAGAGAAAGAAGATTTTATGTTCAGACCTGACGCAGAGAATCACCTTGGTTTCCCTCAAGATGGCCAGCCATGAGCCTAATATGTTTCAGAGCAACTACAGATTTTACTCCAGGTTAATTCCTGCTAAGTGTTCAAGTGAACATTTAAACATTAAATAGTGTTAAATAGAACAATGTGTGTCTGTGATGTCAGCACTCTCTGTGATGTGAATGTGGTCAGAATGTGGTCACAGGTAGAAGTAATTCTATAGAATTATAATCAGGAAGAAGATGTTTCATACAACAGAGGTCTGATTAAACTGATAATTCTACTCAGAATGAATCTCTAAACAAGGAAAGTACAAAAAGTTTTGTTTATTGAGGTTAGAGGTTTATTCCTCAAGTAAATAATTAAAATAGAGTATTTAAAAAAGGTCAAATAAAGATATAAGTTATTAAATTTTAATAATTTATTCACCAATTAAACTGCACATAAAATTTAAGTGAAATAAATACAGTTGTGTTTAAAATAATAGCAGTGTGTTAAACAGTGAGTAAAGCTCTATATCCATATAATAACTTTTAATTGAAATCACACAAATGCATTGGAGACCCTGCACGCTCTATTCTGAATCACAACATGAAGAAAAATGTGCTAAATGGATTATTAGTTTACAGAAAGTGAAGAAAAACAAATATTAGTTTAAACAAAAATGCTTGAATTTAATCTTTCTTGTGCATTTCGAAACTAATATTTAGTTGTATAACCATGATTTCTGAGAACTGCTTCACATCTGTGACAATTGTACTACACCCCACAATTCCTCTGTATTTCTTGGTTTTACCTCAGAAACAGCATTTTTGTTGTCAGGCCACAACTTTTCTATTGGATTAGGGTCTGGGGATTGGGCTGGACACTCCATAACGTCAATCTTGTTGGTCTGGAACCAAGATGCTTCTTGCTTACTGGTGTGTCTGGGGTCGTTGTCTTGTTTAAACATCCATTTCAAGGGCATTTCCTCTTCGGCATAAGGCAACATAACCTCTCTAAGTATTCTGATGTACTCAAATTGCTCCATGATCCCTAAAATTTAATAAATAGGCCCAACACCATAGTACGGGAAGCATCCCCATATTATGATGCTTGTGTCTCCATGCTGTCTTCAGAGTGTACTGTGGTTTGAATTCAGTGTTTGGGCCTCTAGACCCAAAAAGGACAATCTTGCTTTCATCAGTCCACAAAATATTGTGCCATTTCTCTTTAGGCCAGTCAATGTGTTCTTTGACGAACTGTAGCCTCTTCAGCACTTTTTTTTTTAACAATGGGACTTTTTGCTGATAGCTTGGCTTCACATAACCGTCTTCTTATACAGGAACAGTACTCACAAGTAACTTTAGGTGTTCTTTGACCATGCTGGAACTAATCATTGGCTGAGTCTTTACCAATTTCGTTATTCTTCGATCCATTCGAATTTAAGTTTTCCATTTTCTTCCACATCTTTCTGGTTTTGATCTCCATTTTAAAGCATTTGATATTATTTTAGCAGAGCAGTCTATTATTTCTGCACTTCTTTGTATGTTTTTTTCATCTATAATCAACTTTTGAATTAAAGTATGGTGTTGTTCTGAACAATGTCTAAAACGACCCGTTTTACTCTGATTTTCAGAGGGAAATGCACAGGACAACCTTTTCTGCATTTAGGGGAACTTGTTTGACACCTGTTTTTCACAGAATAATTTACCTCTCCAATTGAACTCTACACTGCTATTATTTTGAACACGCCCCATTTCAGTGATTAAATTACACAGAATCAGGTGCATCCAATCATGACTGTTACTCCACTACACCTACAAGTAAAATATTTACCATGAAGAAATATAATTTCTCCCAAAAACAATTATTGATCTGGTTACTGATGTTAGACTGCTATTATTTTGAACACAACTGTATATGAATAAACTAGATGTGCCCGCATGGATTTCAATTGCACACTCATAAGTGTGTATTTACAAATGTACAGCGCCATCTGTTGAATTTTTGAAATTAAATAATGATTTTTTTTTTTTAAAGATCTATTTTTTTTTTTGTGACATAAGGGAGTTTTCCTTTAAATTTAAAAAAAAAGATTTTACAAAGCCTATATTTTACCTCAAGCTCAGCCAAATACAGCCTTAAAAACCCTATTAATATACGCTTTTACGTGATGCGTGCACGAACAGACAGACAAAAAAAAAATCCAAGAGTCATCTTGATGTGTTCTATTATATATCTTACAACCCCACAACTTGGAATGAAACCCTGGCCTTTCACATGTAAAAAAAAAATAAAAAAAAAAATATATATATATATATATATATATATATATATATATATATATACACACACACACACACATATACAGTGAGGTCAATAAGTATCACTCTGTGATTTTTCAAGTTTCCTCACTTAGAAATCATGGAGGGGTCTACAATTTTCAGCATAGGTGCATTTCCACTGTGAGAGACAGAATCTAAAAACTTGACTCTAAATTAATACTAAATTAATAGCACCTGTTTGAGGTCGTTAGCTGTCATAAAGACACCTATGCACCCTACAATCAGCTAAAGCCTAAGTAGCAACATGGGCAAAACTAAAGCGCTGTCAAAAGATACAAGAGAAAAAATTGTGAACTTTCACAACACTGGAAAGGGCTACGGGGCAATTGCCAAGCAGCTTGGTGAAAAAATTGTCAGAAAATGGAAGAGGCTAATGATGACTCAATGTCCCTTGGACTAGGGCCCCACGGAAGATATCTCCTCGTGGGGTATCAATGATGCTAAGAATGGTGAAGAATCAGCCCAGAACTACACGGGAGGAGCTGGTCAATGCCGTAAAGAGAGCTGGGACCATCGTTTCCAAGGCTACTATCAGTAATACACTAAGATGTCATGGTTTAAAATCTTGCATCGCATGAAAGGTGCCCCTGCTTAAGTCAGCCCATGTCCAGGCCCGTCTAAAGTTTGCCAGGGACCATTTGGATAATCCAGAGGAGTCATGGGAAAAAGTCCTGTGGTATGGATAACTTTTTGGTATTAACTCCATTCGCCGTGTTTGGAGGAAAAAGAATGATGAGTATCATCCTGATAATACCATACCTACAGTGAAGCATGGGGCTAAAAGCATCATGCTCTGGGGGTGTTTTTCGGCACAGGGGACAGGACGACTGCACTGTATTAAGGAGAGGATGAACGGGGCCATGTATTGTGACATATTGAGCAAAAACCTCCTTCCATCAGTCAGAGCATTAAAAATGGGTCGTGGCTGGGTCTTCCAATATGACAATGACCCAAAGCACACAGCCAGGAAAACCAAGAAATGGCTCCTTAAGAAGCATATAAAGGTTCCGGAGTCCAGACCTAAATCCAATAGAAAATCTTTGGAGAAAGCAGAAACGCCGTGTTGCTCAGCGACAGCCCCAAAACCTGACAGATCTAAAGAAGATCTACAGTATATGGAGGAGTGGGCCAAAATCTCTCCTGCATTAACAAAGGCTTCTGTGCCAAATATTAAATTTAAATTAAATATTAACTTATATATTAAATTATTTAAATATAATATAAATTATTTTAAATTATAAATATTAATTTTTTTGACCCAAGTGATCAAATATTTATTTGACACAGTAATTCACAAATAAATTGTTAAAAAATCATACAATGTGATTTCCGAATTTTTCTTTTTAGATTTTGTCTCTCACAGTGGAAATGCACCTATGCTAAAAATTGTAGACTTAATATGACAATTTCACTTAATATGATAATTATTATTTCTTTTTTTTTTTACTTTTTATCATATAGGGTGAAATTGATCATCTTTGTCTTTACAAGACTCCTCTTGTTTCTTTAACCAGAGCCCTGCTGTGGAGGATTGGGGTCAGAGGGGTGACTTCTGGACTTTGGAGTTATGGAGGATCATGAACATAGTGTTGGAGGGGACTGTAGTCTCTGGGTGACTACAGAAGCCTTAGGAGTGATGTTTGGTCAGGTCTGTGCTCTAAATATTGAATTTCAAAAGGACTGGACGTACACCTATAAAGCCGATTGATTATTATTGGACTTGGAGAGACACGCTCCCCTCAGCTTCACATGTCTAGAAACAAACTCTTGTTGCCATAGAGACTCTTTTTTTTGTGTCTGACACATTAAATAAAAAAAGTTTTCAAAAGTCAAATCTTTGCTAGTTTTTAGAAATGGTCATGATGTTTTAATGTAAAAAAATTATATAATTAAATAGAAATATAATGATAAGCATCTGGTGGTCTCCAGGTGGTTTATTGATGTTTTAAGCAAAAGAGAATGTGTATTCTCCTGTTTTGTGCAGATCACTGTTTCAACTTTGACTAGATTTGGAAGAATAAAGTTTATTTTAAGTAATGTTCGTGTGTTTTAATTGTCCGAGTATTTTTAGGCCAACCTGTTTTTATAGAAAAACAATCACTTCAATGAGAGACAACTTACCTTTTTGAGTAGATGAAAAGCTAGGCTAAGCAAACCCTAGAGTAATTAACTGAGCCCACAGCCAATACTACTTGTGCTGACTTAAATATTTGAGTTACAAGTTGAGTCAACTCAAGATTTTGAACTGGGTACACAATGTGTTAACTAAACAGCAGTGTAAAATTTTTTTTTTTACACTGCAGGTTAAATTTAATAAAATATATTACCAACAGCTTGGGCTGAGAAAAGCAAGTCTCTATAAGTCACTATCTACTCAAAAGCATTTAATTAATCTTAATATTCCAAAATTAAGTAAAAATTCAAAAACAGTCATACATAAATAACTAAATGATTGAATAAATTGCACCACCTTTATCATTTTTAAATCCATAGGACCCAATCACCTTTCTTTAATTAATCATGATGAGAGAATTTGTTTTTTTATTGCTTCCCCTTTTTCTTTTCACTTCCTGTCATTCTCATTTTGCTGCCTCAACCTTGAAGAGGAAGCCTAACCCATTTTTTCTCATCAGTGGTTTTTGAATACTTTCTTTAGAATTCTCTTTTCATTTGCTACATGCGAGTGTTATAACTTTTCCCTCTTTATCTTATACCTATACAGTATACCTTGTTTTTTCCTTATGCCGTCCGATTCTGTGCTTCTTTGCCAGGACTGCCTTAATGGTTCTCCTTAATGCTGTTTTACAAGAAAGTTATCTAATAACACATTCTCTTTAATCCCATAATAAATGTTAATAATAAATTTTAATCAGGGATCTGCTTCCCACAATTATTTTCTCATATTTCAATAAGCTTGTCCTCAAGCTAACAGGTTACACAGACACTCCTTTTAAACCCTTAATACCCGTCACTATATTCACTATATCAGCTTCTCCCCATCCATGTATACATATAATAAAACTGTAAATTTGGCATCTGTACATTAAAAATATTTGCAAAACAATAATTGGCATGCATAATAATAAGAAAACACATTTATATCTCCAGAAATTTACTTGAAAATGTGATAAAATTAATACAAACTATGTGAGAGTGCTTATGATATGCACGGAAAGACCATCCTGTTTGGAGATAGCTTGGGATTATTAATTAAGGAAGTTAAAAAGAAACAAAAGAAAACTAATGACACAAAATAAGCAGAGCTCTGATGTCTACGCTAGAACGGACGGGGTTCTGGAAACCAAAACCAAAACTAATATCCTCCCGGGGCCTATGCCCTTACCGAGGATTTATTATAGAGAGTGGGGTTGTGTTTTGTGTAAACTTCATACTCAACTTAAGAGCGCGCGATGAAAGGCCAGTACGCCGCTCTCTCTCTCTCTCTTTCGTGGGCGTTTTAAACATGGTTGATTTTTTCAGTTTTGCAAAAAGTTTCGCAGAACTTCGCGGAACTTATTTGTGTTTTCTTGGTCTTTGGCCCTGATACCTTACCAGTTCTACCTAAATAATTGCACAAAGTGCCGCGGTATCAGGACCCTTATATAAGCACACCTCCAGATGCGGCCTGTTCAGGTTGATTGCCTTATGGCAACGTTGCCTGGCAACTGCGTGTATAAATGGCTGCGCCTTTGCCTGTTCAGAACTCTGCGTGGTAGCAGCCTGCGGATCTGCCCGTTCTGAACAGTTTATGCGCGGTTCTGCCCCTCGCGCAACCCGCATCGTTACAAAACTAAAAAAATATATGGAACCATTAAAACTATAAAAATAAACACCTAGTACAACTGCTTTTTCTCTCAGCAAGGTGAATGAAATTAAATGCATACAAACAAAATACTGATTGCCTAATTGTCATTGTAGCTCAGCTGTTCTTTATCAACTACACCAACGTTACGGCATCTTTGGAGAATTGTGACTCAAGTCTGTGTAAATACATTAATAATTTGAGCACTGTACATCAGAATGTACTTTAAAATATGCTCTTTGAAATATTCCTTTTTAACCAGCAAAATTATGAGAAACAAATATTTTTCACATTTGTATTAACTCAGTTCAACAAGAACTCAACTCAGTTCCAGTATTTTAGCACACACATTTTTTCTAAGTAAACACAGCAAAATTGTCAAGTAATGTTTCACATATCGACTACTTTAGTACTTATATTCGAAAAACTCACAAATATACATAAATGCAGAGCCCTAAAGCAAAAAAATATATTCTGTATATTAGCGCTTTAATGTTTCTGGAACTTACTATGGCAACAGTCACTATGGTTCTAACCTTGCTATGGCTCCAGATGCTACTGTATTCACTGGCAAATTATCATTTAGCCTAGCATGATAGTGCTTAGCTAAACATCTTTCTCACCACATTACAGCACTATTAACTATTAACTATGTGCTCTTTACGTTACAACCACAGATTCTAAACACTCTTATGTCTTACTCAAGAGTATTTACATCTCACCTGTAGTTAGGAACAAAGAGGCACAAAACTTTAGCTTGTGTTTACAGTAGCTTGGCTGCAGGATTTAATCAGCAGCACTGGCTTCTCTGGGGTGTTATGATTCTGAAGTGCTATTTAAATCATACAGATATTTCTCTGCTCCTGTGTGTTGGACCTGTGTCTGTTTTAGGTGGGTGTGGCCTGTTAATCAGCTGGAGCTCCGGATTGGTCCTATGCTACATCCTGTCCTGATATAAGGACCACCCCAAACACTCAGCCTGGGCCCCTTTTTGAGCCTAGTTGATTCTGATCTGTTGTGTGCGAGTAGTTTTGAAATTCTGATTGACTGTCGTATGTTTTGTCGTTTGTTTTTGAGTGTTGTGCCAGAGAGAAAGAGAGTTTGTGTGTCATAGAGTGTTGTCTTTGTTAAACTCTGTATTGACTGACTCTCCTGTTTATCTGAACCCCTGCCTGTTTTGACTATGATATGGATTCCGATTTGGCTGCATGTAAGCATTTTGTAAATAGTTTGTAAATAATTTAACTCTTTTTATACGGAAAGTAGGGGGTTAGATGCCGTTTCTTTTCGTACATATTCTCACTCTGTTTATTGTTTAGGGAGACAGGTAAGCCAGTATTGTTTTTTGTTTTTTTTATTTAATTTCAGGTTATTTAGATTTAAAACAAAGTCTGTTTTGTTTATTGTTTTGGCCTGGTCTTCCCCTGAAGATAAATCCAGTGTAAAGAAAAAGGTGAAAATAAACAATTGAACATCTCTGTGGTGTAAGCTCACTTGGTTCTCTCTTTCTGTTGCGGCTAACCCCTAGAGGTCGTAACAGGGGTTTTGGGTTCCTCCCTAGCGATAAGCACCATCTAGTGACCTGTTTGACAGTTTTCACACCATCTAGTGACCCGTTTGACAGTTTTCACAGTTGAGCACGAAGTACAATGAATGTAACATATATAGTTTTAGAAAACATAAAATGATTTTAACTATTACACCTTATGAACTGTACCACAATGTACTTTATAACTATTGTTTTAGCTGTCTTAACTGCATGCTATTCATTTTATGTACATAAATTGTTAACCTTTTATATCTGCATCCATAGCCATAAATACCAGCAGAAAATGAATAACACATTATCACCTTTGTTTTATCACTGAATCCATTTAGATATAATTTATGATGATAGGACATATACCTCCAATATTAAGTTTTTTGGCAGCATCCAAATTGTGTTCAACTAACACTAGCATGCATGAGCGATAATAGGCAAGTTGTTTCTCTTTCTCGTTTTCTCAATGCAGTGCATTTACTTACAAGTGTCATTGTGGGTCACTAAATATTCATAGATCTATAGACAATATTTGTCTAAAAACTAGGAAACAGAATTATACTCAAATAGCTAGCAATTTTTAAAAAATGTGCTATGTCTGTCCTTGTACACATTCACACGTGAAAAGTGGTGATACTTCCTGAGATGCGCACATACACTCACAGCATTGGTCAGTCAGTAACGAAAATGCAGAGAAGTGTTGCGCCTGTTAGGGAGAATAGGAGCAACACAAGTGACATTGTTGGGCCAACGGCTGTATCCACTGAGTTAGATATATAGTTCTTTCAATGTTATTTATATACTAAATTGGTAGCCAACCCTCGTATGAGCTCCTGATGTGATGGCATCATTGAGAGAGCCTGCTGCACAAAACTAAAGCAATATAATTTAATGTCCAATTTCTATCCTTGTGATTATCTACTGAACTAAAGTTGGGCCAACCTATCTTTGGCCTCACCAATGAGCCAACATCGGGCCAATGGACAAAATGACGCTGGGCCAATCACTGATCCCACCAGTGGTCCAACGTATATGTACCAACGTTGGCCTGATGTCAGAGCACTGACTAAAGGTTACCAAAATTTTTCAGACAAAGTAGAGCTATCTGGGACTTAATAAAAAACCTTTATTCTGTGCACTTCACATGACAGATAAAAATTTAGTTAATTCCAAAGTTTAACAGAAGGTGTGTACATTTAAAAAAAATGTGCTTATAAGTGTGCAATTAAATTCCATGCAAACGAAGTTGTGGATACATCTAGTGTTTAAATAAGCGAGTTAATTTTGTGCTTCTGTAATCTGGCCCAACACACAAACACACACACAAGATCAATTTTTAAATAGATTTCTCTTTTAATTATTTTTTTCTTTAATTTGCTTCTTGTTGCGATTCCAATGCCTGGATCTGCACTCCACATGCCTGTGGCTGTAAGACACTTCAATATAATATTCAATATATTCAATTATATTGCAGAGCTCCGTCATATGGCTACAGAATTTACCATGTACCTAGAATACCTCGACGCATCCCCATAACCTGATCATCAATACAGCATTTTTCCTTATATTTCCATAATGAGGGCAAGAACACTAAGTGTTGCTCTGCAGACTGACCCTGTGCTTATCCTGCTTTTCATTCATGCTTTTCATTTATGGCGAGATACTAAGATACTCGCCATAAATGATACATACTAAGATAAACCATCCACTTTTACTGCCTCTGCTGTTCCTATAGTAACTGTTCATGTTGATGATCCTGGTGCTCCCCCTATGGGTTGATTGTCCTGGGAGTTTTAACTTTCAGCCTACAGTACATCACCTGTCATCTAAGTGTCTGATTCAGACTAGCACTGTCCTCATGACCTACCAGCATTTGGTTAATTTTGGTTATGATGTCTGCTCACCACAACCATTAATCATCTTATAGTATTGCACTTTTCTCATCCTAAAACAACTATAATAGCATAATGTTTATGCCAATCGTCTAGTAAGTTCATATTAAACGGTTCAGTAGTATAAAAGCACATTGAGCCTAAAACAAAAGCCTAGCTAGGGCTAGGGCTTCCTGACATAGATGATACAGGTATTGATATCCTCAAGCAAGCGAGCTTCAGGAGGGACCTTCAGGAGCGGAGCGACACTGTGAAGTGAGAATTGATTAGGATGTCCTTAAATAAAGTTGAGTTAGGATTGCCATTCAGATTTGTTCGGCTTTCTGTGTTAATTGTCCATTTTGCTTATAAGGCTTTCCTTCTAGCTTTCTGAGACACTTTTTTGACCCTGTTGGCTCTATACATGAATGTAGAAAAAAGATTTCTCATTTACTCTGTACTGGTTCATTGGATCATCGGTTCCATTAAAGATCTTGCTTTTTTGGTCTTTTTGCTATAATTAGGTGCTTTTTATGCAGTTTTACATCCCTTTGGTCCCTGGATCCACTAATTTGACTCTATCTATGTTTACAACTTCCTCAGTTGTGCTTAAAGTAACCAAATGGTTAGGAAATTCAGGATCTTTAAAATGGATTAGAGAGTTTCTGAGTTTCTGAGAGCAGACTTTTGAGCTGTAAGGCAGAATTAGGTGTTAAAAAGTCTCTTTTTTTACCCAAGTAATGGGAAGAAGCAGCCTAATGGATCAAATTTTCATGACCATTACCTTCTACTGTCAGAGATGGGGACTGTAGGCATGGATTGTGTAGGTGTGAACATAAAGACATTTATTGAGGCCACGGAAACAGCCAGCAACCAGTAACAAATCAGTCATGAGACCCAGACTAACTAATAATGAAAACTTAAATAATGACACTTATTAAGGACCTCTGCTATGATTCATGGTAATAATGGGTGATAAACCTTCTGAGACAGAGAGCTGATAGACAGACAGACTCCTCAGTACTGTTTGACACTGTACCTCAATAAAAAACCAAAGAACCTTATATAAGGACTAAGCTTTCCTTCAATAAATCTTTTCCTAAGCTACAGAACAATATGCAGGAGAACCATGTCTTTAAAAATCTTTCCAGTCCGAATGTTTTATAATCCTTAAGCTCCAACCTTCTTCATTCCCCTCACATTGTTCCAATATTGCCTATGTTATTTTACTCTTTCAAGGGCAGTGCTCTGTGGGCACTTGCAACGATGTGGCCTTATTGGACTCTTATTGTGGTCTGAGAGAGTAAGAAATAAACTAGCAGCCAGATCTCCCCAAAATGTCTCACAACAAGGCTCATCACCGATGGAGGGAGTTTAATAAAGTTTCATCACCCTCTGCCTGTGAGTCCTGCTTTTGGGTCCAAACAATCTGCACCCATTCTAACAGCATTACTAAATCTTTTTTATGCATTACCTTTTACCTAATATTTACATGAAAGATACCTTACTGTACAAGTGAGGCTGTCTTTTTAGTGCTGTATTGAGCAGAGAATCTCAGGCTCTATCTTTAAAAAAAAACAAAAAAAAACAATGCAGAATCATGCAGAATCATAAACTCTCCCAGGAGGTTGTAGGTTCCTTGGAATCATCACCAGTACCAGACTTCTGCCCCTGATAAATCACAATGATAGTCAACCAGGACATTAGGGGACATGCCTAATGGAATCTTGGAATGTAGTTGTCACAGAATACCAGCAGAGAGCAGCATGTGCACGGACTCCATTTTTGGGTTCTTTTGTTTTTTGTTAAGTTGAACTCTGCTTCCCAGAATGCACCTCGGTCAGGTAATTAGAGAGCTCACCTGAACCGAGGTAGTTAATTAGTTCCCGTATAAATAGTCTTGTGCTTGGTTTATCCTTTGTCATGCATTTGTTGAGTTATCCTTGGTGAATATTCTAGCTTTGCGTCATGCTTTTTTCTGTGACTCCTGGGGGTATTCCAGAAAGCAGGTTATGTGACATACCCAGATAAGTTTAAGAGTAAGTTAGTGAATAACCTCAACTTTCGGTTCCAAAAACAGAGGTAACTTTCGGGGTATGTTTGTAACCATAGCAACTTACTCTCTGAAGATAACCTGCTCGGTAGCAGGTTATATTTCAGGGTCAGTTTGTTTCAGAAGGTTATTCAGCATGGCGCCCACTTTTGATGATGATCCCGTGGATGTGGAGGCACAAATTATACAAGGTTTATTTCGCCTATTAAAGCTCCTTCAATAAATGAGGGAGACTATGTTAATAGGAAATCTATTCATAGTATGAATGTACAGGTAACAACTTAATTTTGTGTCCTTAATTTTTTGCCTTGTTAAAATCATTAAACTCATTACTATTTTCCACTAACTATAGGTAATATGTGAGGCAACTCGCAACATTACTAATATTGAGGCAAAATGGCCAGGATCTGTGCATGATGCCAGCATTTTCCACGAGTCATCATTATGCCAGACATTTCAGGGTATGTTTTGCTTTATACAATGCATTTTTTTCTTTTTAATATATTTGTATTGTACACTTAAATCATTACAGGAACGGGCCGATGGTTACTTGCTGGAGGACAGAGGATACCCTTGTCTGCCCTATTTAATGACCCCCTACCCTGAACCTGACCCTGGACCTGGACGCCAAGGTGGAGATGACCATAGGGATCCTCAAGTCTAGTTTTCAGTGTCATGTTACTAGCTTGTGTTGTGCTTCCTTACATTGAAGAAGATGGCCCAGGGGAACCTCTACAGATTTGGGCACCCAACAGAGATGGAAGACTTTTGAGAGACAGGATTTGTCAAAGTTTATATTAGATTGTTCGCAGTGGTCTGCTGCTCAGTTCATTTCTTTATTTCCTGAAAAACAATGAAAGTAAAATGAAATAAAATGTGTTTTTTAAATTGCGTTGCTTCATATACACAACACTTTTAACATGCAACAGATTAATATATGCACAAGTTCTCACCTTAAGGTGATGCTTCAGTAATTCAATTTCTAGAGTAGCTTTTTTAATGGATAGCTTTCTCTTCCATTTGAAGATGTGTAAGGTCCATCTCCATGTCACTTTTTCTTATTTGTTTTTAGAAGATGGACCTTATACAGCTCCTTTTCTGGCAACTAGGAAGGCAAAAATAATTAAATAAATGATATTCTGTCAGACAATCAAATTAAAATATGGACAACTGCACACAAATTCTTACACTGCTTAGATCGTGCATTGAGGTTGAAGGACCCTCATCTGTGGGGAAATCCCCAGGTATGTACTGTGAACTAACAAAGACAAATTATTACTCTAATGTAAAAAGGGGGCGCTGCATTATAATAGTATGCATCCTACCTCAGTGGATCTAATAGCATTGTCCACTTCTGTCACAGCAGATGTGGTCTCTTCATCTTCATCCTTTAGTGGAAAAAAAATACGTACAAGTATACGGTATCTGGCAACAAAACACAACTGTGAAAGACTGTTCTTCCTGTAGGGTCCAATAATACAATCCCTCTATCAGTATCTATAAGAAAATACAACCCATAAAATTCCCTATATTATCAAAGAAAAAAACAATAATGCAGGAAAAAACATGTCAAAGTAATACAACTAAGCTCACAGTAGCCTATACATCATATGCAGTTAAATAAAGTAAGCTTGCATAAAAACGGTAAGCATGTTCAAAAGCCTTTAAGTGACAGAGATAGTAATTTATTGGGTCATATAATGCAAACAAATCATAGTGGTAAACTTAAATTTCACCATGTTACTTGTGGTACATGGTGTGTGTGATGACGTGATTCCTGGAGTGCCAACAACCACTGGTGGCCCTTTATTAAGGGAAAGAGCCAGCTCCTCAGATGGGGTGAGGGGAGGTGGTGTTGGGCCCTCGCCAGTTAGACGGCCTTTAGCATTTTTTCTATTAGCTACATGACAGAAAGAATATACTAAATCATGTTTAATAAATAATTCAGTGATCGTCTAATCAGATATTACCATTTTGCAGAATGTTTTTGTGTTTCATTTTCACTTGGCTCAAAGTTCTGCTGGTTCCAGAAGGATTCCGCCTTATTAAATAAGAAACCATAAATTCCTAGTCAATATACATTGGTATTTTAACCTAAAGAAATTAATGGCAGGAAAAGTAAATGCGTTCATAGTGATTTAACAGTCAAAAGTATGCGGAAGAAGTGTTTAATTATTTTGCATTATAATAAAATGGGAGATAATGTCATTAAGTCCTCTGTGAAGTATGCCGCTCTCTTTTTTTTCACTTTGATTTTCCATTTTGACTCGTGAAATCGGCGATCCATTGAAAATGTATTTATGTACGCACCGTGCACGCGCACTAACTCTGGGTAACCAGCAGAGGGTTGAAACCGAAGTGCTATCTACAGAATGTTTTCTAAGTGCAGACCCGCCGTTTGTGACATTTGCAATATGTGGTTAAGAGATATGTTAAGTAAATTAACAATTCCATTGAAAACCAATAACGCTCTTTCAAATAATCATTAGGAAATGAAAAAACATCAATACGCGGTCTTATAACTCTCTCCCGGCGAAAAAAACTCATATAATTTGTGCCTCCACGTCCACGGGATCCTCATCAAAAGTATGCGCCATGCTGAATAACCTTCTGAAACAAACTGACCCTGGAACATAACCTGCTAGCGAGCAGGTTATCTTTAGAGAGTAAGTTGCTATGGTTACATACATACCCAGAAAGTTACCTCTGTTTTTGGAACCAAAAGTTGAGGTTATTCACTAAATTACCCTTAAACTTATCCGGGTATGTCACATAACCTGCTTTCTGGAATACCCCCCAGGAGTCACAGAACTCGCAAAAGGATAAATCAACAAATGCACGACACAGGAGAAACCAAACACAAGACTATTTATAAGGAAACTGATTAGCTACCTCGGATCAGGTGAGCGCAGGTGCATTTTGGGAAGCAGAGTTTAACTTAACAGGAAACAAAGAAACACAAAAATGAGTCCGTGCGCTTGGTGGCCTCTGCTGGTATTCCGGGATATTATTATGCAATATCATGGCATTTCCTAGGCCCAATACTTGTGCTAGATCAGTGCGTCACTGCCAAAAACTACTGAACCATTCTGGAGGATCCTGTCTGGAGGACACACAGCAAGACTGGTGACAGAATGGTTTAATGAACATGAAAGTGAAGCTGAACATCTCCCATGGCCTGCACGGTCCCCAGATCTAAATACAGTGGAACCTTGAATTACGAGCATAATTTGTTCCGGAAGCGGGCTTGTATTCCAAAACACTCGTAAATTAAATCATATTTCCCATAAGAAATAATGAAAACCTAAAAAATAAATACATAAAAATATTTAATACAAAATATAAAGTAAAAATAAAACAAATTAACTTGCACTTTACCTTTAAAAAAAAAAAAAAAAAAATCTCAACAGATAAGTGTTTGTGTGTGTGTGTGTATGTGTGTGTGTGTGTTTGTGTATGTGTATAAATCTAAAAAAAAGCGGAGAAGAGGAATCAGTCCAATTATCTTCCCCTTCTTATCTTACACAGTAAACCTTTCTCCTCTCTTATTTGAATTTCTCTCTCTCTCTCTCTCTCTCTCTCCCTCTCTCTCACACACACACACACATTAATGGAAAGACTGTTTTGTCAGAAAAATTAGCAAGGAACATTGGTAATGACACGCGCGTGAGCGCATACTAACAGAATCACTGCTGTAACGTAAAACAAAAAAACAAATGAACAAATGAGATATGCATTTGGCTATCTCAGGGAGCCTAGGGCCTATACTGTAAATAAGCTGTTTTAACTATTTGGACTAGGAAAACTGATGCATCTTTGCCCCTTCACAATTTCCCCAGCAGTTGTTTCTACTTCCTCTTACACCAAATAAACAAGCTCCAAAACATTCAGCCAAACTTAGTACCATAAAGGATCTTTGTTTTTATTGTCTTGGGTCTTTATTGTCCTGTATTTGTCTTACACTTGCTGTGTATCTGCACTTTATATAGTCTTGTATAGAGGAATAAACATATCCTTTTTTACTTGACTGCAGAGCCGGAGTAGCACAGCCTTACTTAAAAGTCACATGTGCAGACTATTTTCTGCATGAACAGTAACCGTGCTTATATGCTTGACATGACAGAAGAAGTAGCTATTTTTCACTTTATGTACCATAGTGCAGTTCCACTGAACACAAACTCTGTTACCTAGTACAGCCCTGTGATGTAAAGATACAGGAGTAAAAAGAAGAGTATATAAGATCTAATTTATATTTAAGAATGGATAACTCAATATTATTGATTAAATATTGTAAATCATATCATTGAAGAATTCTTAATTACTTTAATGTTTCTGCCACAGGAAAGTCTTTAGGGCAAAGGTCATTATTCTTTGTCATATTTCATAAACATTAATAATTTTTTCCTATTGTTTTTCATTGCAAATGAGTAGGACTAAGAAACCCATGCATTGTAATACATAATATTTCTGGAATTGATCAGCTTTATTGAGGTAAAAGGCAGCAATGTGTAATTAAAAATTAGTCTGCTCTTTAAGATAAACTTAAACCACTAAAAGATGTGAATAGATGAGGCGATACAATCCTCAATGTTTTTTTTTTTCATTATTTTAAATTACACTGATGTAAACTGATAAATACTGATCCTCTCAGCCCGGAGTCACAAGGCAACTCTCTTTTTCTGCAGGAAATGATAAATATACTACAGCACATGTGAAAAGCAGCTCAGTGTTTTAGAGTATATACGTAGAACTGAGCTGGACATTTATCTTATCTTTAATCATTGTCAGCATATTGTGTATAAATACGTTGCTGCAAATATTTTTTCTCATTTAAAATGATCAGGATGAGCTACCAGGATGTTACACAGCCTTTCTTAGTATTTTTAAAAAAGATTAAAATCCAAAGAATGGATCATTTGAAAGAATGGGAAAGTCATGTTACAATGGCACAAAATTTCTGCCACATATTTTTATAGAATCTTTTTAATAAAATATTGGATTCTAATATAGCAGAAGATGTTCATTAGTTTTTCATTAGAGCAGTTCTGAAAGTCATGCAGCTGCAAATCATAAGTTTATATCATGCATTTTTTTTATATGTGGTTTCTATAGTAACAACTAACACACAGATCAGATTTCTACAAATATGGTGTATTTGTTGATATGGTCAATTTCCTGCAAGGAGATGTTTATGTAATATTTTATTAAAGAAATCACAAATTGTGCTCTCAGTAGTAAAGCTGTAACTTCAAAATTCTAACACAGGAAAGTCTTTGAAATAAGAAGTTTACACTTTGTGGCATGTCTTTTTTTTTACTTTAAAAAATGTGTGTGGTTGTGGCTCATATCTTTGATCAGAACTGTTATAACTGTTATAAGAAGGACTACACTTTTTGTTTAACCTGACTTTTCAGAATATCATTTATTTTAGGATGGTAAGAGTCACTCTGTTTTGCTCTGTGCCACAACACACCCTGCCCCTAATTATTTTCCTGTAACAGCTGGTCCTTATATATTTAATTCCCCATTTATCACTTAAATTTCCTAAAATCCTTAAATCTTCATTTTCTCCTGCTGTTAAGATAAGTATTTTAAGGTATAGAGTATAAATGCATTACTGGTAGAACATCAATATCCACAGAATCAGAGGTAGAAGTGTGGGAACAGTCGGGTTAAACTGCTGTCCACTGGACTCAGCACCTGTGAAGACAACGCTGGGTTTATTGTCCTCAGAATGTTTTCTGTTGTCTACAAGAAAAGTTTGCATGTGATCATAACATATTAGATCATGTGATCATACAACAGAGTCAAGCGAAACAATAAACATAAACATTCCACCTCACCTTTGCATTGAACACCTTGACTTGCATTAAACTTCTCCTGTTTGTTGGAGGCCACAAAACCTGAATGACACGTGCAGTAATAGGAACCTGCTGTGTTTCTGCACTCAGCATCAGGACCACAGATGCTTTGGTCATTACACTCATTAATGTCTGAAAGATCATAAAGATTCAGGTTTATCTTTAGTGTCCAGACAGGAATGAACTGAACACTCCATGAAGTCATCTGCTACCCTATTATACATTCACAAAACTAACTACTTATTGTGTTATAGGAATCTGTATTAGTGGTTTTAATTTTGTAGGATCTCATAATTCATTTGACAGATTTAGAGTTGACTTCATTTATAATTGTTTTATTAGTCAAACATGCAGTTTTATAAAGAATTGTGGTCAAAAGTTATGTTGTCATGTCATCAACATGGCCACCACAAACTACAGCACCCACTGCACGCTAGATTAGTGTTCACGTCCACCTGAACACTAAATAATCACACCTGGTACTTTTTTCTCTGCACTAGTTTAAATTCACTTGATACTCAATTCTATGTCTGATTCCTGGTTGTGTCCGTTACCTATTATCTTTGCTTTGTTCTGTAAAAGACTGATTAATTTTTACTGATGTTTTAATGCTATTTGCTTGTTACCTGAATATCTCCTGGCTGTGACCTTGACCTTGCTTTGTATTAGTTTAAACTCTCTGCTTCAGTTGCATCCAGCAAATCCTCTCAAATCTAACACATGTAAACAGCGAGGGTACCATTCTTAGAAATTAAGATTATTAAATCATACAATAAACCCATAACAAAAAGCGAGACATGTTTTATTAGTAGTCCAGTTTCTCTGTGGTTTGATGGTAAAATATTTGATGGTATAAAATATAATGACAAAATAGTGTTTTATGTCTACTTGACACTATTACTTTTCACTAGAACTTTTAGAACTCACTAATACTTTTCCTATAGAATGTTACTGCAGCAAAACTATGCAGAGCACATTCTTTTCTTTTCTTTTTCCAAACTGATTTTCTACAATAAATAACCAACAATATGATGTTGTGATGCAATAAAATTACAGCACCTCATCCAATGTTTATTTTTCTAGAGCAGCTGAGATTGCAGAAAAGCCTAGGAACCCATTTTAGTTTCTGCTGATTATTAAAACTAATAATCAAGCATGATAATCTCATGTTTCACCGTTCCATGTAACGTTTTGCTCCTGCCCGTTGCTGCACACAAAACCTGAATCTTACGTGCAGTAAAAGGAAGCAGGAGCGTTATGGCACGTGGCATTAGAGCCACAGATGACTTTGTTTTTCATACATTCATGGGAAAAACAAGAGCTAAGAGGTTCAGGCAGAGCCACAGTTTTGTCAATTGTTAAATTTTATACAGTATACATCACTTTATATTCATGTTTGTGGATGCCGATTGAGCCTATTTACAAATGACCCTTGTGGACACTGTGGAATGTAGAGGAATAGTTTGGGCATCTGAGGTATTCAAATGCAGGTAACAGGTGAAACTTGTGGCTACAGTAGCTATGGCAAAAACGTCAAACAAGAAGTTAGAGTGTTGAACTCATAAAAGGAAATTGTTACAGGAGAAAAATTATTCTGGGGTCTCTGTATTATTATTTCGCTTTGACTATTTGGCAACATTTATGATCCCTCACCTGGTGCAGTCATTAAGTATATGATCCACCATTTAAATCGTCATAAAAAAAATCTGCCAGAGTAGTCTATACTTCTAGTCTTATCAGAATATTTTAAGATAGTGTGACTTCAGGCTTTCATGATGTTGTATACCAATGAATTTCATCTTAAATTCATGTCCCCCCCAAAGAAATATGATATGCCTTGGTCGGACTTACCTTGATCACATAATTCATATTCATAAACCAACCTCTTTTTTTTTTACACATTCACCATATTCAAGTCCTTATCCTATATCACACATTACTTTAGCAGTTGAATCTCTGCTGAAGTAATGTGTAAACTCTTAAATATGTCTAATGAAAGACCTGCAGAAAAAGATTTACCCTTAGATCAGTTTACAACTGGGTATCTGTGTCACTACTACTACTTTTAATAATAATATTACAAAACTGTCACTGATTATTTTTTATAACACCATGATGTGGAGTGTTTTGCTCATGACATCAACAATGTCACTTTGTAACAATTTAATAAGAATGCTTTAAAAAAGCTACAACTGCCACTTTTGTGTAAATGCAAAACAGACTCACCCAGAAACAGCAGATATAGGCATCTTATGGTGAGGAGAAAGAAAACAGATTCGGACTGAACACAATGAACACTGATTAAACCCTAATTAAATGGAATAATAGAATAATATAATTGTTATCTAGGGCTTTTTATGAAATGAACATAGGTGTGTTCCACTGGGTAAACAGTCTTGCCCTTCTAAAGGGGGAACTCTGCAAGGCAGTTATGATGCTATATTAAGTCTCTCTGACTATTACGATAAAAAACACATCCTCTACAACTATAACTTTTTAGCAGTAAAGTGGGTTATTTATTTTAAAAAAATCATTAAATAAAGAAAATATCTGGCTTTAGTTTTGCCATCACTTGTTTAATAATGTAAAAAGTGGATTTTTTGTTGTTGTTGTTGAATCGAGTGCAACAGCATCACTAACGGAGATTTTTTTGTAATGAAAGAATGATATAATGATGCAAGAACTGATTCTGAGGCTGATTTCTTTCTGGCCCAGACGGCAGATTCATGCAGCCTGTCAGTGATTAAGTGAGCGATTACATAGAGTCATAAAAGAGTCATAGAGTCAGTGAAGGAAAATGTAAATGTAGATAGACTAAAGACATATTTTCCAATCAAAATCCAAGAAATGACAAAAGTGTAGGTTTAATGTTTTTTTCTAACTTGAACAAAAGCAGTAGAACTTTCCTATTTATCCTGTTTGCTATTTGGCAGAAACATGGCATTGAACAAAGAAGAGCATTGTGATAGAACACAACATTGTGTCATAAAACTTATATCAAAATGTTTAGCTGGATCTCTTGAGTGCGATAGAATGATCCTGACCATTTCTGAGTTATTTTCACAGTTATGTGAGCGCATACTAACAGAATCACTGCTGTAACGTAAAACAAAAAAACAAATGAACAAATGAGATATGCATTTGGCTATATCTCAGGGAGCCTAGGGCCTATACTGTAAATAAGCTGTTTTAACTATTTGGACTGGGAAAACTGATGCATCTTTGCCCCTTCACAATTTCCCCAGCAGTTGTTTCTACTTCCTCTTACACAAAATAAACAAGCTCCAAAACATTCATCCAAACTTAGTACCATGAAGGAGCTATGTTTTTATTGGGTCTTTATTGTCCTGTATTTGTCTTACACTTGCTGTGTATCTGCACTTTATGTAGTCTTGTATAGAGGAATAAACATATCCTTTTTGACTTGACTGCAGAGCAGGAGTAGCACAGCCTTACTTAAAAGTATATGTCACACATGCAGACTATTTTCTGCATGAACAGTAACCGTGCTTATATGCTTGACATGACAGAGGAAGTAGCTATTTTTCACTTTATGTACCATAGTGCAATTTCACTGAACACAAACTGTTTTAATAAGTAGAGCCCTGTGATGTAAAGATACAGGAGTAAAAAGAAGAGTATATAAGATCTAATTTATATTTAAGAATGGATAACTTAATATTATTGATTAAACATTGTAAATCATATCATTGAAAAATTCTTAATGACTTTAAGGTTTCTGCAACAGGAAAGTCTTTAGGGCAAAGGTCATTATTCTTTGTCATATTTCATGAACATTAATTATTTTTTCCTATTGTTTTTCATTGCAAATGAGTAGGACTAAGAAACCCATGCATTGTAATACATAATATTTCTGGAATTGATCAGCTTTATTGAGGTAAAAGGCAGCAATGTGTAATTAAAATTTAGTCTGCTCTTTAAGATAAACTTAAACCACTAAAAGATGTGAATAGATGAGGCGATACAATCCTCAATGTTTTTTTTTTTCATTATTTTAAATTACACTGATGTAAACTGATAAATACTGATCCTCTCAGCCCGGAGTCACAAGGCAACTCTCTTTTTCTGCAGGAAATGATAAATATACTACAGCACATGTGAAAAGCAGCTCAGTGTTTTAGAGTATATACGTAGAAGTCAGCTGGACATTTATCTTATCTTTAATCATTTGTCAGCATATTGTGTATAAATACGTTACTGCAAATATTTTTTCTCATTCTAAATGATCAGGGTGAGCTACCAGGATGTTACACAGCCTTTCTTAGTATTTTTTAAAAAGATTAAAATCCAAAGAATGGATCATTTGAAAGAATGGGAAAGTCATGTTACAATGGCACAAAATTTCCTGCCACACATTTTTATAGATATCTTTTTAATAAAATATTAAATATTTAAATGTTTACGTGTTGGATTCTAATATAGCAGAAGATGTTCATTAGTTTTTCATTAGAGCAGTTCTGAAAGTCATGCGGCTGCAAATCACAGGTTTATATCATGCATTTTTTTCTCATATGTGCGTTCTATAGTAACAACTAACACACAGATCAGATTTCTAAAAATATGGTGTATTTGTTGATATGGTGAATTTCCTACAAGGAGATGTTCATGTTATATTTTATAAAAGAAATCACAAATTGTGCTCTCAGTAGTAAAGCTGTAACTTCCAAATTCTGACACAGGAAAGTCTTTGAAATGAGAAGTTTACAGTACACTTTGTGGCACGCCTTTTACTTTACTAAAATTTTTTAGTATTTATTCACTTTAACGTTTTTTTAAAATGTGTGTGGTTGTGGCTAATTATATCTTTTATGAGAACTGTTATAACTGTTATAAGAAGGCCTACACTTTTTGTTTAACCTAACTTTTCAGAATATTATTCATTTTAGGACGGTAAGAGTCACTCTGTTTTGCTCTGTGCTACAACACACCCTGCCCCTAATTATTTTCCTGTAACAGCTGGTCCTTATATATTTAATTCCCCATTCATCAAATGTCAAGTTATTATTGCAGTCAGAAGTTGACATAGACTTATGAACATGACTCTCATGGTAACATTGGGTTTGCAGTTAATCCTTTGCAGTGATCTTCATCTAGGCTGTAAACAATTTATTTAAGTTTGGAATTTCAGAAAACAACACAGAGACAAAATTATACATGCAACATCATAAATGTAAATAAAACTTCTGGTAAATGAAGGTGAAAACTGATTTTGCATTTGCAAAAGACTTCATGCTGACTATGATGAGGAGACTATTAGCTGCAGTAAAACATGTGAATGGTGCAAACATTTTAAAGAAGGCCGTACAGTATGTCTGTGGATGATGATCCTGGCTGAGGATGCTTGAAGCTCGCTGCAGTTGTTCATGTGAACATTCAATGAGTGGAATGCCTGATCCCTTAAAAATTAACGGATAACACCCCTCGTATAGTACTGTACATGTATGCTATGTAAATACAGTTACATTTGTTTTAAAATGACCTGGATTGTGCAGTACAATTTTGCTGTTTATTCCTGCATCTTACTACTGGTACTCTTCCTAAAGCCTGGAATGAATTTTGTACTAATAATTTTTTCATTAATTTCTAAGATTTTTCTAAGAATCTTCATTTTCTCCTGCTGTTAAGATAAGTATTTTAAGGTATAGAGTATAAATGTGTCACTGGTAGAAGATCAATATCCACAGAATCAGAGGTAGAAGTGTGGGAACAGTCGGGTTAAACTGCTGTACACTGGACTCAGCACCTGTAAAGAAAACGCTAGGTTTATTGTCCTCAGAATGTTTTCTGTTGTCTTTAAGAAAAGTTTACATGTGATCATAACATATAAGATTATGTGATCTAATATTTAGACATTCCACCTCACCTTTGCAATGAACACCTCTGTAATAGTTTAAGTTCACTCAATACTGATTCCTATCAAGTATTTGCTCAGCATATCATATCCGACCTCATATCATGTCTGATTCCTGGTTGTGGTCTTTATCTATTATCTTTACTGATCAATTTTTACTAAAGTTTTAATGCTATTTGCTCATCACCTGACTATCTCATGGTTGTGACCTTGACCCTGCTTTGTGTTAGTTTAAACTGTGTGCTGCAGTTTCATCCAGCAAATCCTCTCAAATCTAACACATGTAAACAGCGAGGGTACCATTCTGTAGTTTGTATTTATCATTGATTATTTTAAATAATATTTATTATTTATATATACAGTAGCGTTCAAAATAATAGCAGTCCAATATCAGTAACCAGATCAATAATTGTTTTTGAGAAAAAATATATTTCTTCATGGTTAATGTTTTACTTGTAGGTGTGGTGGAGTAATAGAAAACCAACAGACCCAACAGTCATGATTGGATGCTCCTGATTCTGTGTAATTTAATCATTAATTGAAATGGGGCATGTTCAAAATAACAGCAGTGTAGAGTTCAATTGGAGAGGTAAATTATTTTGTGAAAAACAAGTGTCAAACAAATTTCCTTTATTTAAGGATAAATGCGGAAAAGTTGTCCTGTGCATTTCCCTCTAAAAATCTGAGTAAAACGGGTCGTTTCAGACATTGTTCAGAAGAACAGCGTACTTTAATTCAAAAGTTGATTAGAGATGGGAAAACATACAAGGAAGTGCACAAATGATAGGCTGCTCTGCTAAAATGATATAAAATACCTTAAAATGGAGATCAAAACCAGAAAGATGTGGAAGAAAATGGAAAACTACAATTTGAATGGATCGAAGAATAACAAAATTGGTAAAGACTCAGCCAATGATCAGTTCCAGCATGGTCAAAGAACACCTAAAGTTACTTGTGAGTACTGTTACTATATAAGAAGATGGTTATGTGAAGCCAAGCTATCAGCAAGAAGTCCCATTGTAAAAAAAAATACATGTGCTGAAGAGGCTACAGTTCGCCAAAAAACACACTGACTGGCCTAAAGAGAAATGGCACAATATTTTGGGTCTAGAGGCCGTAGAAAGTTTGACAGGCCCCCAAACACTGAATTCAAACCACAGAACACTGTGAAGACAGTGAAGCATGGAGCCACAAGCATCATGATATGGGGATGCTTCTCATACTATGGTGTTGGGTCTATTTATTAAATTTCAGGGATCATGGATCAATTTGAGTAGATCAGAATACTTAAAGAGGTTATGTTGCCTTATGCCGAAGAGGAAATGCCCTTGAAATGGGTGTTTAAACAAGACAACGACCCCAGACACTCCAGTAAGCAAGAAGCATCTTGGTTCCAGACCAACAAGATTGACGTTATGGAGTGTCCAGCCCAATCCCCAGACCCTAATCCAATAGAAAAGTTCTGGCCTGACAACAAAAATGCTGTTTCTGAGGTAAAACCAAGAAATACAGAGGAATTGTTGCGTGTAGTACAATTGTCACAGATGTGAAGCAATTCTCAGAAATCATGGTTATACAACTAAATATTAGTTTAGAGATGCACAAGAAATATTAAACTTCAAGCATTATGGTTTAAACGGTAAATTCATCACTTTGTAAAGATGAATGATGACACTGCTATTTTTTGAACAGACTAATATTTGTTTTTCTTCACTTTCTGTAAACTAATAATGCATTTAGCACATTTTCTTTATGTTGTGTGGTCTCCAATGCATTTGTGTGATTAAATTAAAAGTTATCATATGGATATGGAGCATTACTCACTTTCTTTTTTTTAACACACTGTTATTATTTTGAACACAACTGTGTGTGTGTGTGTATATATATATATAAAAAAAAAAAAAATAAAAAAAAAAATATATATATATATATATATATATATATATATATATATATATATATATATATATATATATACCATTATTATCCCATATATATATATTCCCAGTTTCTTTTTTCTTACATGTAAGCTAATGTAGTGTATTCTGTATAAAGTGGTGTGGTTTAATGCATTAAATGCTCTAAAATGTATCATGATGAAGGTTTACTATAAAACTAGAGTAAACACAGTAGTACCTTTAAGAGTCTATCACAGATATTCACAGAATTCTGTATACAAATGTGTTTTACAAATCCTTGCTACAATGTCAAATTTATTCCTGTCATTTGGGTAGACATGAAAGTGAGCTTATTACATTAAGTTTAGATAATTTTACAGCAGAGTTAATAAAAACTATAAACGTATGAACATAAAAAGTCCTCATGCTTGTTACTTTCATCCCTTAGCTAATTCATGTCTCACCGTTGCATGAAACACTTTGACTTGCAATAAACTGCTCCTGTCCGTTGCTCGCCACAAAACCAGAAACACACGTGCAGTAATAGGAACCAGGGGTGTTATGGCATCTAGCATTAGAGCCACAGATGACTTTGTTTGTCTCACACTCATTAATGTCTGAGACAGAACAACAAAAGCAGAGGTTCAGGTTTATCCTTAATGTAGCATTAATACAGGAATCAATATCAGAGAATATTACAGACATACTGACCTTTGCATTGTTCACCATTCTCCTGAGTAAAATTAACATTCCGTGATTTTGTCTGGTACCCCGTTACACACTGACAGTAGTAGCTACCTTTTGTGTTGTAGCAAGTTGCATTTGCACCACATATTGGGACTTCATACTTACACTCATCATCATCTGTGTTATAGGATGAAGATCACATATGAAGAATAAATAGAAGAAACATTAGAGAATAAAACATTAGATTCTTCTGATTTCAAATTACAGTCATGACAGTAAATCAGTTATTATCAGTGGTGGACAGTAAGGAATTAGATTTTCTCATGTTACTGGAATTGAGTAGATTGTTTTACTTATTCACCTTAAATATGTTTTGTGTGAAGTATTTTTTTTTTACATTTTAAATCACATCTGTTACTGTTAAGTAAAAAAACATAAAAACAAAACAATGAACAGCACAGTGGATACAGCACTGAATAATGTGGAGAAGAACAAACTGGCACTTAAATCAATAGAAAGTAAGATGAAGACAGTCAGGTCAGACACCAGTGGTGGAGACTAGGGCTGTAGTGGAGGCTAAACACTCGGGAGCCCTTACCCTCCTCCGACTAGTTTTAATGCCGTTTTAAAATTTGCTAAAAAAAAATTCTAGATCGGCTTTTTAACAACTCAGGTCAGGCTGAAGCCACACTACACAAGTTTGTACAGGAATTTTGTATAGAATTCAAAATGGTGCCAAAGCCCAAGTGTAGGGTCTTAGTACAGTTTAGAAGTGACAAGTGTGTGAGGAGAGCAATATATCAGAAGTGTTTGATCTTTTTAGAGTCGACTTTGGACGCTGTTGTGTGTATGCACTGGTCACCAACTCACCTGGGAATGTGGCCCGTCAATAGCCAATCAACATAAGGAGGTGGGATCTTTCGCTCCCCCCGGTCATTCATTCATTCATTCATTCATTCATTCATTCATTCATTTATTTAATCATTTATTTATTTATCATGTGGTGACGTGTAAAAAAGAAACATCATGTGCGTGTGTGCTTGGTGAGCGAGTGGGGAGAAAAAGTTTACAGTGAAAGTAAACTAAAGCCAAATCAAGTGCAGAAATGGTGCTGTTTTTTTTTAAGCGCACATTAAAACTGCTGCTGTCTGTCAAGGCTGCCTTAATGCAGGGGCTTAGCTGAGCTGAAGGGCCTACTGAGATTAGGGAGCCATAAAAAAAACATAGTTTTGTAACTTTTATATCCATCACTTTACGTATATTCATGTTTGTGGCTGCCGATTGAGCCAATTTACATTTGACCCTTGTGGGCACCGTGACACAGAATGTAGAGAAATAGTTTGGGCATCTAAGGTATTCAAATGCAGGTTACAGGTAACACTTGTGACTAGCTAGGGCAAAAATGTCAAACAAGAAGTAAGAGCGTTGTGTTCATAAAAGTAAATCATAATATGGGGATGCTTTCTCTCTACAGGAAAGAAAATATTCTGGGGTCTCTGTATTATTATTTCGCTTTGACTATTTGGCAACATTTATGATTCCTCACCTGGTGCAGTCATTAAGTATATAATCCACCAATTTTAAGTCGTCATAAAAAATCTGCATAGCCAGCTGAATAGTCTATACTTTTAGTCTTAACAGAATATTTTAAGATTGTGAAAGTTATATAGTGTTGCTTCAGCCTTATTCGTATTGTTTTACCAGATCAAACCATATATATATATATATATATATATATATATATATATATATACACACTGTATATATATATATACTCAGCAAAAAAGAAACGTCCCTTTTTCAGGACTGTGTATTTCAACAATAATGTTGTAAAAATCCAAATAACTTTACAGATCTTCATTGTAAAGGGTTTAAACAGGGTCCCTGCTCATCTGCGTGAACGTGCAGGGAGGCATGCTGCAGGGAGGCATGAGGACTGCTGATGTGGCTAGGACGATAAATCGCCATGTCCGCACTGTGAGACGCCTAAGACAGCGCTACAGGGAGACAGGAAGGACAGCTGATCATCCTCGCAGTGGAAGACCACGTGTAACAACACCTGTACAGGATCGGTACATCCGAATATCACACCTGCGTGACAGGTACAGGATGGCCACAACAACTGCCCGAGTCACACCAGGAACACACAATCCCTCCATCAGTGCTCAGACTGTCCGCAATAGGCAGTCCATGAGGAGGAGATGAACTGCAGGACTTCAAGCAGCTGGTGGCCACACCAGATACTGACTGGTACTTTTGATTTTGAGCCTCCCTTCATTCAGGGACACCTTGTGAAACATTTATCGCCCTAGCCACATCAGCAGTCCTCATGCCTCCCTGCAGCATGCCTAATGCACGTTCACGCAGATGAGCAGGGACCCTGGGCATCTTTCTTTGGGTGTTTTTCACAGTCGGTAGACAAATCTCTTTAGTGTCCTGCGTTTTTAGAACTGTGACCTTAAATGCCTACTTTCTGTAAGCTGTTAAGGTCTTAACAACCATTCCACAGGTGCATGTTAATTAATTGATTATGGTTAATTGAACATGCATGGAAAACATTGTTTAAACCCTTTACAATAAAGATCTGTAAAGTTATTTTGATTTTTACAACATTATTGTTGAAATACACAGTCCTGAAAAAGGGGCGTTTCTTTTTTTTGCTAAGTATATATATATATATATATATATATATATATATACTCAACAAAAATATAAACGGCTCACCTTTGTTTCTGCTCCGATTTTTCAGGAGATGGACTTAAAGATCTTAAATTTATTCCAGATACACAATATTACCATTTCTCTCAAACATTGTTCACAAATCAGTCTAAATGTGTGATAGTGAGCACTTCTGCTTTGCTGAGATAATCCATCCCACCTCACAGGTGTGCCACATCAAGATGCTGATCTGACATCATGAGTAGTGCACAGGTGTACCTTATACTGCCCACAATAAAAGGCCACCCTGATTAATATTTTTAATGGACTTAAACTATGGTTATTTCTTACATACTGTTGTTTAACAATGAATTTCATTTTAAATTCATACCCCCCCCCCAAAGAAATATGGTCTGACCTACCTTGATCACATAATTCATATTTATAAATCAACCTCTTTTTTTTTTATACCACTACAGGTACATCCCTGGTGTTTACCCAACTAAAAGTTGGCCTGTTGTGGGAACATGTTTTATTTTATCTCACTTCAATTTGTAATGACGTTACCTTAATTAAACAGCATTTATATCTTATTGTCATTTTTGTACTACACAGGAAGTACTCCCATCCCCCTCTGTTAAAACAGTAATGAGTACATTTTAAATGAGTTACTTTTTGACTTTTTGAGTAGATTTTTAGACTGGTACTTTTACTTGAATAGCATGTTTTAGTGCACTTTCCACCTCTGGTTATTATGATGAAAGCTCTTAGGTGACTGAGCATATTGTTGTTTTCTCTATAAACTGTGTGTATTAATGCTAAAAGTTTACATAACACAGATGACATCAGCTCAGTTTTAAAGAAAAAAAGTGTTTTCGGGACAAAATGCAGGCATTAAATTATGCATGCACAAAATCATTATAATATTTTTTGCAGGTTTGTCCTTACCTACACATTGGTCATTGTCAGTTATATATCCTTTAGCACATGTTTCTTGAGCGGTCACGTCCTTTAACACGGCGAACAGAAGACCTGCAGGAAAAGATTTACCTTTAGATCAGTTTACAACTGGATATCTGTGTTACTGATACTACTGATAATCAGTGTTGGGTGTAACGCGTTAGAGTACTTGGATTACTTTTTTGATGTAACAAGTAATCTAACACTGTAGGTCCATCATTTAAATACTCACTTACAGTATTTCGTTATTTTAAAAAAGGTAATCCGTTATTCAGACAATTTATGTAATCCGAGAGGCCGACAGCAGTCATTTCCAATCTGTTAGTGTGTGTGTGTGTGTGTGTCTGTGTGTGTGTAAGTGAAAGTCGTCCTACAAGCCCCACCCCCGATAACCTGCCTCCCTCTGTTATACCCCTATCCCACCTATACAGTTTGACTATACGAGGGCAGACGCGCAGAAAGATGGAAACCTAATCACAGCGACAAAACTCGCAGTGAATCATGATGAACTGTACTTACGGCCATCGCGCGAAACCGTGTAGGTGAGATAGGGGTATTAGTAGTTAACAGATTATGGGTCAAACAAATGATGGTAGAATAATTATAAAGGTCTTGACTAAAACTACATGGATGAGGAATCACAAAGGAGTTTTCTGCAGTGGAAAAGTACTCAACTAGTTACTTTTATCAGAAATGAATGCTGATACTTATCACTAATACTGATAATAATAATAGAAGAAGATATATAAGAAGAAGAAGAAGAAGACATAATACGATAATAAAATGTATGAAAACAATATGGCATGATAATTGGTACGGCAACAAATATGATATCAGGAAATGTAATAAAGAATACAATAATTGAAAACAATTAAATAAAAGTAAACTGAATTATAAATTCATAAATACCTAAACAGGAAGTTTTTTTTAATAAATTGTAAATGAACAAACTAAACAATGTGCATCCTGAGCTTAAGGAAAGCTGGCACCACCAATTTGAAGAGTAATAACAAAAGCAGGTCTCTCAATTTTATCTTTATTTCCAGAGAATATTTTTGAAAGATTCTAGGTAAAGTGTTGATGTGTAAGAGTAAACAGTAATATTTAATATAAATAATCAAAGTATAATATGTTACAGTAAATAGAAATTTGGAATCTTGACATATCTAACTAGATCATACCATGGTATCAGATCTGATTTGTCTTTAGCAAAATGCATTAGATAGATAATAATCCTATTGACCTGGTTTTACTTTAAGTTAAATTTTGTGTGTCGGTCTGACGATTTTATAATTACAATTTATTCACAATATTTACAAATTAAAAGGATACAATAATAAAGTATTCTAGTTGCATAAAACAGTTATGGATTGAGCTACTGAACCCTACTGCAGCTTCAAGCACTCTGTGTCTGACCCGTGTTAATATGTTTAACTTCAGTCATGTTTATAACCATTATATTGACTTGCAGGTGGTAATGAGATTGTGCCCCTTTAAAAGAACTTGCAATCATTATGTGGAGGCATCAAACATGTAGGCAGGACAAGCGAATATTTTACTGTCTTATAAACAGTGAGATTTATTTTAGTCATCAAGCACCATGATGAAACTGGATCTCATGAAGACCTTCCCAGGAAAGCAAGACCAAAACCTACCTCTTCTGCAGAGGAGAAGTTTATTTAGAATTGCCAGCCTCAGAAATCACCAATTAACATTACATCAGATGAGACCTGTTATAAACGCTTTACAGAACATAAGTAGCAGACACATCTTACACTATCACATCTCTTAGACACATCTCTCAATATCGACTGTTCAGAAGAGATTACTGCATATTGTGTATGCCTTCAGCATTGTTTTAAAGTGTAAAAATACATGAAAATCAGCAAAGAACATGGAATTAGAAGGGGTGTCCAAACTTTTGACAGGTAGTGTATAGTCAATAATCTGGTGAGACCTTCAACAGGTGTTTATTGAGTATTTATGGTCTCGAGTGTCCATCACTGGGAAACTCTTTAGGACAGAGAAGCTTGTTTTTTATTGTAACATCACTACCATGACAAGATCAAGTTTTTTTTCTTTTTCATATTAACCTCAAGAAAAAGAAAATGAGACATTAATAAGAGGATGCCTGTATACAGCCTACAGTAAGTGTGAACTAAGGTGTGAAACTGATGTTTTAACATTGAAAAGTACAGTATGTTCTTTAGGCCATGAAAGGCATTTACAGAAGACTTACAGCACAGTACAGTGATGAGCCTTTTAGCTGCAGATAAACATGTGAATGACGCAAACATTTGAAAGAAAGCTGTGTGTCTGTAAATGACTATCCCTGAGGTGGCTCAGAGCCCACTGCAGTCGTTCTTGAGAACAATCAGCGAGTGGAACATATGAACGCATAAAAAAAACTTGATGGTATCCTGCACTAGTGAAATGCTGGGGTAAGTGCATTAGTGTAGGAAGGGATTATATAGAGAAATAAATGGAGTTTTTATTCTCTTAACAGAACTGTTTCCCAGTTTGACCTGAATGCCCCTTGCAGTTGTTATAGAAAATAATCAGCACTTAGGTGGAAACTGTAAGTCCACTTCATCACACCAGTGTCACTGATTATTGTACTAGAACAGCATGATGTGGAGTGTTTTATTCGTTACATACTGTACACTGCATTTATATTCCAATAGACAAAACTCATCAATTAATTACAAATGCTAAATTTCACACACTGATAGTCAGATTTCACCATGTCAGTGACACTTGCAATATCATGGAGTTTTGCAAAGATCGAACAGGAAAGTAGTACAATTACAAAACTACATCTGTAACCACTGACATGGAAACCAAACCAAAATAGATGTGACTCACCAAGAAACAGCAGAAACAGGTGGCTCATTGTGAGAAAGAATAAAACAGATCCAAACTGCACACACTAACCACTGATTAAATCCTGCTCTCAGGCATTAAATTAAATTATAATACAGTCACTGTTTGTTGCTTTCTGTTTCAGTACTGCCCTAATAACACACTCAAGAGATCCCCAGCTCTCCCTCTCTTTAAATATATAGATGCAAATTGTCTCTCAAACTCACAACTGAAATGAAGGGGAGGGTTTCACTGGGTGAGCAGTGTGAGTCCGGCCCCTCTAGATATACACAGTCTCCATGATCAACTAAGAAATAATCTAATGCAACCACGGGAAGGTCACAATCCAGTGTCTCCTCGTGCCAGTTCCAAGTCTAGATAAATGCAGAGGGTTGTGACAGGAAGGGTATCAGACGTAAAAACATTTGCCAAATCAAATGATGTGAATCACTAAGAGGACTTCCATACCAGTCGAGGCCCAGGTTAACAACGACCGCCACTGTTGCTCTTGACCTACAGGGTGCTGGTGGAAATAGGGCTACTGTTGATGGAATGTGTGTTCGTAGGCAGAAAGAGAAATGAAAATGCAAGAGTTAGGAGTGACAGTAGAGATTTTGAATGTTGGGACTATCACAGGAAAGGCAAGAGAGTTGGTTAACATGATGCTAAGAAGGAAGGTGGATATACTGTGTGTCCAGGAGACCAGGTGGAAAGGTATCAGGGCTAAAAGCTTAGGAGCAGGGTTCAAGTTTTACTATGGTGTGGATAGGAAAAGAAATGGAGTAGAAGTTATCCTAAAAGAGGAGTTTGTAAGGAATGTTCTAGAGGTGAAAAGAATATCAGACAGGTTCATGAGTCTGAAGCTGGAAATTGATGGAGTGATGTGCAATGTTGTTAGGGGTTATGCCCCACAGCTAGGATGTGAGTTAAAAGAGAAGGAGAAATTCTGAAGTGAGTTAGATGAAGTGATGCAGAGCATCCCCAGAGGTGAGAGAGTGGTAATTGGTGCAGATTTTAATGGACATGTTGCGAAAGGGAACAAAGGTAATGAGAATGTAATGGGTAGGTTTGGTCTTCAGAACAGGAACATACGTAGGAGAACAGATGGTGGTGGACTTTGCAAAGAGGATGGAAATGGCAGTAGTGAATACTTTCTTACAGAAGAGGCAGGAACATAGGGTGACATATAAGAGTGGAGGCAGAAGCACTTAGGTGGACTACATCTTGTGTCGATGTTGTAATCTGAAGGAGAAGGAGAGAAATATAGCCAGGCAATATAGGATGGTATGCGTAAAATGACCCTGGTAGTGAGGAAGGTTAAGAGGACAAAGGCAGAACAGAGGACAAAATGGTGAAAGTACACACAAAGTAACACAGCAATTCACATGCACATACACTCACAGCATTGGTCAGCCAGTAGCGCTAATGCAGAGAAGTGTCGCGCCTATTATGGAGAGTAGGAGCAACATGTGTGGCATTGTTAGACCAACGGCTGTAAACACTCTTATTTATATACTAAATTGGTAGTCAACCCTCGTCTGAGCTCCTGATGTGATGGGAACATTGAGAGAGCCTGCTGAACAAAGCTACAGCAATATAATTTAATGTCCAATTTATATTCTTGTGAGTATCGACTAAATTAACGTTGGGCCAACCTATCTTTGGCCTCACCAATGGGCCAACATCGGGCCAACGGACAAAATGATATTGAGCCAATCACTGATCCCACCAGTGGTCCAACGTATACACTGCCGTTGGCCCGATGTCAGAGCACTGACAAAAGGTTACCAAAATTTTGCAGACAAAGTAGAGCTATCTGGGACTTAATAAACATGATCTCACACCTTAATTCTGTGCACTTTATGGTGACACATAAAAATTTAGTTAATTTCAAAATTCAACAAAAAGTGTGTGCATTTAAAAAAATGTTCTTATGAGTGTGCAATTATATTCCATGCCAACAAAGTTGTGGGTACATCTAGTGTTTAAATGAGCAAGTTAATTTTTCTGCTTCTGCGATTTGGCCTAACACACACAAGATCCATTTTTAAATAGATTTCCCTTTTTATTATTATTTTTTTATTTGCTTTTTGTTGCGATTCCGATGCCTGTCACAGCATCTCATTCTTCCTTCTATTTTAAATATAACAAAAAAACTTTTCCTCTTTTTCAGGAGGATTGCCTGCGGCTGTCATGTGACTACAGAATTCGCCAAGTACTGAGAATACCGTGGCGCATTCCCATCACCTGATAATTAATACAGCATTTTTCCTCGTATTTCCATAATGAGGGTAAGAACACAAGTGTTGCCCTGCAGACTGCTTTTACTGCCTCTGTGCTCCTATAGTAACTGTTTATGTTGATGTCCTGGGAGTTTTGACTTTCAGCCTACATCACCTGTCATCTAAGTGTCTGATTCAGACTAGCACTGTCCTCATGACCCACCAACATTTGGTTAAACAATCAACCTTACTTTCAAAGTTCAAAGTTATGATGTCCGCTAACCACAGTCATTAATCATCTTATAGTATTGCACTTTTCTCATCCTAAAACAACTATTATATTATAGTATGTTATGCTATTTATCTAGTAAATTCATATCAAACGGTTCAGTAGTATAAGAGCCTGAAACAAAAGCCTAATAGCTGATCTAGAGTAACTTTTGCACATTTAAGGCACATCAGACACCCAGGCCAGAGGAAATTATTGATCTATTTGTGTTTCAACATACCCACAGTCTTGTTGTGGGTGAATAAAATTAAATAAAAGAAGCTAGGGCTTCTAGACACAGATGATACAGGTATTGAGATACTCAAGCAAGAGAGCACAACGGGACCTTCTGGAGCGGAGTGTCACTGTAAAGTGAGAATTGATGAGGGATGTGTGTCAATATGTAAACTAAGACATCTCATTGACAAATGAATAAATAGTTTTCGAACTATGATTAAGAGAAGCAAACCAAGGAACCACCTGAGAACCTTAAACAACTTAAAACCTACAAACTACCAGCCTCTCTCAGTTTTTTAAGTTCTAAAGAATCCCCAATGTTGTAACCAGGAGTTAAAATAGACCTTGAATATTTCTTTTTTGTAATTATGTGTAAATAAATATAATTTATCCTAAATAAATTGACCTACAGAAATGTGAAACATTATTGATAAAACCAACAAAAACATAATAGGACAATATGAACCAAGGCAAAGATTGTTTAAGCAAAAGACAAAGACAAGCAACTAGAAGGTATTTTGGACTTAAATGATGTAATTAAGAAAAATTTTACTCTTTTGAAAAATCTAACCAAGCAAGGTAACAGAAGGCAAATACAGAGTCAGCCAAAAAAAATATGTATACAGTACACACTTTAGGGAAAAAAATAATATGATGTATATTATATTAATAATAATATAATAATAATAAGTTTATTTTATATAGCACCTTTTAAGAAACTCAAGGTCGCTTTACAATAACAAAAATATTTATACAAAGGAAGAGACTTCTGAAGAACAACAAAAACAGAATACAGATAAACATAAAAGCCATAGCATTTATCTAAACACATATTCAAAGATCGGAAAAACAGGAAGAGAAAAGATATGTTCTATCTAGGTGGGTTTTGAAATTCTGTAGTAAAGAAAGATCACAGATGTGTTTGGGAATAAAATTCCAGAGTGTAGGGGCAGAAATACTAAATGCTTATCCTCCGAATTATGCTAATCTATGGCGAGAAATTAACAGTAGACCATCATCTGCAGATCGGAGTGTGCAAACAGGGAAGTAAGTACTGTATGAATAAGATCAGAAATATATGGGTAGGGCAAGACCATGCAATGCTTTGAAGGTGATAAAGAGAATGCGGAAGTGAACAGGTAGCCAATGAAGTCTGCGAAGGATGGGAGTGATGTGTGAGGTTTCTTTAAATAAGTGAGGACAATAGCAGCAGAGTTCTGAATGTATTGGAGCTTTTTTAATGTTGTATTTGGTAGACCATAAAAAAGTGAATTACAGTAGTCAAGTTGAGAAGTAATGAAAGCGTGAACCAGTGTCCCAGCATCCTTGATGTATAAGAAGGGCCGTAGGCAAGCTATATTGCGGAGGTGATAGTAGGCAGATTTATTAAGTGACAAAATGTGAGGTAGAAAGAAAAGATAGGAGTCAAAAGTTATACCCAGATTTTTAACGGTGGTGGAAGGTCTAACCAAGTTCCCGGAAATGTTAACAGTATCAGTACAGAAAGAAGCAACGTTTTTAGGTGAACCAACAAGTAAAACAACTGTTTTATCAGTATTAAGCTTGAGAAGGTTATTTGACATCCAAACATTTATGTCATCAATACAAGCTGAAATGGAGTTAGTGGGAAAGGGATGGTAGTGTCAAAAACTGATAGTTGAGTGTCGTCTGCATAACAGTGGAAATTGAAACCATGATGGCGGATGTTTTTTACCTACACCCTAAAAAATGCTGGGTTAAAAACAACCCAATCTGGGTTGTTTTTAACCCAGCTGCTGGGTAACTATTGGACTAACTACATGCTGGGTTAATTTAACCCAGCAAAATGGGTTATTTTTTTTTAACCCAGCAAAATGGGTTAAATATTCAACCCAAATGCTGGGTCATATTTAACTATAATGCTGGGTTAATTCTACCATATAAATTGGTCAAATGTTCTATCCAGATGTTGGTTCATTTTAACTGGAATGTTGAGTTAATTCTACCTCACAAATAGGTTATTATTATTTTCATGTTTTACAGTGAATCTGTGAAAAAAAAAAAAAAAAAAACTACCCATGTCTACTAAACAATTAAATTACTTTGATATACTGGTTTATTACAAAAAAAACTTAAAAGTTTTGCAAACCATACATATATGCAATAAAAAAACATCCTATTAAATGTTCATAGAAAAAACATTTATTTTTCAAAAGCACAGGAACAGGAAATCAACAACGACATCATTACTATACTATTACTCACAAGGGCAGAATGGAGTAATAACACAAATAGGCTGAGGCACCTTCTACAGAGCAGGATCTCTCTGTGACATTAGATATCTTTTCTGCAGAACAAAACTATCCAGCCCTGGTCTCATTTTAACATACACTGTCTATGACTTTTCAAGTAGGCCTCGCTATTTCATAGCAACATTACAAAAAGTCCTATACAGGTGTACACTACTTTGGAGTATATAAAAATATAAAATGCCTTGAAGCACACATCAACTGCCCCAAGTAGTGTGCGTTGCTCCAGAGCCTGTCCCACCAGAATGACGAATGCCTGAGAGCAGCGCTGGTCATCATCTCCCAACGTCAGGATGTACAGTAGGGGTACGGCCTTGACACTTCAGCCTGCTGGAGGTATTCCAACATGTTGGTGCCAACCTTAGAAAGAAATGAAAGAAAGTTAAAAATTTGTTGAATAGCAAAGATTAAACTGAATAAGACTATCAATTTAATGTGTAATAGGATTTATACTAAATAAAAAAATTACAAAGCTAGGGTATAGTTAACCTGAAACAAAAATATGGAGACAGCTACTACCAAAAATAAAATAAGCAAAATAAGCATGGCTTTTGGGATAAAGCTCATTTCATATATATATATATATATATATATATATATATATATATATTTTTTTTTTTTTTTTTCGTCAGACTAGTTGATTTTGTGGTCTGCGTTGATTTTAAGCTAATTACCGAGGAGATGCATTGTCATAGCTGGGGTCATACTGGTACATTACAATCACCCAAATATTAATACTTCCATCTAGTAGTTATCTGTAAAGCTGACTGATAGTTAATTAAGTCTGAGTCACAAGCAACTTTGGTTAAAGAGGGCTACCTGGTTAGCTTACATGCAGCAGTCATATTTGCATACTACTTGCCAAAGGGGGAAAGGTGTAAAATATTGTTATAATTCGGGAGAAACGCGGGTGACTTTTGACCGCGGAATAAATGTATTACTAGCTAGTGAAAAACGGGAGGTTAGCAGGTGTGTATATTTGTGAGAGGGTCAGTGTTTTGTAACACCCCAGCATTTTATTTTCTCAAACAGTGAGATTAATAAAGTTCTAATGTTAACTAAATGCTAGCGTCATGCTAATACTACAGTTACAGTTTCGTCACCCTGCAAACATTCTACAGAGAAAGATAAAAAGCTCAGACATCTTATCCGTTTCTTTCACACACAGCTGGGGTTCTTTGGCTAACTATAGCAGCTATTGTCAGCTAAATTATCTTACCTCAGACCAGCCTGAAAGTTTAAGTGTAACCTTAACACGGTAACAGTAATAAATCTCACATATAGTAATAATTTTCAGTCATATGTGACTTAGGTGAGTGAACATGTGTATACAGACCTTGTATTTAACGCCATTTTCCCTTAAATGAACCGTCATCAGCGGTGTGGGAGCTCAAGAGAGACACGAAGCTCTGACTGACAGCCGCTGAATCCACCGGTGAACTTTGGGGGAGGAGCCAATCAAACTTCAACCCAGCAGCTGGGTTACACAAAAACTACCCAACTCTCTGTAAATAACCCAGAAAAATGACCCAACAGAGGCAACCCAGCGCTTGGGTAGAAAAAACAACCCAGCGTTTTTTAGAGTGTAAACGATGCATGTACAGTAGATGATGAACAGTAGTGGGCCAAGAACAGAACCCTGAGAAACACCATGATATATATATATATAATATAATAATAATAATATTTCACATTATTATCATAATCTTATCATATATTAATATATAACATATAGCAGTAAATTTAGTATTTAAATATTTATACAAGATTTTCTGTTCTTGATGTGTACAGTATATACATTTTTTGGCTGACTCTGTATAAACTGTACAGTATATAAAATCAGTGCAGGACCCATCTGGTGGTCTTATAAGCAATTGTCCAAGGTGAAAAGGTATCCTGTATCTGTTTTATGCCAGCACTCATAAAGTTGAGTAAGGATTGCCATCCGGATTCATTCGGCTTTCTGTGTTAATTGTTCATTTTGCTTTTAAGGCTTTCCTTCTAGCCATTCAGACACTTTTTTAACCCTGTTGGTTCTATACATAAATGTGGCTTCAGCAGCCTAAAAGATTTCTCATTTACTTTGTACTGGTTCATTGCATTATCCGTTCCATTATGGATCTTGCTTTTTTAGTCCTTTTGCTAAAATTAGGTGCGATTTTACATTGTTTGCCTTCTTTAAAAATTAACTTAGTATTCTATGACAACATGGGAACAGAAAATACTTTTGGCCTTGATTTATTTGGGGTGTTTGGCAACTTAAACCTCCTCCACCATCACCAACCCAAATTGATCTTCTACAGTAGCTAATGTAACCACCTCGATCCACTAGGTGCATTTCAAGTGCAATATCTGTATATGAATTATTTTGCAATATGTAACTTACTGTGTGCTATATTTAATTCTATTTTTACTTTTATTTATTGTTATTTTTCTTTACATTTTTATTTCTTTAATTTCATTTTTTTCCTTGTCTAATCTAAATTTTTCCTTTTATCCCGGTAAATTAATCAAAGCAACTGTATAACCAAGACAAAGCAATTTCCCTTTGGGATTAATAAAGTTCTTTGAATCTTGAATCTTATCTCCCTCTCCAATTATCTGCTGCAGTCGACTCCTCAAACCTGACATTGAGTTTTCTTTCTGTGTGTGTAATCAGTCAACACTTAACAGCAGTTATTGCTTTCTCATATATGCTGCATTAATTGCCGTCTGCCTATGCCTCTGAATCTTACTTTTGGGTCCAATCCATCTGCATTCATTCCGACAGTACCATCTTGCTAGAGATGGACCCAGCGGACATTTAGAAGTTAGTTACCTTAACAAGTTCACCTTCATGACCACGGACTTTCTACAGTGGTACAAGAACTGAGGTACCTGTGTCAGCCCGCTCTCCTTGCAATCTCCATCCATACCCCCGGTCATTAACCCTAGTACCAAAGCACATCTGCCAGAACAACATGCAGGAGAACCATGTCTTTAAAAATCTTTCCAGTCAGAATGTTTTATAATCCTTAATCCAATATTGCCTATGCTATTTTACTCTTTCAAGTGGCAATGGACACTTGCTACAATGCGACCCTATTTGACTCTTATTGTGGTCTGAGAGAGTAAGAAATGAACTAGCAGTCAGATCTCCCCAAAATGTCTCACAACAAGGCTCATCATGTTGTGAGACTCATGGAGGGATTTTAATAAAGGTTAATCACCCTCTGCCTGTGAGTCCTGCTTTTGGGTCCAAACAATCTGCACCTGTTCTGACAGCATTATTAAATCTTTTATATGCATCACCTAATACCTAATATTTACATGAAAGGTACCTTACAGTACAAATTAGGCTGTCTTTTTAGTGCTGTATATAAGTTATTGGGTGCTGATTAGGCCTATAAGTCATGAAAGTCAAACCCATGTATTGAGCAGAGAATCTCAGACTCTATCTGTAAAAAAAACAAAAAAACAATGCAGAATGAGAAACTCTCCCAGGAGGTTGTAGGTCCCTTCGAATCATCACCAGTACCAGACTTCTGCCCCTAATAAATTGCAATGATAGTCAACCAGGACATTAGGGGACATGCCAGTATCTTAGTAGTCAAAGAAACATTGAATTTCCGCTCATAATGAGAACACTATAACTCGCACCCCTTGAGTGAGAGCACTGATTTAAGGTGAAGGAGTCTGCTTGGTGATTGACCACCAAAGCTGCACAATGAGAGCACAAAATATGTTTTGCAACTCCAGGACTGTACTCATCAATTTAATAAGTACAACAGACCTTATTTACTGCTTTGGAATGTATACACACATGGACAAATGTATTGGTACCTTTCATTAAAGAAAGAAAAACCTATAATGGTTACTGAAATAACTTGAAACTTATTTTAATTTGTTATTGAGTAGATATTTTTATATCAAAGATTTTTTGTTGCACAATATAAAATTTAAATTAATGTATATTTAACATTCAAATTTGATCAAGCTTTGTGCTAAGCTAATTAATACAAATTTATGTAAATGAAAGATAACAGTTTAGTTTAGTTCAGTAAAAACACAAAATGTGGTATTCCTATATTAAATAAAGATTAAGAAATTGTGTTAAATGTAATTAAGGAACTATTGTGGTAATTTATTTTTTGTTATGTAACGACATAAAAGATCAATTTTATTAAACATAAGTGCTTGCCTCTTAAATAAACATAAACATTGTTCTGTATGCTTTACTATTAGAAGGTAGACTAGATTAAAAATTGTGTTAGGCTCACAACTGATCAATGTTTCTGTCAAATCAACAATTAGTTTTGAGCGTTTTTAAAATGTATTTATTTTTTATTTACTTGGGATTTACCTTTAGATCAGTTTACAACTGGGTATCTGTGTTACTACTACTACTACTACTACTAATAATAATAATAATAATAATAATACTACTACTACTACTACTACTACTAATAATAATAATAATACTACTACTACTAATAATAATAATATTACGAAACTGTCACTGATTATTTTTTTTATAACACCATGATGTGGAGTGTTTTGCTCATGACATCAACAATATCATGTTGTAAGAATTTAACAAGAATGCTTAAAAAAAAGCTACATCTGCCACTTCTGTGTAAACGCGAAACAGAAATACTGTAGATGATGTGACTCACCCAGAAACAGCAGGTATAGGCATCTCATGGTGAGGAGACAGAAAACAGATCCGAACTGAACACAGTGAACACTGATTAAACCCTAAATTAAATGGAATAATAGAATAATATAATTGTTATCTAAGTCTTTACATTTCTACTATTTTTATCCTGATAACACAAGCAAATGAAAGTAAACGCACACCGTTCTTCAACTCTCTCTACGTCTATGCAAATCTTAGTGTCTTAAACTCAGCTCTGAAATGAACATAGGTGTGTTCCACTAGGTAAACAAAGAACTGATTCTGAGACTGATTTCTTTCTGGCCCAGACGGCAGATTCATGCAGCCTGCCAGTGATTAAGTGAGCGATTACATACTGTAGAGTCATACCCCCTAAATTTCATATCTCTGTCAGTGAAGGAAAATGTAAATGTAGATAGACTAAAGACATATTTTCCAATCAAAATCCAAGCGATGACAAAAGTGTAAGTTTAATGTTTTTTCTAACTTGAACAAAAGCAGTAAAACTTTCCTATTTATCCTGTTTGCTATTTGGCAGAAACATGGCATTGAACAAAGTAGAGCATTGTGACAGAACAGGACGTCCTAAATGTTTTATTAGTTGGCGCTGCCTCAGGGTGATAGGAATAGAGTGGTATTACTTTTCGAAGGAATCTGACCAACATGTTTCCCTGTAATTCCTGTTTTTTTTGTGATTTAGGACTAGGTGGCTATGTCATACAGTAAAACTTGTATCAAAATGTTTAACTGGATCTCCTAAGTGCGATGGAATGATCTTGACCATTTCCGAGTTATGAGGATCTGTTTGGAACCTCTGCAAATCAGCTTTTTTTGTTTGTTTTTTTGCTTCGATTGGAAATTGCCTCGTGTCCCTGAGATATGACTATTTACTTCCCCTGCATTTGGCTATATCTCAGGGAGCCTATGGCCTATACTGTAAATAGGCTGTTTTCACTATTTGGACTAGGAAAACTGATGCATCTTTGCCCCTTCACAATTTCCCCAGCAGTTGTTTCTACTTCCTCTTACACCAAATAGAAAATCAGATTCACAATAGATGAAAGGTTTAAGCTAAAAGGAAAACAATGATTGAAGAAATATCACAGCTGCATTTTAAGTCTGCTAGAAAAGCAAACAAGCTCCAAAACGTTCAGCCAAACTTAGTACCACGAAGGATCTATGTTTTTTTTTGTCTTGGGTATTTATTGTCCTGTATTTGTCTTACACTTGCTGTGTATCTGCACTTTATGTAGTCTTGTATAGAGGAATAAATATATCCGTTTTGACTGCTGAGCAGGAGTAGCACAGCCTTTCTTAAAAGTCACATATGCAGACTATTTTCTGCATGAACAGTAACCGTGCTTATATGCTTGACATGACAGAGGAAGTAGCTATTTTTCACTTTATGTACCATAGTGCAGTTTTACTGAACACAAACTCTTTTACCTAGTACAGCCCTGTGATGTAAAGATACAGGAGTAAAAAGAAGAGTTTATAAGATCTAATTTATATTTAAGAATAAATAACTTAATATTAATGATTAAACATTATAAAAAACATTGTAAATTATATCATTGTTGAATTCTTAATTCTAATTGGGCTGAATTTGTTGATTTATTTTCTATAACAGCAGCTTGGACATTAGTTGGCTATAATACAAAGCACAGGTCTAAAATACACATAGTCTAATATGTTATGGTTGTATTAACTTATACAGAAATATGCATGGCAGATGCCTCACATTATCAAAATCTAATAATAATTATATGGAAATTGTAGAAAAAATACCTTAAGAAGTCTCCTGCCACAGGAAAGTCTTTAGGACTAAAGTGAATAATCCTTGTGATATTTTATAAACATTAAGTTTTTCATTGCAAATGAGTAGGACTAAGGAACCCATGCATTGTAATGGACAATATTTCTGCCAATCTCTTTTTCTGCAGGAAATGATAAATATACTACAGAACATATCTATAAACATATACAGCGGCTCAGTGTTTTAGAGTATATAGAAATGAGCTGGACATTTATCTTATCTTTAATCTTGTATCAGCATATTGTGTAAATACATTACTACAAATATTATTTCTTTTTCAAAATGTTCAGGATGAGCTACCTTTCTTGGTATTTTTTAAAATATTAAAATCCAATTTAAAATTGTTAAAAGTCATGTTACAATGGCACAAAATTTTTGCCACATATTTTATAGATATCTTTTCAATAAAATATAAAATGTAAATGTTAAGGGCACTGGTGGCTCAGTGGTAGTGTTTCGCCTGCCATGCGGAAGGCCCTGGTTCGATTCCCAGCCAGTGCCCAAACCCCAGCCACTGGATGGAGTGCTGGTCCAAAGGGTTGTGTCAGGAAAGGCATCCGGCGTAAAACCTTTTTTTTTTACTACAAAAAAGTTGTAGTGCAGACTGGGTATTCCGCCATAGCGACCCCTTGCCAGGAGCAGCCGAAAGACCAACAACAATTAAATGTTTAAATGTTTACATGTTGGATTCTAATATAGCAGAAGATGATTATTAGTTTTCCATAAGACCAGTTCTAAAAGTCATGCAGCTGCAAATCACAGGTTTATATCATGCATTTCTTCTCATATATGGTTTCTATAGTAACAACTAACACACAGATCAAATAAAAAAAAAATATGATGTATTTGTTGATATGGTGAATTTCCTGCAAGGAGATGTTTATGTAATATTTTATTAAAGAAATCACAAATTGTGCTCTTAGTAGTCAAGCTGTAACTTCCAAATTCTGACACAGGAAAGTCTTTGAAATGAAAAGTTTACACCTTGTGGTTTCTCACTAATATGGCACGCCTTTTTTTTATTTTAAGAGAAAAGAAAATTGGGTGTGGTTATGACTGTTATAACTGTTATAAGAAAAACAAAAATTTTTGTTTAACCTGACTTATTAAAATGTAACTATTCTATAAGTATTATAATTATTCCCCATTTATCAAATGTCAAGTTATTGTTGCAGTTAGATGTTTACATATACTCATGAACATGACTCTCATGGTAATATTGGGTTTGCAGTTAATCTTTTGCAGTGATCTTCATCTGGGCTGTAAACATTTGATTTTAGTTTGGAATTTCAGAAAACAACACAGAGACGAAAATTATACATGCAGCATCATAAATGTATGACATTTCTGGTGAATGAAGATGTAAAACTGATTTTACATTTGCAGAAGACTGCATGCAGAGTATGATAATGAGACTATTAGCTGCAGTAAAACATGTGAATGGTGCAAACGTTTTAAAGAAGGCCGTACAGTATGTCTGTGAATGATGATCCTGGCTGAGGATGCTTGGAGCTCGTTGCAGTCGTGAGTGGAACGCCTGATCCTCGTAATGAGTGCTATGTAAATGCATTTTGTGGTGCGAAGTAGTTTTGTACTTCCTTCCAGATTTCCGGCTATACACCTGAGATTGATTATTGGGTGTAGTTCAGGAAAGTATACAGTATACAGTATACTGTAAACATGACCACCACAGACTACAGCACCCACTGTACGATTAGTGTTCATGTCCTTTGTAATAGTTTAAGTTCACTCAATACTGATTGCTATCAAGTATTTGCTCAGCATATCATATCCGACCTCATATCATGTCTGATTCCTGGTTGTGGTCTTTATCTATTATCTTTGCTTTTTCTCCAAAAGACTGATCAATTTTACTGATGTTTTAATGTTATTTGCTCATCACCTGAATATCTCCTGGTTGTGACCTTGACCTTGCTTTGTATTAGTTTAAACTGTGTGCTGCAGTTTCATCCATCAAATCCTCTCAAATCTAACACATATAAACATCGAGGGTACCATTCTGTAGTTTCACAATGAATATTGTACAATAAGTAGAAGCATTTTTATAAACAAACCCATACAAATTGCAAGACATATTTTATTAAGAGTCCAGTTTCTGTGTTACTTGATTTAAAAATACTGAGTTTAATGACTACTTGATACTACTACTTTTCATCCTAGAAGGTTGCCATACTGCAGCAAAGCTCTGCAGACCACATTCTTTGTTTTTTGTTGTTTTTTCCTACAATAAATATCCAACAATATGATGATATAATGCAACAGAATTACAGTAACTTCTTTAATGTTTATTATTTTCCTAGAGCAACATGTCCCAGTAAGTGTTTCATTCATTTTATACATTATCTGTTTATGGACCAGATCAATTTATTGTCATGAAACATCCACTAAACAACCAGATTCCTGTTGTGCAACACTGAATTTTCAGTTGTAGCACAAAAAAGCATCCTGATGGAGGTCTAACTTCTCAAATTATACCCTTAGTATACTATAATAAAAGTACATTAACAAAGAAGAAAACACTTACTAAGAGTAGGTATAGGAAAAGCAGTTGAATGTGTAGCATAGATTGTAGAAAAGAATAAAAACCTATTTTAGTTTCTGCTGATTATTAAAACTAATAATCAAGCATGATAATAAACAGATTTACACAACTACACAAAACAACTTGTTTTGTGTACCTTTAAGCTAATAATTAAAATTACGTCTCACCGTTGCATGTAACACTTTGACTTGCATTAAACTGCTCCTGTCCGTTGCTTGCCAAAAAAACAAACTCACATGCAGTAATAGGAACCAGGGACGTTATGGGATTTAGCATTAGAGCCACAGATGACCTTTTTTTCCGCACATTCGTTAATATCTGGGACAAAAGAACAAGAGCAAATGTTCAGGTTTATTCTTAATACAGCATTAATACTGAACTAAACATTAGAGAATATTACAGACATATGGACCTTTGCATTGTCTACCACTCTCCTGAGTGAAATTAACAATCCTGAGTGAAATTAACAAGTTGCATTTGTACCACATGGTTCATACTCACACTCATTTTCATCTGTGTTATAGGATGAAGATCACATATAAAGAACAAACTTGGCTCTGACAACAAAACAGTTAAATAAAATAACTATTTTCACAACATATTGCTCAAAATCCCACCCATTCTCATCTATGTTAAAGAACGTAGGTCACATATGACGAATATATGCATTATTTCAGAGTAAAGTAACTGTCTTTTCCTACAAAAGAATAAAGAAAAATATTTTTTTTAAAGTAAAAAAAAATTGAACCTGTATTATTCCTGTATTTTTACAGTTGTTGTTAGTATTTTCATAGAGTTTGTAAAAAAAAAAAAAAAAAAAAGAATTTCATTAGATTATTTGGATTTCACCGGGGTTTGACAATGAATTACTTACTATGGGTAACTAAATACATTGATGTTTCTGCTACTAACTTTGTGTAATTAAAACGTGGGTAACACAAATGTCATTAACTCAGTTTTAAAGAAATTAAAAAACGGTTTAAGGAAAAAAAACATATTTAAAATGATCATGAAATTAGTGCGCATTAAAAAATTCTAAGATTTATTTCAGGTTTGTCCTTACCTATACATTCGCCATTTTAAAATATATATCCTTTACCACATGTTTCTTCAGCAGTCGTCTCCTTTAATACGGCTAACAGAAGACCTGCAAAAAAATAAAAAATAATTTAATTTAAATTTAAATAAAAACTGGATATCTGTGTTACTACTACTAGTGATAATAATAATAGAGATAATAATAATAATAATAATAATAATAATAATAATAATAATAATGAGCCTTATTAAACAAGATTTTTAGTAAATGTTTCTGTCAACAGCACCAAATAAAAAAAATGTTAATGAATAAGTAATTATCTTTATTCAGGAATTTCCTTTTTGATTTCTTTCTTTTTCTTTAGAGCATTAAAATTTAAAAGCACATAAATGTATGCATTATTAAAATGTATAAAAGTTCTTGAATTAGAAGTTCACAGTGTAATCTGTATATAAAACCTCCATACATTCATCTAGGAACCTCTGTAGTCCATCTAGGGACCTTGGAGGCCGATGGTAACCATTGTATTTACTCCCATTTTGTATTTTGGTTTTATTTCTTGAAATACAGGAGAAAAACAATTAATTATACATTAAAACTGCACATTACTTTTCTTATCTGTTTATTCACATTTGATATTGTGCAACATCTACAAAAATAGTTAGTTGTTTTATCACAGTGTGGTTCTTGTGTCAATTTTTCTCACTATCCTGCAGTTCTGTACCACGCAGTTTGAGTTTTCTTGGTTTTTTTTTTCCAATTGTCTTTAAGTAGTCACAAACATAAAATTATAGAAACCATGCATTACGGTTTCTGTAAAGGCTTTACTGTAGCACATTTTGTGGAGATTTTTGATAGCCCAAAGAGAACATTCAGATCATTAGAGCGAAACTCCTGTCTAGATGATATTTAACAAATTTTACACACAAAAAAAGCTACTGAGTTTGTTCAGGAACTGTTGGTCTCCTGGGAGTTAGACACACCAACCTCTAGAGTATTCTAGACAGTGTTTTTTTAATGCCTTACATCAGTGCACAGAGTTGAAAAGATTATAACACACAGTACATTGCCCGCAAACACCTGTTACAGTTAAACTGTCAAAAAAGCCAAAATAAGACAAAATCACACAGGACTAGATGGGACTCACCCCAAAAACTGTACACTGCAAGATGCAGAGGAAGAGCCCTCCGCATTATTAAGGACTCCACCCACCCTGCACATGCTCTATTTCAACCTCTTCCCTCGGGCAGAAGGCAGAGGAGCCTTCAGTGCAAGACCACCAGGCTCAAAAACAGCTTTTACCCTGAAGCAATTAGACTGCTGAACTCTAGCTGTGCTCTGTAGGTCCTCTCCTATTGAACACAATTCAACTTTTAGTGTAATATATAACTCTATGGTGCAATACATATATATAACCCTATAAGTTGAATATACAATGTGTGCAATACAGCCTCTGAAAATGTGTCATAATCTGGATGTAGATTCAGAGGGGGTTCGACTGGCTTAAATAGAAACACAGGGGAGAGACACAGGTGAACATAATAAGTGCTGGGGAGACATACCAACATAGACACACTAGGGGGGGACAAAGCTGCGTCTCAGTAGTCCGGAGACTCAGATCTTAATCCTCCGGACTGTGGAGGTGCAGGTGTGACAGTACCCCCCCCAAACCCCCCCCTCAGGGCCCCCCCAAACCCCCCCCTGAATTGTCTGCCGAGCGGGATGATCCGGCCGTTCCTGGTGGAACGTTGTAATGAGTTCTGGACTCAGGATGTCCTTTGCCGGGACCCAACTTCTCTCCTCCGGACCGTACCCCTCCCATTCTACCAAATATTGGAGTAATCCTCCTCTCCTCTGTGAATCTAGTAATTTAGTTACCTTAAATGCCGGTGCGCCCTCTATCTCCACAGCCCCGGGGAGCGAAGGCTCTGCTGTGCCCTCGTTGAGGGGTCCCCGGACCACTGGCTTTAGAAGAGAGACATGAAATACAGGGTTAATTTTCATACGCAGCGGTAGTTTTAGTTTAAATGAGACGGGGTGGATTTGAGCTATTATAGGAAAGGGACCGATGTATTTAGGTGATAATTTACGGCAGGGGAGGTGCAGGTGGAGGTCCCGTGTCGAGGACTTTCTCTCTGTCGTCTATCGGCAAACCTTTTGAAACGAGAGATTGCTCGGGAGATGTGGGTGTGTGCGTCTTCCCACACTCTCTCCGCTTTTACTCTCTCCGCTTTACCACTCATCCACCATAGGTACTTCGGTGAGCGTGGTGTCCCAAGGACACAGCGGAGGTTGATACCCGAGTAAGCATTGGAACGGCGTTAGGCCGGTCGTGGAGTGGACTAACGAATTTTGGGCATATTCTGCCCAGAGTAGCCAGTTAGCCCAGTCATGTTGTCTGCCACTACAATATGCTCGAAGATATCTCCCGAGCTCTTGGACAGTCCGCTCTGCCTGTCCATTCGACTCGGGGTGATAGCCCGACGTTAGGCTAACAGTGGTCCCCAACTTCTGGAAGAACGCTTTCCAGACCCTGGCGATAAATTGAGGACCACGATCGGAAACAATATCTTCGGGTATGCCATAGTAACGAAACACGAACTCAGAAAGGGCTTTGGCTACCTGGATGGCTGACGGGAGAAAGCCAAATGGGGTGAAATGACACCCCTTCGAGAACCGATCTACTACGACCAGAACCGTCGTGTACCCTTTAGACACCGGCAAATCTGTGACGAAGTCTACAGCAATGTGTGACCACGGTCGATTTGGTGTCGGTAGGGGCATTAGTTTACCAGCCGGAAGGTTATGAGAACTTTTTGTGGTCGCACAAACTGCACAAGATAAGACCACTGTCTTTACGGTTTCCCCTTATCCTAGGCCACCAAAACTTTTTAGCTATAATGTTAAAAGTGCGTGTCACGCCGGGATGTCCTGAAGACACGTTGGTATGTGCCTCAAGTGTGATACGATCACGGAAGGCTTCCGGGACATAGGTTCGGTTGCGGGGACACTCGGGGGGTATGCGATTTTCACGCCCCCACTGAGTAATCTCCGCGTCCAAAACCCACGTCACCAGGGCAATTACGAGTGGAACAGGTAAGATAGGTTCAGGATTTACTATAGGCATAGGAGTAGGATAGTAGCATGACAGCGCATCTGCTTTTTATTTTTTTGAACCTGGCCTATAGGTGATGTGGAAGTGGAAATTCGTAATGAACAGCGCCCAGCGAGCTTGGCGAGTGTTTAATCTCTTTGCTTGCTGGATATATTCGAGGTTTCGGTGATCGGTTAAGACTATGAACGGGTATTTGGCTCCCTCTAGCCAGTGTCTCCACTCCTCTAACACCGCTTTAACTGCGAGCAGTTCCCGATTACCGATATAATAGTTTTGTTCGGCAGGTGTCAGTTTTCTGGAAAAGAATGCGCAAGGATGAAGTTTCTCAGGTTGCCCTTGGCGTTGCGATAGCACCGCCCCGATCCCCACCTCGGAAGCATCTACTTCTACAATAAACGGCTTCTCGGGGTCGGGAAGCCGTAAAATAGGTGCGGTGGTGAAGGCCGTTTTTTTATTTCAGTTTAGTAGGCTTACCTTTAAGCATAGAGGTGAGGGGTGCTGCCACCGAACTAAAGTTTCGAATAAACCGCCGATAAAAATTGGCAAACCCGAGAAAACTTTGTAGCGCCTTTACTGACCGGGGTTCCGGCCATTTGGTTATCACCTCTACCTTGGATTTCTCCATCTCGACCCCCAGTGGCCCTATGCGATAGCCGAGAAATGCGATCTCCCTTTTGTGGAATTCGCATTTCTCTGCCTTCACATACAGCCCGTGCGCGCGGCAGGCGACAAAGGACGACGATTACATGACTGACATGCTCGGAATATGACCTTGAGTATATTAGAATATCATCTAAATATACTACAACACAACGGTTAAACATATCCTGAAACACGTCGTTCATGATACCCTGAAACACCGCAGGTGCATTTACCAGCCCATACGGCATTACGTTATACTGATAATGACCGGATGAGGTGCTAAACGCCGTCTTCCATTCGTCACCCTTACGTACACGAACGAGGTTATAAGCCCTGCGGAGATCGAGTTTTGTGAATATGGAGGCACCGCGGAGTTGGTTGATAGCGGCCGGAACCAGTGGCAGTGGGTGCTTATACTTTATTGTAACTGCATTGAGTCCTCTATAATCAATGCAGGGCCGTAAGCCTCCGCCCTTTTTTATCTATAAAAAAGAAACCTGCCGAAGCTGGAGACGTGGACCTGCTGATGAGACCTTGTTTGAGAGCCTCCTGCACATATTCCTCCATCGCCCCAGTCTCCTCCAGGGATAATGGGTAAATACGTGCATAAGGCGGTGTTTTCCCTGGCAGGAGCTCGATCGCACAGTCCCACGGACGATGCGGAAGAAGTCTCGCTGCTGCCCTAACGCTAAATACATCTTTAAAACGCTCATACTCTGGTGGTACATTAGTGGATACTTTATCAGTCGGACTTTCAATCGTGGTGGCTTGGATCGTCAACATTAATGGTTTACATGTCTTAGCACATCGCGGGGAGCAAGATCGGATGCGAGATTCTGCCCAATTAAAATTAGGATTATGATAACTGAGCCATGGTAGACCCAGGACGACGGAATGGTCTACTTAAGGGGGAACAAAAAATTTTATCCCCTCAGAGTGGCCGGGAAAGGTTAACCGGAGAGGCGCAGAAATGTCTTTAATAGGCGATTGTGTGAGAGGCTGGCCATCCAGAGCTTTGATAGATATCGGGGACGGAAGCTTCGACACAGGAGCTTGTAGCGCGGAAAGGATAGCAGAAGATATGAGGTTGCCAGCCGCCCCGGAATCTATTAAGGGAAAAACAGACACAGTGTTATTATTAAATGAGAGTTGTGCGGGTAAACAAAAAGGTGAATGTGTGCGCGGTGGGGTGCGGAGCATTACTTTTAGCAACGGGCAGGAGCGGACTGTGTGTTTTTCCCCCCCACAGTGCAGGGTTATGCCTGTACTGTGGGGGGGAAAAACACACACTCCGCTTCTGCCCGTCTTCGGGCCCGTTCAGTGGTGGTCAAGCGCGCTGTGCCCATGTCCATCGGTTCGGCGGAGGACCCTTCACGCTCAGGGGGCTGCAGCTGGTGAGGACTTGTTTGGCGGCTGAGAACAAGGCGTGTAGTGGGCTTTCCGCAGCCAGCACTTGGAATTTTATGGCATACTTAGCCACAGGTGTGTTTCCTTGTTTGATCCTCAGCAGCTGCCGTTCTCCGGTTTTCCCCTGATCAGGATGGTCAAAGACGGCGCGAAGGGCCTCAAGAAAACGCCGATATCTTGCGGTGGTGGCGCCACCGGTGCTCCACACGGCCGTAGCCCAGTCCAGAGCTCTTCCGGTGAGATGTTGTGTTACAAAGCTGACTTTCTGAACGTCCGTCATATTCGGGTAATCTGCAAGGTAGAGTTTACAAGCTAACAGGAAGCACTTACTGTACAACCCTCCGGGTCGCCTCCGTACCTTTCCGGAGGGGTGGGCCGTGGGAGAACAGGTGCGCCAGGTGCTTGTGGGGCCGCCGGGGGCAGTCTCCCTGCCGCGAGTTGGTTAACGCTGCACGCCAGGTCGTGCACGGCGCGTGCGAGGCTGCCAATCTCCTGCTGTTGAGTGCGCAGGTAGCTGTGTAAGCTGGTGGTATCATCCGGCAGCGGCACTCCCGCTGCGTCCATGGAGGTCCGTGCATCTGTCATGATCTGGATGTAGATTCAGAGGACGCAAAATGCAGGAATGGTGAATATACAGTCTTTTGTTTATTATTTCAGAAAGTCTTTTCAAAGAGAACACACAAAATATAAACTAAAGTAACCCAACGGGCTTCTTCCGAGCCTCCTCAGGCTGGGTCTGCAGGCGGATAAACGCTTAAACACAGAAGATTAGTTCCAAACAAAAAGAGACAATCGCAAGGGCTTCCCAGCCCGCTGTCTGGCGTTTCGACCTTGAACTTGACGAAAAAACGTGTCTGTGTGTGACAGACCTTACCCCGACCCTGCAGACTTTGACTCAGCCCTGAGGAGGAAACTTGCAGACGTGTAGGGTTAGTGACAGGCAACAAACAAACATGACTACAACAGTGCACGGACGTGATTCTCCGGGTTCGACTGGCTTAAATAGAAACACAGGGGAGAGACACAGGTGAAAATAATTAGTGCTGGGGAGACATACCAACATAGACACACTAGGGGGGGACAAAGCTGCGTCTCAGTAGTCCGGAGACCCAGGTCTTAATCCTCCGGACTGTGGAGGTGCAGGTGTGACAATGTGCAATACACTATGCATAGTTTATGTCTAATTTACTGCATAATATATCTCTGACTGCTCTTATTTATATTCATGTATATACATATTTACACCCTCATATTTATACTACTATGCTATCTCTGTGGCTTAAACGGGACCTTGGTCCTAATTTCGTACCAGAACATGGAAGTGTGCTGGTATGACAATGAAGCTCCTTGAATCCTTGAATCCTTGAAAACAGGAGATACCAGCTGCTCATGGTGTCTCTCTATCTCTAGACTGAAACCCTGCTACTCTGCCTCTACTGTAGGAAGACTCAGTTTAGGTAAGCAGTGACACCTATCAAGTCCTGCTCCTCTGGAGGTGGTGTCAATTCACAATGAGGTTGTGATGGTGTAAGACTTACAGCTATAAAAGGAAATGGATTGATATGAGTACAGATCACATATATGTGTAACAGTTTGTACTACACATGCTTAATAACCATTACTAGGGTGGTCATCTTATGTGGTCAACCTATGTCCCGCTCATCTTTTCGCCTTAGTGTCTCCTTCATTAAATAGAAAATGTAAGAAATGAAACACTTATATGTGCTGTTATATAGAAGTAATCAGTTTTTTTTTGTCTCACTTAATGCTAAAAATAGCTTTTAATGTTACTGGGGAAAAAAACCCTGCAAAAGCAAGCTTCTCTGTCCTGACACTTCCCTGCCACTGCAGACTTTTTACATGAGCTTTTTAGAGAAACATAAGGACATTTGAACAATTGAGGACTTGTCCAAAGTTATTTTTATTATGTTAAAGTAGAATGAGAAATAATTGATGACAATGCATCCCCCCCAAAAAAATGGGTCTGGATATTAAAAGTCGTAAGTAAACTTACATGACACTTTAGTGTTCACTGATGAATACTGATCCTTACAGACAGGGATCATACTGTATAGCATGTGAGAAAAAGCAAAACAGAAGAAGCTGAAGTGTGATTAGAGGATATCGAAATGGGCTGGACATTTATCTTATCTTTAATCATTGGACAGCATATTCTGTATAAATAATTCGCCATGTCTACTCCTGTGGGTGATTGTTATATAAAACAAAATATTATTTCAGGTTCTACTTTACTGACATGAATAATTACACTATCATGGCTGTAAACTAAATGTAAGCATTAATGCCAGAGACTGCTGATGCCAGTTTAGCAGGTAAGTGTAGTGGTAGTAGTAGTAGTGTAATATGATTGTTTATTTTCCACTATGTTAGTAAAAAGCCATAATGTCTAGTCATTCATATGTTTCAGTCAGCAACAATTATTTTAACCCTACCTGATGAGGCGAGTATAGTTCCCTTCTTCTCTTCCTCTTCAGCCCTCACTCTGACATTAGTCCTAATGTTGGATTTAATTTAACCAAAAACTATACCACAACCACTTCCTTCTAAACCTGAAAAGTAAAAATCAAAACCACATGAAAATGTCACCACATTCACTTTAACTAAAACAGCAGTAAGGTGGGTTATACATTTATTTAAAAAGTATTTTTTATTTATTAAAGAAAATACCTGGTTTTGGCATTGACTTGATTAATAAATGTAGAAAGTGGATTACTTTGTATTTTTATTGAATAGAGTGCAACAGAATCACTAACGGTTGTAATGAAAGAATTATGTGATGATGCAAGAACTGATTCTGAGGCTGATTTCTTTCTAGCCCAGACTGCAAATTCATGCAGCCTGTCAGTAAGCGATTACACGGAGACATATCCCTGAAATTTGTGGAATGTTTTACACATCTCTGTCAATGGAGGAAAATGTAAATATAGGTAGAATAATCACATACTGTATTTTCCAATCAAAATCCAAAACACAAAAACAAAGATGACAAAAGTGTAAGTTTAATATTTTTTTGTTTAAACAAAAGAGGTACAACTTTTCCATTTATCCTGTTTGCTATTTGGCAGAAACATGGCATTGAACACCACGCACTGCACCACGTTCCCTCCGATCCTCCAGCACTGCTCGCCTCATCCCACCATCTCTCAGGGATCGAGGGCGGCATTCATCCAGGCTCTTTTCTGTTCTGGCACCTAGGTGGTGGAATGAACTTCCGCTAGATGTCCGTACATCAGAGACTTTGACTATCTTTAAACGACGACTCAAGACTCATCTGTTTCTCCAGTACTTGGACTAACCCCCCCGGAAAAAAAAAAAAAAAAAACTCTTCTTAGTTGTGTTGGACTAATGGCACTTAGTTATTAACCTAGTTAACCCAGTGTAAGTATGTATCCAATTATGTAAACATTAAAGCACTTTTTGTAAGTTGCTCTGGATAAGAGCGTCTGCCAAATGCCTAAATGTAAATGTAAATGTAAACAAGATAAAGCAGTGTGACCAAACCGCACGTCCTGAAATGTTTTATTAGGTGACTAGGTGGCTGTGTCATTGAAATTATATATTGTTTATCCTCGAAATTAAAAAGACTGGTGAAACTGTTTTGGAATTATTAAAGTTAAAATTATTTATTTTGCGTTCTGGTGTTGTGTTAAATCACTAGCGTGCTAGTCAGACATGCTGCCACAGGGACTGCTAAGCTAATCGGACCAAACAGTTATGGCTTATTTACATACCCTAGCGCTCCTGAGATATGGACCATTCACTTCCCCTGCATTTATTTCATATCTCAGGGACCATAAGGCCTATAAATAAGCTGTGTTCACGATTGGCCGGAGAAAAACTGATGTATCTGTAACCCTTCACTATTTCTCTAGCAATTGTCTCTACTTCCACTTAAAAAAACAAAAAAAAAAACAGATTTATAATAAATGAAAGGTCTAGGCTGAAAGGGAAACAAGAAATATCACAGCAGTATTTTGAGTTTGCAAGACATTTAGACCAACTTATTTCCATGAAGCATCTGTTTTTATTGTCTTGGGTATTTATTGCTCTGCATTTGTCCTACACTTTCGGTGTATCTGCACTTGTGGTCTTGTAAAGAAGAAAAAAACGTATCCTTTTTGACTTGACATCTGAAGAGCAGGAGTAGCACAGCCTAACTCAAAAGTGTTTGTCACACGTGCAGACTATATTCTGCATGAACAGTGCCTTATTATATGGTTGACGTAACAGAGGAAGTAACTATTTTTCACTTTATGTACCATAGTGCAGTTCCACTGAACACAAACTGTTTTAATTAGTACAGCCCTGTGATGTAAAGATACAGGAGAATAAAATATGCAAGATCTAATTTATATTTGCAGTATAAATAAATAACTTAATATTATTGATTAAACATTTTATAGCATATCATTGAATTCTAATTGGTCTGAACGTGTTGATTTATTTTCTATAACAACAGTTTGGACATACAGTATCTCACAAACGTGAGTACACCCCTCACATTTTTGTAAATATTTTATTATATCTTTTCAAGGGACAACACTAAAGATATAAAACTCTGATAAAATGTAAAGTAATCAGTGTACAGCTTGTATAATGGTGTAACTCAACACACAGCCATTAATGTCTGAACTGCTGGCAACAAAAGTGAGTACACCCCTAAATGAAAATGCCCAAATTGTGCCCAATTAGCCCTTTTCTCTTCCCGTTGTCATGTCACTCGTTAGTGTTACAAGGTCTCAGGTGTCCTTGGGGAGCAGGTGTGTTAAATTCCAAGGTGTTATCGCTCTCACACTCTCATACTGGTCACTAGACGTTTAACATGGCACCTCATAGCAAAGAATTCTCTAAGGATCTGAAAGAAAGAATTATTGCTCTACACAAAGATGGCCTAGGCTATAAGAAGATTGCTAACACCCTGAAACTGAGCTGCAACACGGTGGCTAAGACCATACAGCGGTTTAAAAGGACAGGTTTCACTCAGAACAGGCCCCGCCATGGTAGACCAAAGAAGTCTAGTGCACGTGTTCAGCGTCATGTCCAGAGGTTGGCTTTTGAAAATAGACGTGTGAGTGCCGCCAGCATTGCTGCAGAGGTTGAAGGGATGGGGAGCCAGCCTGTCAGTGCTCAAACCATATGCCGCACACTGCATCAAATTGGTCTGCATGGCTGTCGTCCCAGAAGAAAGCCTCTTCTAAAGATGGTGCACAAGAAAGCCAGCAAACAGTTTGCTGAAGACAAGCAGACTAAGGACATGGAATACTGGAACCACATCCTGTGGTCTGATGAGACCAAGATAAACTTATTTGGTTCAGATGGTGTCAAGCGTGTGTGGCGGCGACCAGGTGAGGAGTACAAAGACAGATGTGTCTTGTCTACAGTCAAGCATGTTGGTGAGAGTGTCATGGTTTGGGGCTGCATGAGTCCTGCCGGCACTGGGGAACTACAGTTTATTAAGGGGACCATGAATGCCAACATGTACTGTGCCTTACTGAAGAAGAGCATGATCCCCTGCCTTCGGAAACTGGGCCGTAGAGCAGTATTCCAACATGATAATGACCCCAAACAAACTTTTAAGACAACCACGGCCTTGCTGAAGTAACTGAGGGTAAAGGTGCTGGATGGGCCAAGCATGTCTCCAGACCTAAACCCTATTGAGCATCTGTGGGGCATCCTCAAACGGAAGGTGGAGAAGCGCAAGGTGTCTAAAATCTACCAGCTTCGTGACGTGATCAAGGAGAAGTAGAAGAGGATTCCCGTGGCAACCTGTGAAGCTCTAGTAAACTCCATGCCCAAGAGAGTTAAGGCAGTGCTGGAAAATAATGGTGGCCACACAAAATATTGACACTGGGCACAGTTTGAACATTTTCATTTAGGGGTGTACTCACTTTTGTTGCCAGCAGTTTAGACATTAATGGCTGTGTGTTGAGTTATTTTGAGGGGCGTACTCACTTTTGTGAGATAATGTAGTTATAGATAGTTATATGGCTATAAATCTTACCACAGGTCTACAATGTGCATAGTCTAGTATGTTATCATTGTATTAAGTTTAAGCATTTATTTGTCACATATACATTACAGCAAGGTAAAATTCTTTCCTCACATATCCCAAAGTAACTGTGGTCAGAGCACAGGGTCAGTCATCATACAGCGCCCCTGGAGCAGATAGGGCTAGGGGCCTTGCTGCCAACAGTGGTAACCTGGTGGAGCTGGGGATCGAACCACCGATCTTCTGATAAGTAACTCAGCACCTTAGCCCTGTGACCCACCACTGCCCCCATATATTAGCTTATAAGATATGTGCATGGCGGATGCTCCACATTATCAAAATCTAATAGTAATAGGATGAAGAATGAAGAAAAAAATACTTTAAGATTTCTCCCATAGGAATGTCTTTAGGACAATGGTGATTATTCTTTGTGGTATTTCATTAACACAAAGTTTTTTTTTTTCTTTCTTTTTTTTTTTTTTCAATGCAAATGTGTTGTAATGCACAATATTTAGGGCCTCCACTTAAAGATGTGAACAGATGAGGACTTAAAAATCCTCAAAGTTATGTTTATTGTTTTATTATACACTAAGGTAATGTGATGAATACTGATCATCTCAGCCAGATGTGAGACAATGACAATGAATCCAATAAAAATAGGTCTGGATATTAAAAATCGTAAAGACACTTACAACATGACATGCCACTGTAAGAAAGTCTGTGAATTAAAAAGTTTACACTTTGTGATTTCTCACTAACATAGCAAGCCATTTTTTTTACTTTAAGGAAAAACTGGGTGTGGTTGTGGCTAATTATATAAGTTATAAGAAGGACTAAAAGTTTTTTTAGCCTGACTTATAAGAATATAATTAATTTTAGGATGATAAGAGTCACTCTGTTTTGCCCTGTGCCACAACACACCACCCTGCCCCTGATTATTTTCCTGTAAAAGCTGGTCCTAATATATTTTATTCCTCATTTATCAAATGTCAAGTTATTGTTGCAGTCAGTAAAGTTTACATAGACTCATTTTATTTTAGTTTTGGAGTTTTAGAAAACAACTCAGATAATTATACATCATAATTATTTTAATAATTAGATAATAATAGAACTATTCATCATAAATGTATAAAATTTCTGGTGAATAAAGAGCAGAAATTGCAGAAGACTTCATGCAGAGTATGATAATGAGACTGCATTAACTGCAGTAAAACATGTGAATAGTGCAAACGTTTTAAAGTAGGCTGTATGTCTATGAATGATGATCCCAGCTAAGGATGCTCGGAGCTCGCTGCAGTCGTTAACATTTGATGAGTGGAACGCCTGATCACTAAAAAATTAACTGATTACACCCCTCATTCATAAGTGCTGTGTAAATGCATTTACATTTGTTTTAAAATGATCTGGATTGTGCAGTACAATTTTGCTGTTTATTCCTGCATCTCACTGCTGTTAAGATAAGTATTTTAAGATATAGAGTATAAATGTGTCACTGGTAGAACATCAATATCCACAGAATCAGAGGTAGAAGTGTGGGAACAGTCGGGTTAAACTGCTGTCCACTGGACTCAGCACCTGTGAAGACAACGCTGGGTTTATTGTCCTCAGAATGTTTTTTGTTGTCTACAAGAAAAGTTTGCATGTGATCATAACATATAAGATCATGTGATCAGACAACAGAGTCAAGCAGAACAACAAACATAAACATTCCACCTCACCTTCGCATTGAACACCTTGACTTGCATTAAACTTCTCCTGTTTGTTGGAGGCCACAAAACCTGAATGACACGTGCAGTAATAGGAACCTTCTGTGTTACTGCACTTAGCATCAGGACCACAGATGGTTTGGTTCTCCACACACTCTTCAATGTCTGAATGAATGTAAAGATTCAGGTTTATCTTTAGTGCATTGTCCAGACAGCAATGACCTGAACAGCCCATGATGTCATCTGCTACCCCAATACACACTCACAAAACCAACAACCTTTTGTGTTGTAGGAATTTGTATTAGTGGTTTTCATAATCGTAAGTGAATCTGTTATGCTGTAAACATGACCACCACAGACTACATCACCTACTGTACGATTAGTGTTCATGTCCTCTGTAATATTTTAAGTTCACTCAATACTGATTGCTATCAAGTATTTGCTCAGCATATCATATCTGATCTCATATCATGTCTGATTCCTGGCTGTGGTCTTTATCTATTATCTTCGCTTATTCGCTATTATCTAATGCTTATCTTTTTGTCTGTAAAAGACTTATCAATTTTACTGATATTTTAAAGCTATTTGCTCATCACCTGAATATCTCCTGGTTGTGACCTTGACCTTGCTTTGTATAAGTTTAAACTGTGTGCTTCAGTTGCATTCAGCAAATCCTCTCAAATCTAACACATGTAAACAGCGAGGGTACCATTCTGTAGTTTCACAATGAATATTGTACAATAAGTAGGAGCATTTTTAGAAATGAAGATTATTAAATTATACAATAAACCCATAAAAATGCAAGACATATTTTACACAAGTGCATAAAACTTTTTTTGTGTATCCTCAAAGCTAATTTATGTCTCACCGTTGCATGTAACCTTTTGACTTGCATTAAACTGCTCGTGTCTGTTGCTGGCCAAAAAATCAGGATCATACATGCAGTAATACTGTAGGAACCAGAGATGTTATGGCAGTTAGCATTAAAGCCACAGACCTTGTTTTTTAATTCTGAGATCAGTGCCATGGTATTAAAAAAATTATAAAATACTGTATGTGACCTTGATAAAATGGTTTGAGAAAATATGACAAACCTCTTATTAATAAAACCTAGTGAATGGTGTAATTTTGTTTTTGGCTAGCAAAACATAATTACACCATTCACTAGGTTTTATTTTTGTGCAAAGTGATTTACACAACTCTTACAATTTCCTCAATTAATCAAATTAATATTCTTTAAGTGATTTTCAAGCCACCTTAAATCATGAGGGCTATAACGGAATCTGACCATACAGATAATAACTTGAATTCTGCACTTTTGGCCTAAAATGCTCCAAACTACATGCGCAAGGAAACATGGACATTGAAAAATATTATTTAGCTTATGTGAAAGATGCAATACTTCAAGTAGATTTAAGTAGAACAATGACCAAAGAACACATTACCATTGCAGGTAACCCCTTGGATTGCTTTAAATTTTTCCTGTCCATTGCTGCTCACAAAACCTGGCTTACATGTGCAGTAATATGAGCCAAGAGTGTTTTTGCACTGAGAATTATCACTACAATTGTTTTTCTCACACTCGTTGATGTCTGGAGAGTAGACAAGAGTAGAAATTTTCTTATCCTCAAACTGTTAAATACATCAGAGACAAACAGCTCAGCTTTGCTTGCTAGCCTTCCTCTTGATTACATTCCAGAGGTTTGATTTAGGAGTAAATTGCAGAAGTCTTTTATTTTTTCCAGAGCTGTATATATACGTTAGAGATGCTCCGATCAGCATTTTTGGGGCCGATCACCGATTACTGATCACCAAGGTCATGATCTGCCGACTGCCGATCACTAGGGATCACAGAATGGCAGGGGAATGGGAATCTTTTATCTATAATCTAACAGAGTTTGCACCATTTGTAGAAATGAAAGTAACTCTAAATTAACTATATTAAAAAAGAAACTGTAGAAATAGGCTACAGTCAAGATCTTGAAGAACCACCTGTAAAGTGTTTATTTTAGAAAATGAGAACTTAAGGCTACTGTAGGCCATCTTTACCAAATAAGGCAGAGTAACTTAAAATTATTCCAAATAAAGAGAGGCAGACCAACACACATCAGATCAGCTTAATGGGATGTAGCCTCTTAATACACTGATTACATTATAATTGGCAGCGAAATGTAAAACTTGTTCTCATACTCGACATATTCAGTTGTATAGCGTGTTCTAAGATGCCTAACTCATGCCGTTGCTTGCTTCCACCTTGAGGGATTTCATCACGACATACATTGCAAACGGCTAACTTTACATCTTTATCTGACACTTTGAAAAACTTCCAGATGTGAGAACTCATGTTGCCACTGGTAAGCTCCGCTCTGCTGTTGTTTACCTCTGCGCGTGCATGCACGTGTGAAAAAGTCGCGTGAGTAATTTGTCAAGTGATCGCCTTTTTTGATCAGCGCTTTTGGGGTTCGCCGATCAAGCTATTTTTAGCCAATATCGGCCGATCAATCTGAGCATCACCAATGTACTATATATACGGTATACTATACTGTATATACTGCTCAAAAAAGTAAAGAGAACACTTTAACACCGGTCAAACACCGGTTTAACTTGAACGGCCTCTCATATGTGTATGTATCAGTTCAAGTCAAACCAGAACTAAGAGTTCCCTTTACTTTTTTGAGCAGTATATATATATATTTAAATATATATTAATTTTATTTTTGTTTCAGTTTTTTTTTATTTCTTACATGTAAGCTAATGTAGTGTATTCTAAATAAAGTGGTGTAGATTAAACATTAAATGCTCTACGAAGTATCATGTTGAAGGTTTACTATAAAACTACAGTAAACACAGTAGTAACTTTAAGTCTTTCACAAATATTCACAGAATATACAAATGTGTTTTACAAATCCTTGCTACAATGTCAAATGTATTCCTATCATTTGGGTAGACATGAAAGTGAGCTTATTACATTAAGTTCAGATAATGTTACAGCAGAGTTAATGAAAACTATAAAATTATTAACATAAAAAAGTCCTCATGCTTGTTACTTTCATCCATTAGCTAATTCATGTCTCACCGTTGCATGTAACATTTTGACTTGCAGTAAACTGCTGCTGTCCGTTGCTGGCCACAAAACCAGAAACACACGTGCAGTAATAGGAACCAGGGGCGTTATGGCATGTAGCATCAGAGCCACAGATGACTTTGTTTGTAGTACACTCATTAATATCTGAGACAGAACAACAAAAGCAGAGGTTCAGGTTTATCCTTAATGTAGCATTAATACAGAAATAAATATCAGAGAATGTCACAGACATACTGAGCTTTGCATTGTTCACCATTATCCTGATTGAAATTAACAGATCTTGTCTGGTACCCCGTTAGACACTGACAGTAGTAGCTACCATTTGTGTTGTAGCAAGTTGCATTTACACCACATATTGATGCCAATCCTGTGTCAGACTCACACTCATTCTCATCTGTATTATAGGATAAAGATCACATATAAAGAATAAATAAAAGAAACATTAGAGAATAAAACATTAGATTCTGATTTCAAATTCAATTTCAAATAAATCAGTTATTATCAGTGGTGGAAAGTAAGGAATTAGATTTTCTCATGTTACTGGAATTAAGTTGATTATTTTACTTATTTAACTTAAATATGTTTTGTGTGAAGTAATTTTATTTATATTTTTTTTACAAGTAAAAAACATTTTTCAAAAAACAATACACAGCACAGTGGATACTGCACTGAATGATGTGCAGAAGAACAAACTGGAACTAAAATTAAAATAAAGAAAGATGGAGACAGTCAGGTCAGACACCAGTGGTGGAGACTAGGGCTGTAGTGGAGGCTAAACACTCATTAAAAAAAAAAAGTTTACGCGCCTCCAAAATGTCTAAAATAGTCCTTACACTCCTTTGACTAGTTTTAATGCCGTTTTAAAATTTGCTAAAAAAAAAAATTCTAGATCGTCTTTTTAACAACTCAGGTCAGGCTGAGGCCACACTACACAAGTTTGTACAGGAATTTTGTATAGAATTCAAAATGGTGCCAAAGCCTAAGTGTTGTGTCTCGGTACAGTTTAGAAGTGACAAGTGTGTGAGGAGAGCAGATTGAGAACAGATTTCTCCTGAATCACAATATATCAGAAGTGTTTGATCTTTTCAGAGTCGACTCTGGACGCTGTTGTGTGTATGCACTGGTCACCAACTCACCTGGGAATGTGGCCCGTCAATAGCCAATCAACATAAGGAGGTGGGATCTTTCACTCCCCCCGGTCATTCATTCATTCATTCATTCATTCATTCATTTATTTAATCATTTATTTATTTATCATGTGGTGACGTGTAAAAAAGAAACATCATGTGCGTGTGTGTTTGGTGAGCGAGTGGGGAGAAAAAGTTCACAGTTGAAGTAAACTAAAGCCAAGTTGTGTGCAGAAATTATGCCGGGGTTTTTTTGGCGCATATTAAAACTGCTGCTGCCTGTCAAGTCTGCCTTAATGCGGGGACTTAGCTGAGCTGAAGCCACAGAGCCTACAGAGATTAGGGAGCCATAAAAAAAAACACACAGTTTTGTCACTTTTATATTTTATATCTAACACTTTACATATATTCATGTTTGTGGCTGCCAATTGAGCCAATCTACATTTGACCCTTGTGGGTACCGTGACACAGAATGTAGAGGATGTCAAATAAAAAGTAAGAGCGTTGTACTCATAAAAGTAAATTGTAACAGGAGAAAAAATATTCTGGGGTCTCTGTATTATTATTTCACTTTGACTATTTGGCAATAGTGCAGTCTTTAACTATATGATCCACCAGTTTTAAGATTGTGAAAGTCGTGTGGCTTTAGTCTTATTTGTATTGATTTACCAGATTAAACAATAGTGACCAGTTACATTGTCTCTTGTGTCAGAAGTTTAACAGTTGAAGTTTGACAACAAGGATATACAATGATTTCTGAAGTTGGGAAATTGCAAGACCTCCTCATGCTGATGCCAGGAAAAAAATAATAATCAAAAAGTAAAAAACAAAACATAAAACTGTGTTGAAAATATTAATTTATATTATTTTAGGGCGAGCCAGGTAGTGTGTGATATTCATATACATTTCTTTCTTTCTTTCTTTCTTTCTTTCTTCTTCTATTTTCTCATATACACTGAACAAAAATATAAACGCAACACTTTTATTTTTGTTCCCATTTTTTATGAGCTGAACTCAAAGATCTGTAACATTTTCTACATACACAAAAGACCCATTACTCTTAAATATTGTTCACAAATCTGTCTAAATCTGTGTAATCAGTGAGCACTTCTCCTTTGCCGAGATAATCCATCCTACCTCACAGGTGTGGCATATCAAGGTGCTGATTAGACAGCATGAATATTGCACAGGTGTGCCTTAGACTGCCCACAATAAAGGGCCACTCTGGAATGTACAGTGTGATCACACAGCACAATGCCACAGATGCCGCCACCATTTGAGGGAGTGTTCAATTGGTATGCTGACTGCAGGAATGTCCACCAGAGCTGTTGCCCATGAAATGAATGTTCATTTCTCTACCAAAAGCCGTCTCCAAAGGCGTTTCAGAGAATTTGGCAGTACATCCAACCGGCCTCACAACCGCAGGCTACTGGTAACCACACCAGCCCAGGACCTCCACATCCAGCATGTTCACCTCCATGATCGTCTGAGACCAGCCACCCGAACAGCTGCAGCAACAATCAGTTTGCATGACCACTACATCCCTGGTGTTCACCCAGCTAAAAGTTGGCCTGTTATAAATGTTGTGTAAACATGTTTTATTTTATCTCACTTTAATTTGAAACGACGTTCCCCTAATTAAACAGCATTTATATCTTATTGTCATTTTTGTACTACACAGAAAGTACTCCCTTCCTCCCTCTGTTAAAACTTTTTATTGATGAAAGCTCTCAGATGACTAAGCATATTGTTGTTTCCTCTATAAACTGTGTGTATTAATGCTAAAAGATTACATAACACAGATGACATCAGCTCAGTTTTAAAGAAAAAAAGTGTTTTCGGGACAAAATGCAGGCATTAAATTATGCATGCACAAAATCATTATAATATTTTTTGCAGGTTTGTCCTTACCTACACATTGGTCATTGTCAGTTATATGTCCTTTAGCACATGTTTTTTGAGCGCCCATGTCCTTCAACACGGCGAACAGAAGACCTGCAGGAAAAGATTTACCTTTAGATCCGTTTACAACTGGATATCTGTGTTACTAATACTACTGAAAATCAGTGTTGGGTGTAACGCGTTAGAGTACTTGGATTACTTTTTTGATGTAACGAGTAATCTAACACTGTAGGTCCACCATTTAAATACTCAGTTATTTAGTTTTTTTTTTTATGTAATTCATTATTCAGACAATTTATGTAATCTGAGAGGAAGACAGCAGTCATTTCCAATCCGTTAGTGTGTGTGCGTGTGTAAAAGTCCTCCTACAAGCCCCACCCCCGATAACCCGCCCCGCTTTGTTATTCATACTGTTATACCCCTATCTTACCTATGCGGTTTGACTATGTCAGGACCAACGCACAGAAAGATGGAAACCTAATCACAGGTTCTTACGGCCACAGCGCGTAACTGTGTAGGTGAGATAGGGGTATTAGTAGTTAACAGATTATGGGCCAAACTTCGCTGAGTGATGATGATAGAATAATTATAAAGGTCTTGACTTAAACAACATGCATGAGGAATCACAAAGAAGTTTTCATTTTCTGCAATGGAAAAGTACTCTAACTAGTACTGTAGTAGAAAGTAATGCTCTAATGTAACTGATTACTTTTTAAAGAGAGAAATTTTGTAATGTAATTAGTTACTTTAAAAAGTACATTCCCCCAACACTGCTGATCATAATAATAATAATAATAATAATAATAATAATAATAATAATAATCGGACATAATACGATAAAATGTATGAAAACAATATGGCTATGGATAACAACATATATGACATTTAGAAATGTAATAAAAAATAAAATAATTGAAAACATTTTAAAATAATTAAATAAAAGTAAAATGAATTATAAATTCCTAAATACCTAAACAGGAAGTTCTTCCAAATAAATTGTAAACAAACAAACCAAACAATGTGCATCCTGAGCTTAAGGAAAGCTGGCACCACCAATTTAAAGAGTAATAACAAAAGCAGGTCTCTCAATTTTATCTGTATTTCCACCTCTAGGTTCTAGGTGGGTAGATTCTAGGTAAAGTGTTGATGTGTAAGAGTAAACAGTAAAAATTTTATATAAATAGTAAAATTATAATATATTAGAATAAATAGAAATTTGGAATCTTGAAATATCTAGCTAGATCATACCATGGTATCAGATCTGATTTGTCTTTAGCAAAATGCATTAGATAGATAATAATCCCACTGTTTTACTTTGAGTTAAATTTTGTGTGTTGGTCTGACGATTTTCTAATTACAATTTATTTTACAATATTTACAAATTACAAGGATACAATAATTAAGTATTCTAGTTGCATAAAACAGTTATGGATTGAGCTACTGAACCTTACTGCAGCTTCAAGCACTCTGTGTCTGACCCGTGTTAATATGTTTAACTTCAGTCATGTTTATAACCATTATATTGACTTGCAGGTGGTAATGAGGTTGTGCCCCTTTAAATAATTGCAATCATTATGTGAAGGCATCAAAAATTCAGGCAGGACAAGCTAACATTTTACTGTCTTATAAACAGTATGATTTATTTTACCCATTAAGCACCATGATGAAACTGGATCTCATGAAGACCTTCCCAGGAAAGCAAGACCAAAACCTACCTCTTCTGCAGAGGAGAAGTTTATTTAGAATTACCAGCCTCAGAAATCACCAATTAACATCACATCAGATTAGACCCGTTATAAATCTTTACAGAACATAAGTAGCAGACACATCTTACAATATCACATCTCTCAGACACATCTCTCAATATTGACTGTTCAGAAGAGATTACTGCATATTGTGTATGCCTTCAGCATTGTTTTACAGTGTAAAAATAAATAAAAATTAGCAAAGAACATGGAATTAGAAGGGGTGTCCAGACAGGTAGTGTACAGTATAGTCACTAATCTGATTAGACTTTCAACAGGTGTTTTTAATAAGTATTTGTGGTCTCGGGTGTCCATCACTGGGAAACTCTTTAAGACAGAGAAGGTTGTTTTTTATTGTAACATCCTACCATGACAAGATGAAGGGACATTGATAAGAGGATGCCTGTGTACAGCCTACAGTAAGTGTGAACTAAGGTGTGAAACTGATGTTTCAACATAGAAAAGTAAAGTATGTTCTTTAGGCCATGAAAGGCATTTACAGAAGACTTACAGCACAGTACAGTTATAGCCTTTAAGCCGCAGTAAAACATGTGCATGGCGCAAACATTTGAAAGAAAGCTGTGTGTCCATGGATGACTATCCCTGAGGTGGCACGGAGCCCACTGTATTTATATTCACAAATAGATAAAACTCATCAATAAATCACAAATGCTAAATTTCACACACTGATAGTCAGATCTCACCATGCCAGTAACACTTGCAATATCATTGAGTGTGCACAAATCGAACAGGAAAGCAGTACAACTACAAAACTACATCTGTAACCACTGACATGGAAATCAAACTAAAATAGATGTGACTCACCAAGAAACAGCAGAAACAGGTGGCTCATTGTGAGAAAAAAGAAAACAGATCCAAAGTGAACACACTAACCACTGATTAAATCCTGCTCTCGGGCATTAAATTAAAGAGTATAGTAATAGTACTTTAGATTCTCTAAATCTATATAAATCTTCGTCTCTCAAACTCACAACTGAAATGAAAGAGGAGGGTTTCACTGGGTGAGCAGTGTGAGTCCGGCCCCTCTGGAGGTGGGGGAACTCAGTAAGGGGGTTGTGACGTCTTGAGTCCCACCACTGCTATAAAGAGCGAAGAGCTGAAAATACACACATCTCCATGACCTAGCTCACTGTTACCAAAGTGTTCATGTTTATCATTTAATTTTTTATGTTTTTCCTAATAGGGGATGGAATTAAAATAACCAATATTAATTTAAAAATCAGCAATAATAATATCATTTTTATTTTTATATTATTCTCCAAACATTACTTGTAAAATTTCACTTTTCTTGTTTGTGAAACAGAACCTTAAAATTTAAAACAATTAATAAGAGATAATAAACTTACGTGAGATTCTCAAGTGAGTCTTCAAACACTGAAGCGCTTGAGACTTCAAACACTGAAATTTTTTTCGTGTTGATTACTAATCATTGACATTGATATTTCCATATCAATTTGGGAAATTAAATTAAAATAAATAATAAAAAAACACAAGCTGAACTGCTTAAACATTTAGCTCCAGTTTCTTTATTACATATTTAAACAGATAAAGAAGTATTTAAAGTGCCCTAATTTGTTATTTTTTGGAAAATACTTACCAACTTCTATGATGTCATTGTTGAAGCAGCAGCTTATAAATCCTTAAGAATAAACATATTTATAGGCGATCTTATCAACTAGTGCCTTCTGGGAAACTGAGTCTGCAAACCAAAACTACACAAACGAAACAGTGACCTATAGTGGTGGTCCCTTACAAAGGGATGGCATGTATATTGAGAACAGCAGAGGTCCTAAAACTGACCCTTGTGGGGCCCCTATATTTCAATGGCATTACACCAGACAGTTCTTCATTTAAATCTACAAAATGGTATTGATCAGACAGGTATGATCTAAACCATTTTAATGCCTGTCCCTGAATACCTATGTAATTTTGTAAGCGATCTATGAGAATATTATGATCTATAGTGACGAATGCAGCACTAAGAACAAGTAAGACTAGTATTGAGATGCAGCCTTGGTCCGAAGCTAAAAACAAGTCATTTGCAATTTTAACTAGTGCAATTTCTGTACTATGATAGGGCCTGAAACCTGACTGAAATTCTTAGAGGATACTGTTTTCCTGCAAGAATGTGCATATTTAAATGGATGTTCTCTGTTCCCATGTCCCTGTTAGACGTCTGATTTTTAGGAATGTCTCTGAACTGTCCCTGAATGAAAATTCTGCCTCTTTTCATGTATTTAGCCCTTTGTGTTTCCTATGGTTTAACTATTAGTTTCCCTCTACTGTCCCTTTCTGAGTGTATACCCACACAGCGCCTGCGTGCACAAATGGAAACACTTCTGTCGGAATTTATTTTTACTTTTATTTTTTAAGGTAAAGTGCAGGTTAATTTGTTTTTATTTTTACTTAATATTTTGTGTTAATTATTTTTATGTATTAATTTTTTGGGCTGTGGAATGAATAATTTGAGTTTTCATTATTTCTTATGTGAAAATTAAATTTGGTTTACGAGCTCGCATCCAGAACGAATTATACTCATAATCCAAGGTTCCACTGTATATATTTGGCAAATGTAAAGCATACATGTGTATGTTTTTTGTGTTAGTCCATTTTTATTTTATTTTATTATAATTATTTTATTATCGACTACAGAACTGTGTGTCCGAGACTTTGATCTGCAGCACTGGAGCTCCCCAGGGGACTGTACTGTCTCCGTTTCTTTTCACCCTATATACATCTGACTTTAGATATAACTCAGAGTCATGCCACGTGCAGAAGTTCTCTGACGACTCTGTGGTTGTTGGGTGTGTAAAGGAGGGTGACACCTCTGAGTACCAGTCTGTGGTGGATGACTTCGTTTCCTGGTGTGAGCGTAACCACCTACAACTGAACATCAGGAAAACAAAGGAGATGGTTGTAGACTTTAGGAGAAGCAAGACCCCTGTGACTCCTATATCTGTAAAGGGGGAGATAGTGGACATGGACTCTGAATACAAATATCTCGGAGTCCATCTGGACAACAAACTTGACTGGTCACTCAACACAACGGCACTCTACAAGAAAGGACAGAGTCGGTTGTACTTTCTTCGAAGGCTCAGGTCTTTTAACGTCTGTAACACCATTCTGCGGATGTTCTATGAAACCGTTGTGGCGAGTGTCATTTTTTACGCTGTGGTCTGTTGGGGTGGTAACATTAAGGTGTCTGATAAGAAGAAACTGAACAAGTCAATTAAAAATTAACGGATCTGTGCTAGGCATGGAGCTTGACTCTGTGGATGTAGTAGCGAAGAGGAGGATTCTATCCAAAGTACAATCCATTTTGAACAATCCTTCTCACCCGCTATACAGTGTCTTCGCTGAACAGAGGAGCAGTTTCAGCCAGAGACTGATTACTATCAAGTGTTCCACAGAGCGCCACAGGAGATCCTTTCTCCCAACGGCCATAAAAATTTACAACTCTTCTCTGTAACTCATACACACATGTATGTGGATTTTTCACTAACTGTTACACAACAGGACATTATCACTTACCATATTAATAATATGATTACTGCAATACTACTTCCCAATAAAATATGTAATACAAGATTACATATAATAATACAATATTACATAAACAATACTAGATTACTGTGCAATACTTACAAGTGGCCCTGAGTCATTTTCTGATGGTACTTACTGTTTTAGGAATTTTTATTTTTTTTTAAAGATTATTATTATTATTTATTACCTTTATTCTTTATTACCTTTCTTAGTTAACAACTGTGAGCACCTGTAACAGAGCATAAGCAATTTTCCTCTGGGATTAATAAAGTTATTTGAATCTTTGAATCTTGAATCTTGAAAAACAGCTCAAGGAGCAACATGTTTGTGCACTTTCTAAAGATTTTAGTTCTGTTTTTGAAAAAATAAAAATTTTAATCAATGCTTTTCCTGTTTTGTTTTTGTTTCATCGATTAATTTGAAAAAAATCGATAGATTAATTAATTATTAAAATAATCGTTAGTTGCAGCCCTAGAACCATGTGCTCTACCAGAAAATCCTAAAGGAGAATGTCCAGCCATCAGTTTGTCATCTCAAGCTCAAGCGCACCTGGGTTATTATTTCAATGATACGAAACACACCAGTAAGTCCACCTCTGAATGGCTCAAAAGAACAAAACCTGGGTTTTGGAGTGGCCAAGTCAAATACCAGACTTTTATATAATTGAGATGACCTTAAAGCCAAAATTCCTAAACAATGACTTTAAAGACTCATTGCCAGTTATCGCAAATGCTTGATTGCAATTGTTGCTCCAAGGGTGGTACAACCCATTATTAGGTTTAGAGGTAATTGCTTTTTTTAATTATTATTATTTACATAGGGCCAGGCAGGTTTGGACAGCTTTTTTTCCCCTTAATAAATAAAATCAATTAATTTGGTATCCACTTGTGTTATCCTTGTGTTATATTAAAATTTGTTTGATGATTTCAATCGATTAAGTGTGTCAATTATGCAAAAAAAAAAAAAAAAACAGGAAGGGGACAAGTACATTATTTATGGCAATGTACTGTATGTCCTATTCTGCTAACAGTGATTGTTTTTTACTCATTCAAAAGCAGGTTGCTAAAACACTCACATTCCCTTTTTATTATACCTGCTGACTTTAATCATCCCTGAGTGTCCGCTACTCTGCCGACATTCACTCAAAACATTACATGCTGCACCAGAGACAATAAAACTTAATTTTATGCCCACAGCAGTGGGGCATTAAACTTATTACCTCTTCCTTTCTTGGAAGATTCACAACCTAATGCATGTCCTTTTTGGGAGCTCACACAGTGAGGAGATGGTCTGACAAGGCAGACTGTTTTGATACTGTGTGGAAAATTTTGTGATGCTCACAGAGAGGACATTGACAGTCTCACATTCCACTTTTCAATTCACACAATCAAAAGAACGGAAAGACTGTTTTATCGGAAAAATTAGCAAGGAACATCGCTAATGACATTCGCGTGAGCGCATACTAACGGAACACTGATGTAAAGTAAAAAAACTAAACAAATGAACTTGCGAGAGAGTGTGTTGGTGTGTGTGTGTTGGTGTGTGAAGGAGCGCGGTGTCAAATTACACGCGCACACACACATAACGACTAACTACAGAGAGGGAGAGAAAAAATGGATTTTTAAACTCTAATGAGACTTTCTTTTGCTTTATATGCTTGCACACACGTGTTATAAAAAACAGTACACGCGCGCTTCACACATGCTTTCAAACACAAAATATGTTTTACACACACAGACACATACTCACAGTGTTATAGTAAACAGTACACGCGCGCACGGATGTTGATTATACCAGTAAGAGACAAGCAGTAAGACACAGCAGGGGAGACGATTACCCACAATTCCGCAGGGCAAGAGAGAAAATAACTATCGGTTTAGTTGTGATCGGCTCACTTGGCGTCAAAACAAGAAGCGCATGCGTGATACATGATACTCTGTACTCGTAAACCAAGACTAGCTCATTTTTCAAGTAAAAATTTATTCAAAATCTATTCAAAACCTAAAGGGTTATTAGGAACACCTGTTCAATTTCTTATTAATGCAATTATCTAATCAACCAATCACATGGCAGTTGCTTCAATGCATTTAGGGGGTGGTCCTGGTCAAGACAATCTCCTGAACTCCAAACTGAATGTCAGAATGGGAAAGAAAGGTGATTTAAGCAATTTTTAGCGTGGCATGGTTGTTGATGCCAGACAGGCCAGTCTAAGTATTTCACAATCTGCTCAGTTACTGGGATTTTCACGCACGAACATTTCTAGGGTTTACAAAGAATGGTGTGAAAAGGGAAAAACATCCAGTATGCGGCAGTCCTGTGGGCGAATATGCCTTGTTGATGCTAAAGGTCAGAGGAGAATGGGCCGACTGATTCAAACTGATAGAAGAGCAACTTTGACTGAAATAACCACTCGTTACAACCGAGGTATGCAGCAAAGCATTTGTAAAGCCACAACACGCACAACCTTGAGGCGGATGAGCTACAACAGCAGAAGACCCCACCGAGTACCACTCATCTCCACTACAAATTTTTATTTTGTTGCTACAATTTGCACAAGCTCACCAAAATTGGACAGTTGAAGACTGGAAAAATGTTGCCTGGTCTATTGAGTCTCGATTTCTGTTGAGACATTTAAATGGTAGAGTCAGAATTTGGCATAAACAGAATAAGAACATAGATCCATCATGCCTTGTTACCACTGTGCAGGCTGGTGGTGGTGGTGTAATGGTGTGGGGGATGTTTTCTTGGCACACTTTAGGCCCCTTAGTGCCAATTGGGCATTGTTTAAATGCCATGGGCTACCTGAGCATTGTTTCTGACCATGTCTATCCCTTTATGACCACCATGTACCCATCCTGTGATGGCTACTTCCAGCAGGATAATGCACCATGTCACAAAGCTCAAATCATTTTAAATTGGTTTCTTAAACATGACAATGAGTTCACTGTACTAAAATGTCACAGTCACCAGATCTTAACCCAATAGAGCATGGATGTGCATCCCACAAATCTCTATCAACTGCAAGATGCTATTCTATCAATATAGGCCAACATTTCTAAAGAATGCTTTCAGCACCTTGTTAAATCAATGCCATGTAGAATTAACCACTATCTCTACTATCACCACCGACGGCACCACCGCTACCCACAGAGCAGCCTCCTCAACAGCCAGCTCTGCATACGACACAAGATAGCCAAAGGTATAGGAGACCCCGTCTCGCAGAACGCTGGAAACCCTGAGCTGGTCAAGGGGATTGTGGACGTCACTGCTAAACTGACAGTTTCCCAGTACTTGATACATCTGATAGACGCCCATGATCCGCACAGCAGTCTTGAGAAACCGCCCAACATGACTGGAGCTGATGTCATACCTTATGAAGCACACCTGAGAAATAGTTTCATGAATGAACTTAAGGAGGACATTGCAAAGAAGGTTAAGGACACGTGCATCACATGAGACGTGGGGAAATTCACGTTGATTGAACAACTTGCCATTTACAGTATTTAGAGAAACTTTTCAACGAAGAAAGGCAAAAGAAACAACGAAAGCATGATGATGAGAATCATGCTGCACAAAAGGCCCTGCTCCAGATGGTCACTGTCCAGGGCCAGTGAGATGAAGGATCAGCTTTCAGAGGCGGAATCAGAGGAGTGGCAGAGGGTGTGGGCCAGGCAGAGAACATGGATGGGTTGTGTGTGGGTCCAACGATCAGTGGACGAGACACTGCCCCAATAAGTGGGCGGTGGAGAAAAGAAGATGAGCATAAGCTTACCACACCCTATTACTAATATAGGTCACATTGAAACTGCAATAGCCTTTTTAGAACAGAACTATGGACCTAAGAGCATGTATATAATGTTTATTTCAGATTACTCTAAGTCTCTATGTAAATAGAATACCTTTCTGGTTGATTCAGGGGCAGGCAGATCAGTTATTAAGTCTGTTATCCCCCCTGAGCGGACGATTTTGCTCTTTATAGGGGAATCAGGGGTCCCGGTGACTGAGCAAGTCACTCAGCAAGTAACACTAAAATGTGAAATAGTTGGATTGGCCATTTTAATTTTACTTTCTTTTGTAATTTCTGAACATTTCAATCATTAATGATCACAGAGGTCTGTCAGTCACCTATCCAGAGTACACTGATTACTAACTTATGTCTATGAATGGAAGCTGTGACATGCCGCTATAGGAACAGTGAATCAGATTCTAACAAACAAAGCAATCACTCTTACAGTGCAGAATGGGTTACATTCTGCATTGCTTATTTGCGCCCCGAGGTGCTACACTGCACACATACACAAGGGACGCCTAATAAGTGGTTATTATGTATCGAGCACTGATGTGTGGTTGAAGTTGATCTGTCTCGTGTTTTTAGTCAGGATGAGCAGGCCACACCCATTCACGGTTTGGGCATCAATTTCACATGTCAACTCTGAGTGGAAGGACATTGGTCCTTGGCTACTTGGAGTGGCAAAAGGGTGGGATTAGAAACCCATCACGGACCCAGTGGTTCTTCTCAGCCCAAGAAACCCATTACACACCATGCCCTGATATCTGCCCTTCCAGATGCCATCCTGTTGCCCTAAACTATTGCTGTGTGTAAGTGTGAGGGTTACTTTAACAAAGCTGATTCTGTCTCACAGAGAAATGCAAAAGCAGATGCAGCTGCCAAGCCCACGGTCAAACTTCCTCTTTCCCATAATGATAATATGTGTGTGCCTGATGCTCTCACCTCCACAGCTAACCTTGAAGAACTGCAGAGCGCAGCCACTCCAGAAAAGAAAACAGTTTGGAGAAAAGCAGGAAGTGTTTTCACAGAAGGGGTTTGGCATGGCCCCAATCACAAGCCATGTTTACTTAAAAAGCTATTTGCATTCTATGCTAAGTTGACACACGGGCTGGACCATGTGTAAAAAGGACGAGACAATTAACAGGTAAAGGCTACACCCTGCTAAAGCACGTTGAAGATGGAAATGAAAAAGAAACGCTGAAAGAAAAAGTGGAAGTTCAATGGACGTCACCATTTATTAAGGAGGGTCAACACATGGGTGGCCACCAAACCCTCTGGATACGGACTACTTTCCAATACTCAACCCTAAAATAGATGAAGTCGTAATTAATGCTGTTTAATAACATACAGGTTCTATCCCCACAAAAACTGCAGTATAATCTTTTCTGAACCTTTGTGTATGATAGCATAACTGAAAACCATTTCGAGAGGTTTTGATTGATATTTACTATTTAGGTAGTTCTGTTGTAATATATTCTTAAAATATATTTATTTTATATATTTATAAAATATATTTTGTCCTTAAGGACAAAACGGAGGGATATGTGGTAGAAAAGATGTAATCAACTGTGTGTTTTACTGAAAGTCTACATAATTATGGGTCAGTTAGAGTTGCATCTTTTGAATGTGTGTACGTGCAAGAAAGAACAAGATGTACAGGAAGTAGAGTTCTTGATCTATGTACATTGACAGAGACTTGGCACCAACAGCATCACCCACCTGCTTATCAACACCCAAGGGAACAACTCTGTTGTTTTCTTAAACAATATGTGTTTTATGAGATGTCACCATTATCTGCTCCATTAGAATATAGAAGGCACTGTGAGAAGGGGCGGGGTTACCTCGCTCTTGCAGATGCTTTTGCAGTGTGTATAACAGAGCTGTCCAGTGCTGTGTAAATAAACCTTTACTCTTGTTGCGATACTATTTTAAGTCTCCAGAGTTGTTAATTTAATTTCCATCACAGTTCTTTGGAACTCCAGATGGGACCCCGCGATTGAGCAGCTGGATGAATTTCCACCACATTAGTTAGAAATGAATAAATTTATCACTTATTTAACCATTTACCCATACCCTAGACATTCATACAGTGAGTGTTTCTCAGAATTAATAGAAATTTATATTTTTGCATTTTCTTTATTTGTAAAGCACCACACATATTAGCTGTTAGGTAGGTCATTAGGTACACCTGTTCAGCTGAACATTAGTGCAAATGTCTAATTGAACAATCACATGCAGACACGATGCATTTAGGCATGTAAATATGGTGACGTTGATCTAATGAAGTTCAAAGTATCAGAATGGGAAAGCAAGGTGATATGTAAGGTATTTCCAATCCCGCAGAGCTACTGGTATTTTCACACATCACACGCCATCTCTAGGATTTACAGATAATATTCTAAAAAAAAAAATATTCAGTGAGCCAATGTTCTTTGAAGCCATCTTGCTATGTCTGAGGTATGCTGAAGAGCATTTCTGATCATACATCACATCGAACCTTCAAACATATGGGCTACACCAGCAGAAGACCACAACAGGTCCCAATTTAAGGCTACAATCCACATTTGTTTACCAAATTGTTGTCCGGTCAGATGAGTGAAGCAACATTTTGGCATAAACTTGAAAGCATGGATCAGTCCTGTCTTGTATCAATAGTTCAGAGCTGGTGGTGCAATGGTTTGGGGGAGATTTTCTTGGCACACTGAGCTGAGCATGATTTAAAAGCCCAATAGTACGGCTTCGGGACGTGATAGAATTGGAGGTTAACATCAAGGATGTTCAGCGACAAATCTGCAGCAATTGTGTGATGTGTCTATCAACGTGGACCAAAATCTCTTAGGAATGTTTCCAGTCGCTTGGTAAATCTTTGTGATGAAGAATTAAAGCAATTCTGAAGGCAAATCAAGTCCAACCCAGTACTAGCAAAGTGTACCCAATGAAGTGGCCAGGTAGTGTACTTACTAATGTACTTTCTTAGAGTGGTCAGGAATTATAAACTACTGCATTAATAAGCTTAGCTTTCAGACTTATTTCTACAGAAATAAACAGTTAAATAATATTTTAGATGGAGCACATGAAAACCTCATTCTGATATGTCACTTCTCAGTGATTCAACCGGAAATGTAACCGGAAATGTACGTAACCGGAAATGTAACCGGAAACTTAACCACAGGTGGTTCCTGCCAAAGCCAGGAAAACCAATAAATCAGATAATGTGACCAAGTGATGAAAAGTCTGTGAAGCCATTTGAGTGCGCAGTACTGCAGGAGCAAATTCATGGATGTTTGTTTTACTGCAGTTGGATTGAATTAGAATGAGAAATTATTTTTAAACACATGGGACAGGGACATAAGGCATGTTTGTTTTTGGTGGTGTTAGAAATTTAAGATGCATACATGTGACATGCTCTTTTTTCACGGAGCACCTGAAAAAAAATATATATATATTTGCTTTTTGTGGCAATGTGCAATTATTCTATTATTAAGTATTTTAACTTGGTTGACTTCAGTGTTGACTGCAAGTTAGCCATAATATTTAATGTAAATGTGATAAGAAAATGTTAGTCTGAAAAATGTACAGGTTGCCTCCAAAATCTTGTGCCTGAATTGTATCATAATCTCTCTCACATGCTGCGAGGTACTTTGTAAGGCTGCATAATATGTACTGTACAGTGAGGTAAAAACAGTGGTGTGAAAAACTATTCGCCCCCTTCCTGATTTCTTATTCTTTTGCATGTTTGTCACACTTAAATGTTTCTGCTCATCAAAAAACGTTAACTATTAGTCAAAGATAACATAATTGAAAACCAAAATGCAGTTTTTAAATGAAGGTTTACGTTATTAAGGGAGAAAAAAACTCCAAATCTACATGGCCCTGTGTGAAAAAGTGATTGCCCCCCTTGTTAAAAAATAACTTAACTGTGGTTTATCACACCTGAGTTCACCTGAGAATTTCTGTAGTCACCCCCAGGCCTGATTACTGCCACACCTGTTTCAATCAGGAAATCACTTAAATAGGAGCTACCTGACACAGAGAAGTAGACCAAAAGCACCTCAAAAGCTAGACATCATGCCAAGATCCAAAGAAATTCAGGAACAAATGAGAACAAAAGTAATTGAGATCTATCAGTCTGGTAAAGGTTATAAAGCTATTTCTAAAGCTTTGGGACTCCAGCGAACCACAGTGAGAGCCATTATCCACAAATGGCAAAAACATGGAACAGTGGTGAACCTTCCCAGGAGTGGAAGGTTCCCGGCCGACCAAAATTACCCCAAGAGCGCAGAGACAACTCATCCGAGAGGCCACAAAAGACCCCAGGACAACATCTAAAGAACTGCAGGCCTCACTTGCCTCAATTAAGGTCAGTGTTCACGACTCCACCATAAGAAAGAGACTGGACAAAAATGGCCTGCATGGCAGATTCCCAAGGCGCAAACCACTTTTAGGCAAAAAGAACATTATGGCTCGTCTCAATTTTGCGAAAAAACATCTCAATGATTGCCAAGACTTTTGGGAAAATACCTTGTGGACCGACGAGACTTTTTGGAAGTTGCGTGTTTACATCTGGCGTAAAAGTAACACAGCATTTCAGAAAAAGAACATCATACCAACAGTAAAATATGGTGGTGGTAGTGTGATGGTCTGGGGTTGTTTTGCTGCTTCAGGACCTGGAAGGCTTGCTGTGATAGATGGAACCATGAATTCTACTGTCTACCAATAAATCCTGAAGGAGAATGTCCGGCCATCTGTTCGTCAACTCAAGCTGAAGCGATCTTGGGTGCTGCAGCAGGACAATGACCCAAAACACACCAGCAAATCCACCTCTGAATGGCTGAAGAAAAACAAAATGAAGACTTTGGAGTGGCCTAGTCAAAGTCCTGACCTGAATCCTATTGAGATGTTGTGGCATGACCTTAAAAAGGCGGTTCTTGCTAGAAAACCCTCAAATAAAGCTGAATTACAACAATTCTGCAAAGATAAGTGGCCCAAAATTCCTCCAGAGCGCTGTAAAAGACTCGTTGCAAGTTATCGCAAACGCTTGATTGCAGTTATTGCTGCTAAGAGTGGCCCAACCAGTTATTAGGTTCAGGGGGCAATTACTTTTTCACACAGGGCCATGTAGGTTTGGATTTTTTTTTCTCCCTAAATAATAAAAACCGTCATTTAAAAACTGCATTTTGTGTTTACTTGTGTTATCTTTGACTAATAGTTAAATGTGTTTGATGATCAGAAACATTTTGTGTGACAAACATGCAAAAGAATAAGAAATCAGGAAGGGGGCAAATAGTTTTTCACACCACTGTAAGTATTTGATCCCCCTGTGATTTTGCAAGTTCTCTTACTTAGAAATCATGGAAGGGTCTACAATTGTCAGCATAGGTGCATTTCCCCTGTGTGAGACTGAATCTAAAGGAAAAATCTGAAAATCACATTGTATGATTTTTTTAACAATTTATTTGTGAATTATTGTGTCAAATAAGTATTTGATTACTTGCTTATCAGACAGATTTCTGACCCTCAAAGACCTGTTATTTTGTTTTTAAATAGTCTAGCTACACTCAGCTCATGACTCTAAATTGGTAGCACCTGTTTGAGGTCATTAGCTGTCATAAAGACACTGTGCACCCCACAATCAGCGAAAGTCTAAATAGATACATTGGGTATCAATGATGCTAAGAATGATGAAGAATCAGCCCAGAACTACAGGGGAGGAGCTGGTCAATGCCGTGAAGAGAGCTGGGACCATCATTTCCAAGGCTACTATCAGTAATACACTAAGATGTCATGGTTTAAAATTTTGCATCGCACGGAAGGTTCCCCTGCTTAAGTCAACCCATGTCCATCTGGATCATCTGATTCATCATTGAGTCATGGGAAAAATTCCTGTGGTCAGATGAGACCAAAGTAGAACTTTTTGGTCTTAACTCCATTCGGAGTGTTTGGATAAAGAAGAATGATGAGTATCATCCCAATAATACCATACCTACAGTGAAGCATGGGGCTGGAAGCATCATGCTCTGGGGGTGTTTTTCTGCACAGGGGACAGGACGACTGCACTGTATTAAGGAGAGGATGAACGGAGCCATGTATTGTGACATATTGGGCAAAAACCTCCTTCCCTCAGTCACAGCATTAAAGATGGGGTTTAATGGATCCTTTCCTTAAACACCTCAAAAAGGTGCTACTAAGTTAGAATCATGAGCAGAGTGTAGCTGCTCCTTCTTCATCCAAACACTGTCCCATGACTCCTCTGGATCATCTAGATGGTCCCTGGCAAACTTCAGATGGGCCTGGACATGGGCTGACTTAAGCAGGAGAACCTTCCGTGCAATGCAAGATTTTAAACCATGACGTCTTAGTGTATTACTGATAGTAGCCTGCTTCACCATTCTTAGCATCATTGATACCCCTGATTGTGGGGTGCACAGGTGTCTTTATGACATCTAACGACCTCAAACAGGTGCTACTAATTTAGAATCATGATGAAAATTGTAGACCCCTCCATGATTTCTAAGTAAGAGAACTTGCAAAATCACCGGGTGATCAAATACTTATTGACCTCACTGTATGTTTTTGTTTTTTTAAAATCCATTTTATTTCTTATTTTAAATGTTAAGCTTGTCAAAAATATACACAAACCTTTGTAGACACTGTACAATCACATCCCTCAGTGCTTTTTGATTATCCAATTCTATTAATATGGATTAAAACAGTAATGACGAATTGTTTCTCTTTTTGCTGTTGTGATGAGCTCCACTTTTCTGCAAAGGCTTTCATTTACATAAATTTTGTAAAGATTTGTGTTCATTTATTTACAACTAATCTACATTAGTGAGGTCAGTGACTGATGTTGGGTAAGTAGGTCTGAGGGTGTTCCAGTTCATTCCAATCTTAGTTCCAATGATAGTCAGGTACATACTTTTAAAGTCATAGTTATAATGGCACACCACAGAAACATTATGGCAGTTTGATGGCACTCTAAAGTGGTATGACAGAACCACATAAATCTTCAGTGAGCGGAAATTGCAACATGCAATGCAGAAGTTTTCAGATCAACCAAAACCTGCTCAGGTTTTGTACATGTAACAAAACAGTGAGTTTGTTTTTTTTATATATATATATATATATATATATATATATATATATATATATATATATATATATATATATATATTTATATATCTGACCAGACAAGATTGCTCAGCACAGTGCTTTGCATACAAAGTAAGTTTTTTTTTACTCTATTAACTCACCCATAGAGATGTGTTACATACAACAGACATGCTGCTGTTCAGATGTAGAAGTTGCTGCACATTCAGTTTCCTGTGCAGCATGTGCTTGGTCAGATCTGTTTATCTCTAATCTCATTGATGTATTGATAATATACTGTATATACTAATCTGATTAAATACTTTATTGCAAAATAGCTTATCTTAAAGATGGATACAGTACACTACAGTGTACCATCAATATCTGTAGGTCATAAATATACATTTGACTTCTTTTAGCCTCATCACACATGACTTATAGATGTTTTAGACACTAACACTTTTTTATCATGTTATGTGCTTATTCTGTACACTTGACTTTGACCCCACCAGGTTATCCCTGAGACACAAAGACATGCATAAAGGGTAATACAAAAAATTATATACAGCTATCCAAAGATCGGTCATAAGTGAAACATTTTGCCATGGCATGCATCTGTGAATGACTGAATAGTATATAACAGCATGGAAATTCACGGATGGATGGATGGATAGATGTTAAACAATATAACGGTTAGCCTAATGTTATCTAATTTGCTCCAGAATGTCAAAACTGCTATTAATTATACATTAGCTGATAGCAAATGTTCTTCGGCTTCTGCATTTACTGCATGATATAATTGTTGAATTCGGGAGCAGAACCTGAGCTTTTAAACTAGGTGGCCAGGGTAGACCAGGTGACTTTACAACAAAAATATTCTAAACAATTCTATGAGGTAAACTTTGTACGTGAAGTAAGACTAAAGTTTGGTAAGAACCATATATAGGTGTCCACATACATTTTACTATATTTTAATTGAGTGACTGACAGAGAACCAACAGTATCTGATAATTCTAGCTGTATATTGGTGGACCTGGTAAAATGCACATTTCCTGCTTATTAAAAAATACAGACCAATAATATAAAAAAATATATAAAATATATAAAATATTATGTATAAAATATAATAATATGTGTACAAAATTCGAAAACACGCAGTGAATATGAGAACCCAATCAGAGAAAAATAAAATATAATATAAAATATATATTAAATTAGATTCAGTTAAGTTGCTTTTACTTTGAAATTGGAGGAGGTCGTCATGGTAACCCTCAGCTGCGTGTTTGGGGGTGGTTAGCTATCTAGATGTTTTAAAGCTTTAAGCGTGATATATTTGTAATATGTAAAACTGTACATATATTGCGTTTTGCTTTGTTTTTAATTATTATCTGAGTCACAGTTATGTGTTTATTACTGGGTGCGACGGGCGTCGGAAAGACCCTGCTTGTAAAACAACTGCAGAATATCCTGATTTAGCGAGCTAGCTAGCTGACTAGCCGGTTAACTAGCAGTGTTTCGATAGACCTGATTATCGTGTTTATGTCTTTATATCCTAAAAAAAAAAGATAATGAGCATTTTGGTTAGAAAGTACATTTACCGTTATGTATAGAGAATATGTAATTGAATTTAAACCCCGAGCTGTTTTTGTTAATTATGTTTTTTTGGTTGACAACATCTTGACGTTGTTTTTTCCTTAGCTAAAGGTACAGCTGTGTCAGAGGGGTGAGCCAGCTGCTTTAGGAGAACCACCTGCTACTCTGCCTACAGTAAGTGCAACATATGTCCATTTTTATCCAGCTATATTTATTGTATGTATTTGTTTACAGCTGCAATTCGCTTTGGATAAGTCTTCATTAGCTTGCCACTGGGGTTTTTGCTCATTCCTCAAGACAAAACTGCTCCAGCTCCTTCATGTTGGATGGTTTTCACTTGTAAACAGCAATCTTCAAGTCTGACCACAGATTCTCAATGGGATTGAGGTGTGAGCTTTGACTAGACTATTTCAATACATTTAAATGTTTCCCCTTAAACCACTCGAGTGTTGCTTTAGCAGTATGCTTCTAGTCATTGTCTTGCTGGAAGGTGAATCTCCACAGGCAGACTGAAACAGGTTTTCCTCAAGAATATTCCTGTATTTTTTTTTTTCCTGTATTTGAGGAGTCGCCCAGATGTCTTTTGGCAAACTCAAATGCCTTCTTATTTTTAACCCTAAGTAATGGCTTTTTCTGGCCACTCCTCCATAAAGCCCAGCTCTATAGTGTGTGACTTGTTGTGACCTATGCACAGATACACCAGTCTCTGCTGTGGAACTCTACAACTCCTTTAGGGTTACCTTTAGTCTCTGTGCTGCCTCTCTGATTAATGCCATCCTTGCCCTGTCTGAGTTTTGATGGACGGCCCTCTTTGCAGGTTTGTTATGGTACCCATGTTTTTTTGGAAGAGCTCCTTGGTCTTCACGGTGGTATGCCTCTTGCTTAGTGGTGTTGCAGCTTCTGGGGACTTTCGGAAAAGGTGTGTTTATACACACACACACATATATATATATATATATGTGTGTGTGTGTGTGTGTGTGTGGCACCTAGATTGCACACAAGTGGACTTCATTTGACTAATTATGTGACTTTTGAAGGAAATTCGTTGCACTAGAACTTTTGAGCAGCTTCATAGCAGCATTATAAATTATTTTTATATATATATGTTTCTCATTTCACTTCAACTATTTTGAGACAATTTGGAGACTATTTTTGCAGGTCCATGACATACAGGTTAGGGGGGGGGGTACTTTTGCAAGGCATTGTATGTGAATTTTTTTATTTTTAATACATAATTACTAATAAGATTGGTTCTGAGAGCATTAATATTGTTCACATGCATGTAGATTATGATCTGAACCACTATCCTAAAAGTAAAGGTGACTACAGTACTTGATGCATCACTTTGTTGCACAACGCTAAATGAAAATGAACACACATTGCATAGAAATACCAGGAGTTTTTTATGTCAAACTGGGACTTTTGATTTTTTTTGTGAATGAAGGCATAAAAAAAAATCATTTATTGAAGACTTCAATCGCAGTACGGTTATGAGACACAGTAAGACAATTTAATGGTGCAAACATTTCAAGAAGGCCCTGTGCTCATGCATGACAAATTCCTGGCTGAGGTGGCTCGGAGATCACTGCAATTGTTTCCGTGAACATTCATCTAGTAGAACGCCTGATCCTTGAAAATCGACAAATAACTGGTCATTAATTTGTGGAAGAGACATAGTGTATCTCTCTATGAAAACTGTACATGTAATCATTCAACACCACCACTTGCACGTACAGGGACTCCGCTTGGAGTTATTCCCACATCCCTTGTACAGTTCTGACCTCCTTTCAAGCCATGTTCACGTTTGGGCCATTAAAGATGTTCCTAGTAGGGCAGAGTTTCAGGTCATGAATCAGGCAGTCTAATCATGGCTTCGTCATACTGAGAACTTTCTACCTTGATGGTGTCTAAGCACTAGTGAAATGCTGGGATAAATGCATTAGTGTAGCAGAGCATTATATACGATTATAAAAGGAGTTTTTTACTCTAATAACTGTGTTTGATTCAGCGAATACAGAGATGAGCATTAGAGTCAAACTGTACTGTAGATTTACATGAATGCATCTTATAGATGCAGTGTACATCATATAGCTGAGCTGGTAAATTTTTTTCGTACAGGTGGGCACTAACCTGACTGACCTGACACTGAAGAAGAGAAGCGTGACTGTCAGAGAGTTAGGAGGCTGCATGGGCCCTATATGGCCCAGCTACTTTAGAGACTGCACATCTGTTATTGTAAGTGTTATGTAATAGAAAACACTGCAAATGGTCAAACAGAACAAAAATATTTCCTGTGGCAGCATTTTTTCCGCAATATTAGTAGTTCATTTATTAAAACTCCACCCTGCAAAATGACATTCCAGAATGTTTCCGTAAAATTACACTATGCTTTTGTCTTCAGTTCATGATAGACTCTGCCAACATCACACAGATTTCCTCCTCGTGCATCCAGCTGCTCAGCGTTCTCTTGGCCGAGCCACTCCATTCCGCCTCTGTCCTTGTGCTGTTCAATAAGAGGTCAGACTTTAATGTTTTTAATCAGTGTTGTGCTTTTTAAGTAAAAATGACAAGCAACCATGTTCTCAATGCTGATCTAACTCCTTAAATGTTTCATAGGATTTATTTATTTAATTTAACTTGCTTTTAACTTTTGAGGAAATAAAATGACAACAAGAGGAACAAATGTATTTAACAAATCTGACATCATTGTTCCCTGAAGCCGCACTTTAAGGGGACTTGAGAGGGTTACAGCTTGCTAAGTTCTATTTTTTAATTCTCTTTCTAGTGATCTTGCATGCACTATGTCACCAGTGGAAATAAAATCACTCTTTAGGATGGATGACATCATTGCCTCTGCTTCCCAATCGATCACAGTTTTGGAGCTCAGTGCTCGTTCTGGAAAGGGCCTTCAGGAAGTGCTCAACTGGCTGGACGTGACTCACCCTGACTGACCCAGACAGCACACAGGTCAAAAGGCAAATCATAGAAAATACTGACACTTTCTCACTCACTCATTCTCTATACCACTTACCCTGTACAGGGTTGCGGGAGGACTGAAGTCTATATCAGGGGACTAAGGTGAGCATTAGGTGAGTTACGCCTTGGATAGAGAGCAAGTCAGTTGCAGGGCACAAGCACACACACGCACTCACTCATTTACTATGGGCAATTTGGAAACGGCAATTTGCCTAATCTGCATGTCTTTGGAATGTGGGAGGAAACCAAAGTACCCAGAGGAAACCCACCAAGCACAAACTCCATGCACACACTGAGGCGGTGCAAGACCACAGTGATCAAACCTGTCTACGACTTTGTTTCGTTCTTGTTCACATTGTTTACCGATTGACTGACCTCTGCCTGTTTATTGATTTCTGTTTTTGATTACACGCGTTTGATTTGATTGCCAGTGTTAAGTACATTTAACAAAATACCCTCTTTTAACTACAACTGTGTCTGCAATCTCCTGACGCGGGTGTTTCCCATAGATCAATTTGTTGTTTGTTAATCATGATATCGGTGTTGACTGCCACATATTGAATTTCTAATTCAACACACAGACCTATATGTAAACAGCCCTGCCCCTTGGTACCAAAAGTACCAAAAAAAAAACATGTAAGTAATAAAAATGCATTTTTTAATAAATACTTAAATTGTAATCACAGTATGGATTTTCAAGTACATTTTACTATCATGACTTGAACTTGACAGAGCCTGCTTACCATCATATAACTGTCCTTTTTACCGAGAAAGGCTGTTGAGCTTCTCCCACAGGCGCTGCTTGATTCCGCGGCCCAACTCCATAGAGTATACGCGTGGCTCTCCATTGGACATCAAAAGGCTTGGATCCACCACTGTGTGGTAGAGATTTTGGTATTTTGAAACGCTTAGGCCATGGATCATAAGAGGCTCCTCCTTCAGCGATTTCCTGGCGGACCTGTCCCTGAGACCATTGCTTTGAAGAACCTTGATCGTGGATGGAATTTAGGAATCACAGCAGCATTCACAATGTAACGCTCTTCCAGTGGTGGCTCTAAACTCCGCAGCTTTTTCTCAAGCGCTGCTTCCAATTTCCCCTTCCGTGTAATCTAATTGGAGAATTTAGAATATTAGCACCATTAACTATCATGTTCCAGGGTTGAATCCAAAGTAGACTTAAATAGAAAGCTAGCATGCTATGTATGGTTGTACAATTCTTTGTAATACACACAAAGTAGTGCCCTTGATCAGGGTTTAGATAGGGGTTTGGGATTTAGCCTTTATCCATTTTTGTTAAAAATGGACTACTCTACAACTAGAGGTACCACCTTTTTTACTCAAGTATACACATATTACATATGTGCTCTACAATGGACTTTAAGTAAAAAAAATTACAGTTAATCCACAAAAAAATATATATATTCCTGCGTATCTATTGGGCCAACTTAATGATAAAGAGTATTTTTAAAGTAACTCAAAACTTCTCAAATGTCAGCTGTATATTGGTGTCATTATGCATACAGTAAAACACTAAACTCACATTTCTGCCGTTTGTCCTCAGAGCAGCAGAAGAAGATAGTCGAGGATGGTTAAAGACCATTGCAGCATTTTTAATGAAGTGCTTTTTCTGAGGTTCCTTAACTCCTTGCACACCATACTGAGGTCCTGCTTCCCTCTTCCTCTTCTTCGCAATCTGACAATAAGTCTCAATTAATATTGTGAATAACCATGTCTGATTTCTTATTTTTTCACGATCTAGACATAATTTTATGCTTTAAGGTTCTTTTGAGCTTTACGATTTATGCCTTAATACAGTTTGTAAGCTTCCTTAAACGAAGTAGCGGACAATTGTGGACGGAATTCAGGAACAAATGTAGCACGTTGCTTAAGTTTGTTTATATCGTCCTGGGTTTCTTCACTTTACACAAATGTAAGATTTTTAATATTTGTATTTGATTTGGAAGCTAAACAACATAAAAGGCTGAAAAATCACCTTGGATCATTATTATGTACGGTGTGCACAGTTGTGTTCAAAATAATAGCAGTGTGTTGAAAAAAGTGAGTAAAGCTCCATATCCATATAATAACTTTTAATTTAAATCACACAAATGCATTGGACACCCTGCATGTAGATTAATCTGAACCACTATCCTAAAAGTAAAGGTGACTACAGTACTTGATGCATCACTTTGTTGCGCAACGCTAAATGAAAATGAACACACATTGCATAGAAATACCAGGAGTGTTCTATTCTGAACCACAACATAAAAAAAATGTGCTAAATGTATTATTAGTTTACAGAAAGTGAAGAAAAACAAAGATTGGTCTGTTCAAAAAATAGCAGTGTCATCATTCATCTTTACAAAGTGATGAATTTACCGTTTAAACAAAAATGCTTTAATTTAATCTTGTGCACTTCTGAACTAATATTTAGTTGTATAACCATGCTTTCTGAGAACTGCTTTTCATCTGTGACAATTGTACTACACGCAACAATTCCTCTGCCTCTTTTGGTTTTTACTCAGAAACAGCATTTTTAATGTCAGGCCACAAGTTTTCTATTGGATTAGGGTCTGGGGATTGGGCTGGCCACTCCATAACGTCAATCTTGTTGGTCTGGAACCAAGATATTGCTTGCTTACTGGTGTGTCTGGGGTCGTTGTCTTGTTGAAACACACATTTCAAGGGCAGCATCGTCTTCAACTTTCATGACATGCTGTGAGCGTGCACCCTACTGTGACACGCCTACCCGCACAAACAAAAACGGGTACGCCAGGCTGAGCTCATAACTACTTAAACCTTGGTATCAGACTGCGGAGCGTCTACAGTACAGAGACCGTGCATACGACGAGCGAATAAAACCCTGCATCACACTAAGACATGCAAAGATCCTTAATCCTTTCCTCTTATCTCCAGACTGCATGCCCAGGAGCACAGGAGGGTGTGATACTACAGTAATATAATATGCCTTAATATGGTTGAAGTGACTTACAAAACACTACAAAAGATTTCATTTGCCATTAAAATTGGTAGACTT